>NC_043014.1:15083776-15113776 GCF_006345805.1 Octopus sinensis | reverse complement strand
TATCTATCTATCTATCTATCTATCTATCTATCTATCTATCTATCTATCTATCTATCTATCTATCTATCTATCTATCTATCTATCATCCATCTATCTTTCTTTTTGTTTGTCTACTTGTCTATCTGTGTGTCCATCTGCCTGCCTGTCTGTCTATCTGTCTCTGTCTGTCTATCTGTCTCTGTCTGTCTATCTGTCTCTGTCTGTCTATCTGTCTCTGTCTGTCTATCTGTCTCTGTCTGTCTATCTGTCTCTGTCTATCTATCTAACGTAAGTATGTCTATATATGTAACCAAAACACTGTCAAACATTGCACTCACCTTCTGTCATACGTATCATCTCACCATCTTTCAGTAACTCCTTCTCTCCGCTACTTAAGTCAACGCCCTCTCCAAAGTTATGAACAACAGTAACTCGTACTTCATATCACTTCTCATAACCCCTCCCTAAAGTATTGAATAGGTGTATTTCATACCTTACATCGCTCCTTATACAATCCACCTCCCTAACATAAAGAGAGAGAGAGAGAGAAGGAAGAAAATTGTTTGATTTTCCAGCAGACGAGGGTATCGTCTGGTCTCTTAACTGATTCGGCGCCTTAGAATACTTTCATCCTGTGTTAGAAGTTCATGTCGGAGTGAACTTCTGTACAGTCGATCGATCTGTTAAAATTAGCAGCCAAATATCTTTGAAATTCAATCGCACAGTCTTAAAAGATTCGATCCATATTATTACTGATATACTACAAAAAAGATGAAAACGTCACTGCTGGAACGTCTTTCATCATGAATCTGTACGATAAGGGTTGATTTTGGGCGAAACAACGTGTAGAGGCCTCCAAGTAATCGCTCAATCGGGTAGAAATAGCAACCAAATTTCCCTCAAATCATTTTCTGCAGTCTTAAGTTAGGAAAAGATACACTGACAATATTGACCTACATACACAGAAAGACAAGATAGTAATACAACATACAAACATTCTGGTGGAAATTTATTACGGAGGAGTAGTAGATCAGGCAGCTGAGGATGGGTTATTCTACATCTATAGATAGTGGGTGTATGTGTGTTTTCATTCTTTCGACGTTGCTTCTGTTCATTGTCACCGTCATCTCAGTTGGTAGCACTACTTTTAGTTATAGCGATATTAATGATTTGTACCGGGAATTTGCTAGTGTTTTGTTCGGGAACTCTATTTGTGGTAGGTGATAGTTTGCGTGAGGTTAGTTCAGTTTGGGACTTTGTGGGGTTTACAGCAGTTATAAGGCTTTTGCTATGTGTGTATACGAAGGTACATACATACATACATACATACATACATACATACATACAAACATACATACAAACATACATACATACATACATACATGCATACATACATACATACATACATACATACATACATACATACATACATACATACATGTAAATAATACGATTTTTTTCAATTGCATGAACTAAAAGTTGCAGGGGACGGGATAAATTACCTGTATCAATCTGCGACAAAAACAGGTAGTAATTTTACCTTGTCCTTATCCTTAGTGAAAATTTTGAAGAATGCTTTTCAATTTTAACAGTCATTTTCTCAAAGCTACGATGGAAATGAAAAGGAGCATATTCGGCATATTTTGCTTTATGAGTTCAATAAAGGCAACATCGCAACAGAAAGTGCGAGAAATATTAATGCAGTATATGGGGATCGGACAACAAGTGTAAGCCAGTGTCAACAGTGGTTCCAGAAATTTCGTGCCGGAAACTACAGCCTAGAAGACGAGCCCCGTGCTGGAAGATCTGTAGAGCTCAACGAGGACGTCCTGTAAATACTGTCTGTACAAAATTCCATCGTAACTGTTGAGGAACTAGCAGAGAAACCTGGATTTAGTCATTCAACCATTCATCGACACCTGCGTGCCATCGGAAAAGTCAGAAATTTGGGACAATGGGTTCCTCACAAACTTTCCGAGTCTAATCGCGTGCAAAGAGTGACTGTGTGCACTTCTTTGATGTCAGGTCTCACAAATGAACTTTTTCGAGACCGAATAGTGACTGGTGACGAGATATGGGTTCTCTATAAAAGTGTCAAGCACCGAAGACAGTGGGTAGGGAAAGGAAAAACACCGGCACCCCAGGCTAAAGAAGGTCTTCACCCCCGTAAGGTGTTGTTATCTGTTTGGTGGGATATGAAAGGTTTAGTCAACTTTGAACTTTTAAACCGAAACCAAACGATAACAAAGATCTACTGCGAGCAGCTTGAGCGGCTTAAGACAGCGCAAGAAGAAAAATGACCATCTTTGGTTTCAAGACGAAAGGTGTTCTTCCAACACGATAATGGTTGGCCACATACAGCGACGATGGCATTCCAAAGGCTGGAGCAGTTTGAATGGAAAACGATGCTCCACCCACCATATTCACCAGACATTGCCCCATCTGATTATCATTTATTCCACAGTCTTCAAAATCATTTGGTCGGAAAAAATATGAATTTTGTAGATGAGGTCAGGACAGTACTGGAGGAGTATTTTTCTATCACAGACAAGTGAATTTTGGAAGAGGGTCTTTGCAAATCTACCAGATAGATGGAAGAGAATTGTAGAAAATAAAGGAAACTGTGCCGAAGCCCTTCGAATAGATTTTGTACCTGTAATATAAAGATCCAGCCTTGTCACACTATGTCACGCTGATCCAGAATTACATTGAGGGAAGACGTGTTGTGTAGAATGCATGCCAATTTAATGAGCTGCAGGTATTGAACATATGAATAGTCATCGTGGAAACCGACGGAGACCCATGTAATTACTCTCACTTCATCCCTCTCTGCCCTTCTCTTTCCACTCCCCTACTCCTTCCTCTGTCTCTCTGCCCCTATTTCTCTCCCCTCTGTCTTTCTTCTACCTTCTCTCTTCTTCCCTTTGCATATAATGTGTGTGCGTGTGTGTGTATGTATGTATGTATAGTTACGTGTGCATGTGTCGGAGAGAGAGAGAGAGAACGAGAGAGAGAGAACGAGAGAGAGAGAGAGAGAGAAGCATGTCAGACAGTCAGCCTGATAACACCAGTCAGACAGACAGAAAGACTGATGGGTAGGCCAACAGACATACAGACAGACGTGCAGACAGAGAGATAGATGGACGATGTGGCAGGCAGAAAGACAAATATTATAATCACTGCGCTATTTAGCTGCCAATGAAAGTGTTTACGGCAATAACAACAGCAACAGCATCAACAGCTATTTATTATAACACTAACAACAGCAACATTTCATCATCAAAGTTCACTTCTAGTTGACATTTCCTCAGGAAGTTTTCCAGCTTCAACTGTTGCACCATATATCACCGACACCGCCATCGCCGCCAACCGCCAACCACCACCACCACCACCACCACCGCCGTCGCCGCCACCACCGCTACCGCCACCGCCACTGCCACCACTCATTGCGAAAGTATTGAAACAATAAAGAGTTAATTCTCGGGGAGTCATAATTGCAGTCCGGATTTGATTCTCTCTTTATAAACTAAGATAAATACCAAACGCAATATGAATAGTGGAAGAGGAGTCTATTTCAGGGTTTCCATAAAGTGGTTAGTAAGTTCGCTTGGCAACTATAGGAATCCGTAATCGATGTCATTGCACGGTGCCTTGAGCAAGTGGCTACTCCCATACACACTTGTGACACTCCTATACATATTTGTGCCAAGTAAAAATCTTAAAAGGCAAAACAATGTTGTAATACAATTAGCAGTGTCTCCATCTCACTGTTTGTCCGTCCCTTTGATATACTCTCTTTACTCTCTTTTACTTGTTTCAGTCACCTGACTGCGGCCATGCTGGAGCACCACCTTTAGTCGAGCAAATCGACCCCGGGACTTATTCTTTGTAGGCCCAGTACTTATTCTATCGGTCTCTTTTTGCCGAACCGCTAAGTGACGGGGACGTAAACACACACAAACACATACACACACATACATATATATATATATATATACGACAGGCTTCTTTCAGTTTCCGTCTACCAAATCCACTCGCAAGGCTATAGCAGAAGACAATTGCCCAAGATGCCACGCAGTGGGACTGAACCCGGGACCATGTGGTTGGTTAGCAAGCTACTTACCACACAGCCACTCCTGCACCTATGCATGTCAAAAACACTCTTTACTAGTTTCTAGCTTCTATGAATTTCTATCAAATAGAAACGTACATGAATTTAATTTGCCGAACACAAAATGTGTTCGTGTATATCTTTTGTCTCTTATCTGTTTCAGCCATTGGAGTGCGGCCATGCTGGGGCACCATCTTGAAGAGTCCTAGACGGAAGAAATCGATCCAGTACTTATTCTAAAATTTGGTATTTATACTTTCAGGCCATTTGCCGAACTGCTAAGTCAAAAGGACGTAAAAAAACCGACACCGGTTGTCAAACGGTGAGGGGGGGGACAAACACAGACATAAAGGCGCTCTCGCGCGCGCGCACACACACACATGTATACAAGGAAAAATTAAGATGAAAGTACAAATTATTAGTTCCTACGTACGTTTCACCATTGCCATTATTTGGAACACTGTATCGGATGTTCTAAGTGCATTTGAATGGCTAACCGCAATGAATAATATACTATAATCCCTCGACTATCGCGGGTGTTACGGTCCCAACCCACCCGCGATAGGTGAAAATCCACGAAGTAGAAACAGTACTGTACTTTATATTTTTATTTGTATATATTTATTTTATAAATGCAAAACAAAGCCACAGAGGAATCGGCGTAAGCTTAAATTATAAACCGCAACATGGCGAGGTATTACTGTATGTGTGTGTGTGTGAGTGTGTGTGTGTATTCATTTATTCTTTTACTCGCTTACAGTCATGTTGGGTCACCTCCCTAAAGGACTTTAGCCGAACAAATCGATCCCAGGATTTTATGTTTAAAGCGTGGTACTTATTCTATCGGTACCAAGTTACGGGGACGTAAACACACCAACACCGGTTACCAAGTGGTGGTGATGGACAGGCATAGGCATAAAGATACACAAACACATGTATATATACATATATACGACAAGCTTCTTTCATTTTCCGTCTCTCAAATTCATTCACAAGGCTTTGGTTGGTCTGAGGCTATAGTAGAAGACACTTGCCCAGGGTGCAATGCAGTGGAACTGAGCCCGGAATCATATGGTTGTGAACCAAGCTTCCTACCACACAATCACGGCGAGAAAACCGATACATTTTTTTTTCTGACAAGATAACCTGGTAACATTTGCTGCGCGCGTGTAGTGAGACAGGCACTCGTCAATCTCATTTTACAAAAGCTTTGAACTTGCGATTGGGCCTACGGAAGCTTGTTGATGATGACAATATTGTCTATAAAATACATGATTTAAAAAAAAAACACAGAAAGGAATCAGGTTAACTTTTTAATAACATAATTCTGGGTTCGAGTCCATAGAGTGTCATCCTAGATAAGTGTCCTGTACCCTAGCATCTGGTCTGTCCAAGTTCTGTTATTGGAATTAGGCAGAAGGAAACTTCGGAAGCCTGTTACGAGGGCGTGCTGAAACGTTCCTGTCTTTAAGGGTGTCGCGAAAGGCTTGGTTAGAGGCCCAGCCTTCCGAGTTCTTTTACAGGGCTTAGAAAAACTGAAGGACCGCTGCAATAAGTGTGTGAATCTGAGAGGGGAATATGTTGAATATAATGATAGTTAACTGATACTTTTGTATTTTCTTTTATCCAAAGCCAGGAACTTTTCAGCAGCTCTGCGTAGATGTTTAGATGTTTGCAGATAGACATTTAATGAAAATGATATTTTCCAAAGTGTTAATTAAACCCATAACAATTAATGACACATCAAGAAAAGAATATTTAAAATTTATTTCTCTTTTACTTTTCGAGAATTTCCTTTTTCTGTTTTTTTGTCTTTTTATTAAAAACACCTGTTTCAACACAGGTTTCATATCACTTTTGAGTACTACTTAAGAAGAGTGGTCCCGGTGCGCGCACTCGTGTTGTTGCGCCTCCGCGCTAGCTAGTCGTGACTAGTCGATCCTACAACGACTACCAAGCAAAGTAAATAAAACACAAAATAAATATTTTTTTGACGCAAAGTAAATAACTTTTTTTAAAAACAAAGTAAATAAAAAGTAAATAAAACACACAAACACAAAGTAAATAAAATACAAAAACACAAAGTAAGGATCGACTAGTCACGACTAGCTAGCGCGGATGCGTGACTACGCGAGTGCGCGCACCGGGACCATTCTTCTTAAGTAGTATCCACTTTTGTACCTGATTGCGTTTTATTTTCAAGGTTCATTTTCTGCAGATGACACCCTGCAATCCAAAGTTTGACCGATGCATATTAGTCATTGACTAAACTAAAATGACAACAGTTAAACAGTTAAATGTCGCCTGCATAAGGGCGCTTCAAAAATCGGATCTTTTCGGTTTGAACGGCAGTTTTTAAAATAATTTCCACGTAACTAAACACTTTTAAACTTCGTATACTGGTAGAATGTGTTTATAAAACACCTTTTTCTCTTGGCTTTATTGAGAAAATTCTATAGTTTGTAAGATATTTGTTGTATTTTTACTTCAATTTCTGCAATTTCCACCAATCAATGACGTCTATTGAGGTGAAAATATTCTGTGCCGTATGAATATGTCCCTCGTTTAAGAAACAGATTGGGTTTATTTACATTTCTGAAGAAAAAAAAGATACCCTTCCCCCACCCCTAACCCTAACCCTAAAATAGATTGAAATGCAATAGATCGATACTAGGGTCATAATTATGGGTGACAATTTCATATGACACCGCTTGAAAAAACTGCCGTTCAAACCGAAAAGATCCCCAAAATCTGCCAATATTTCGTACGTAAACGATAAAATAGAAAAGAAAACTACAAAGCCCTCCCTGAATATGAATTAGTTTGTGGTGATGAAACACGAACCAGTCCCTGTCCGTTCTCAACAACAAAGCGATAAATGTTTACAAATAAATATTTGGTGAAATTGGTGCCTTGTCAAGGACAATTGACATTTGTTCTTTGGAGCTGATTGCAGGAATGTTTAAGTGGGAACTCTAAACTTTGAAATTGTAAATTGATATAGAATAAAAATTGTCTCTATGTGTGATTGTGCTCGTGTATATTCGTGTGTGTGTGTGTGTGTGTGTGTGGGTGAAATTTAATGCTTTTGTGTATGTGTGTGTGTGTGTCTTTTGTTTGTGTGAGTATTTGTGTGCTTGCGTGAAACTGTCTGTGTGTGAAAATGTGTGTTTGTGTGTATATGCTGTTTTCTGACAGTCTGTGCATGCGGACAAAACGCGCGCGCGTTTATGTATGTGTGTATGTGTGCGTGCGCTTGTATGCATATATGTAGGTGTATGTGCCTGTGTGCATGTGTCTGTATATATGTGCCTATGTGCATATACATGTATGTATAGTGTGTGGTGTGTGCGTATGTGTCACATCGTGGTTGTATGCGCGCGTGTGTGCACGAGTGGTAGGTTGAGTATGCGTGTGTACGTGCTTAGCTCTGTATACTCAGACACATATATCTCTCTGTACGTGTTTGTCTGTGTTTCTATGTGTGAATCAGTGTGTATGTGTGCATGTAGATGTGTGTGTGTGTGTGTGGTGTGTGTGTGTGAGTACGTGTCTGTGCGCATGCGGTGTGTGCGTGCGGCCGCGTTTGCCTTTTCGCATTTGAGTGCGTGTAAACGCGTGAATCTCTCCACCCCTCTGTTTCTCTCTATCTCTCTCTGTCTCTTTCCTTCTCTCTCTTTCTCTCCTTCGTTCTCATATTCTCTCTTCATCTCCTCCTCCTCCTCCTCCTCTCTCTCTCTGTCTCTGTCTCTCTAATCCCAGATCAGATTTAATCCAACAGAAAATTATGACCAAAGTTGTTCCAACCATAACAAGCCTGTAATTTTCAGTTTATGATTGTTATACAAGCATGCATGTATGTATGTATGTATGTATGTATGTATGTATGTATGTATGTATGTATGTATGTATGTATGTATACATGCTTGTATACATGCTTGTATGCATGACTATGTGTGTGCATGTGTGCATGTGTGTGTGTGTATGTATACTTGTGTATGTATTTACATATGTATGTATGTCTATGCATGAATGCTTAAATGTCTGTCTGTATATTTATGTACATACATATGTACGTACGCATGTATGTTGGTATGTATGCATGTACATATGTACATATGTATGTATGTATGTATGTATGTATGTATGTATGTATGTATGTATGTATATATGTATATATATATATCAGGCAGGACAAGTGAGTCCAGCCCACTTATGCATGCCTTTCCCCCCTTGGAAACACAGAGACCTGTTGAGGCAAGCGAAGTCGATATCGAACCTCATCCGACGACAGGCACCTATGGCAACCCCCCTTGCTTGCGAAGACCTGTTGGGGCAAGTGAAATCGAAATCGGAATCGAAATTGAACCAATCCTATGACTAGCACCCGGCATATGCCAGGGCCCTGGGACTGGAGGTACGTAAAAAGCACTATCCGAATTGTGGCCGATGCCAGCGCCGCATCGACTGGCTTCCGTGTCGGTGGCACGTAAAAAGCACCATCCGAATCGTAGCTGAAGCCAGTGCCGCCTCGACTGGCTTCCATAAAATGCACCAATCCAACTGTGGCCATTGCCAGCCTCGCCTGGCACCTGTGCGGGTGGCACGTAAAAAGCACCCACTACACTCACGGAGTGGTTGGTGTTAGGAAGGGCATCCAGCTGTAGAAACGTTGCCAGATAAGACCGGAGCCTGGTGCAGCCTTCTGGCTTCCCAGATCCCCGGTCGAACCGTCCAACCCATGCTAGCATGGAGAACGGACGTTAAACGATGATGATGATGATGGTGGTGATATATATATATCAAAGCGACGAAAATATTTTGACAAATTAAATTGAAATGTTGAAGTGAAATGTTTTGTGTGTTTCTTAAATGGCTTACAAACACCTTCCACGCTGCAATTGTTTTCGTTCCAGCACACGATCTCAGATCAAGTCACTCGCTATGCAAGTACATCTATCTCTCTATATATACATATATATATATATATATATATATATTATATATATATATATATATATATATATATAGTGAATAAACTGTCGTCTAAATTACGCAAAAATGAAAATAACACTGACATCTCATTTTAACAGACATATTTACCAAAATTATATTAAAATATCTTGAAATATTAAAGAGTAAAATTTATTCAATAAAATCGCCATTATCTTCAACCACGGTCTCTAGGTGACTTCGGAATCTCCTGCAACTCTTCTGGATGGTCTCCTTGTTTATGTTGGTGAATGCGGCCAAAATCCTTACCTTCAGCTCATCTTTGGTGTTACAAGGAGTTTTGTTGGTCTCTCACTCAACTGCGTCCCACACATAATAATCAAGGGGTTTGCAGTCTGGGGAGTTAGGTGACCAGATATTAGGGGTGATGTGGTCGCAGAAATCGTCTGACAGCCATGACTGGGTTCTCCTGCTTGTGTGACATGGTCAGAGTCCTCTTGCCAGACACAGGGTCTTCCAGAAATCACCCCCTTGATCCAGGGCAGCACTACCTCCTCCAGGCACTTGATATAGACTCCGTGTTGAGTCTGAGGCCGTGTGGGAAGATGAACGGAGGAATAACGTCGCCATCACAAGTGATCACTCCAAGCACCAAGATGTTGACTGGATGTTTGATCTTTATCACTCTCAGATTGTAATGTCCTCAGATTGACACACAAACATTCTGTAATGTTTGTATTGGAGCTTCCGACGCGAATGCCAAGCCGTACAGCATGTTTCCAAATTTCTGGCAGACTGAATTGCGTCATGGTGCTGTTTTCTCACAGACGGTGCCCAACCGACCCTACCATACTTTGTAGTCGACAAAATCAAAAACAAAATACGCTTACGCGAAATTAAAAATACAAAATGGGGACAATTTTTCTGTCGGATCCCGTAATTATGGAAGTGAATTTTAACGGGCGTTAATTATCTGCTTTATGTGCGTAATCGTGTCTGGGCTTCTGTGTATGTTATTTTGTTCATAGCTTAGTGGACGTGGGTCTTCTTTATAAAGCCTTATACCCTGTGTGTGTGTGTGTGTGTGTGTGTGTGTGTGTGTGTGTGTGAGTGGAGAAGCGGCAAACTCAAGGGCCGTTTCGGGCGGCACACACTCTAAATACATCACTGACAAGAGAATAGACTTCGCTGAAGTTATCAGAAAATGAGGTGATGGTGTGAAACAACCACCTGGGGGTTAAACCGAGCGATGGATGAAGTCTACAAGTCATGTACATCACGGCGGGATTTGAACTCAGATTACAAAGGTTCGGAACAACTCCCACAAAGCATCCTGTTCAACTCTAATGATCCCATCCACGTAAATTAACGACTTCAACGTTGGCATGGCTGTGTAGTTAAGAAGCTTGTTTTGCAACCATGTGGTTCTGAGTTCAGTCCCGCTGTGCGGTACCTTGGGCAAATATATTCTACTATAACCTCGGGCCTACCAATGCATTGTGAGTGAATGGATTTGTTAGACGAAAACTGAAAGAATATATTACATATAGGGTGGCCCGAAAGTAGGCTTATAGTTATCATGTAGGCACTTTAGATTTCTTTTAAAACATTTTATTCCATTTAAATTTCTATTTTACAATTAACTAAATTAGTATAGAATAATGGTTGGTTTCATATTTTTTTATGATTAAAAGCTAAACTGTTAATATACGAATGTGAAAGAGATAGTTGAATAGTATGTATGTGTATATCTTTCTGTTTATCTCCCCACCACCGCTTGACAACTGGTGTTGGTGTGTTTACATCCCCATAACTTTGCGGTTCAGCAAGAGAGACCCGATGGAATAAGTACCAGGGTTAACAAAAAATAAGTACTGGGGGCGATTAACTCTATTAAAAATTCTTCAAGTCTGTGCCCCAGCATAGCCACCGTCTAAGAACTGAAACATACGTATGCATATACATACATATACATACATACATATATACACATATATACACATACATATATACATAGACATACATATATAGACAAACATACATACATAGACATAGATACATAGACATACATGCATACATATAGACATACATACGTATATACATACATACATATAGGCATACATACATATATACATACATATAAACATACATACATATAGGCATACATACATATTGACATACAGACACATACATACATACATACATACATACATACATACATACATACATACATACATACATACATATTGTTGTATCATGGGTGCAACTATGATATTCTGGTGTGTTAATGAGCTAGTTTTCTTTATTTGTGAATATACAATTGTATCGTATAATGTTGAGCATGTATATTAATCCTTTCTACTAAAGGCACGAGGCCAGCAGTTTCGTGGGGAGGAATACGACGATTAGATCGATGCCAGTGTTCAAGTGGTACTCATTTTATTGACCCCGAAAGGATGAAAGGCAGAGTCAACCTCGGTGGAATTTGAACTCAGAATGTAAAGACGGACGAAATACCACTAAGTATTTCTCCCGGCGTGCTAACAATTCTTTTCTACTCCAGGCACAAGGTACGAAATTTTTGGGGAGGGGGCCAGTCGATTAGATCGACCCCAGTTCGTAACTGGTACTTAATTTATCGACCCCGAAAGGATGAAAGGCAAAGTCAACCTTGGTGGAACTTGAACTCAGAACGTAAAGACAGACGAAATGCCTATTTCTTTACTACCCACAAGGGGCTAAACACAGAGAGGACAAACAAGGACAGACAAACGGATTAAGTCGATTATATCGACCCCAGTGCGTAACTGGTACTTATTTAATCGACCCTGAAAGGATGAAAGGCAAAGTCGACCTCGGCGGAATTTGAACTCAGAACGTAAAGACAGACGAAATGCCTATTTCTTTACTACCCACAAGGGGCTAAACACAGAGAGGACAAACAAGGACAGACACACGGATTAAGTCGATTATATCGACCGAGTGCGTAACTGGTACGTATTTAATCGACCCTGAAAGGATGAAAGGCAAAGTCGACCTCGGCGGAATTTGAACTCAGAACGTAAAGACAGACGAAATACCGCTAAGCGTTTCGTCCGACGTGCTAACGATTCTGCTAGCTCATTGCCTTTATTGCTTTCTAATTTTGGCACAAAGCTAGCAATTTCGGGGGAAGCATAGGTCGATTAGATTGAATCCAGGGATCAACTGGTACTTACTTTACCGATCCACGAAAGGATGAAAAGTAAAGCCAACCTCGGCGGATTTTGAATTCAAAACATAAAGACGGACGAAATGCTGCTAAGCATTTTGCGCATTACGCTAATGATTCTGCAGCCAAGCATGCATATTAATACGAGCATGTTAGCGTAATTTCTTCCACACTAAAATTAATGCTACATGAAGAAGGTTGATTAATCTTAAGGACCTCGGGGTTAAATAAATGTATATTTCACTTCTCATACCATACGACTCTTATGGTTTTTATACTCCACACGAAGTAATTTCATTGAGATCTTCTGGATTTCAGTTACATGGACACTTTGCATTACAAATCTTTGCATTGCATTACTATGTGGATTGTTAGCCGAGACCGTAAGAGGTGCTTTCTGTGATAAGCACTCGATTCTCTGAATCCATATCTTATGCTGTTCATTATATGTGTCCCTTCTACTTTTTAATTATTATAAATCTTCTACTGAAGAGGGAGCCGGTTTCCAACAAAGATACAAGGCTTCATCTTTGGGATGTAGTTAACACAGACAAATTCACATTTGGAACTTGAGAAAAGTCTTGCATATTTTTACTGTTCCACTCACAGATTGCACTTGTACGAATTAGCAGGTCAATTTTTCTTTCTGAAAATCCCGTGTGTGTGTGTGTGTGTGTGTTTGTGTTTACCCTAGTCACTTGCCGTTTGATAATTGGTACTGGTTTGTTCACGTCCCCGTAACCCCGCAGTTCAGCAATAAACCTATTCAATAAATACTAAAACAAAACAAAAAAAAAATATAAGTACTGGCGTCGATTTGTTCGACTAAGACTCTTCAATGGTGGTGCTCCAGCATGGCCGCAGTCCAATGACTGAAAGAAACAAAACAAGTAAAAAAAGATAATCAGAAAAGAAACAATTATAAGCGAGAATCGAAACCGGAATCAGAACAAGAAAACCTAACAAAACAGGTCGATTTTCTTTATAGCGCATGTAAGGGAGCTAACTCTAGATATTTTCGTCGTACAAGATTTCTAGAGACGTCGTCTTTCAGTATATGCAGGAAACAAATCAAACAAAAATCATTTCAATTATCAATATTTGCAATTAAAAAATATAATAAAAATATTAATTACTTTTAAACTTCCCAATGAATATATTTTTTCTGATATAAGTAAATCATGTTTTTCTTATATGCATTACATACGTTTGAAGTATATTAAAAACAGGCTCCGTGAGTTATCTGCCTTAGATTATAATGCCTCTGCTGGAACGATTTGGAAACGTTAAAACTGATTGGTTGGCATCCTTTTTATCTCGGGAGACAATGGAGTTACACATAAAGTAGTCTAGTCCGGCTTTTACATTTCATGTCCTGATACATTTCCTGCTGTGGCTGTGTAGTCCTATCCTGGACAAACACTCCCTCTGGCAGGTACCGCAAATGTAGCGAAGACTGTTCCTGGCTGGTTGTAATGCCATAGTTTCTTGTTGACGTCTTTTCTTGTCTTTCCATTTCTCCTCTCTCTCTCTCTGTCACTCCTTTGTATTCCCTCTCTTACGGTACGTCGCCAGTCTCCACGGTTGCCGGCAACTGCCTCCCAACCGCTAATATTGATGTTGCAGGCCTTCATGTCCCTTTTGCAAACATCCTTGTAACGTAAGAGCGGTCTACCCACAGACCTAGTACCTCTAGCAAGCTCTCCGTAGAGTATGTCCTTGGGGATTCTGCCGTCTTTCATACGGCTAACATGCCCAAGCCATCTCATACGTCTTTGTGTATTATTAGCAAAACGGATTAAACATTTACTAATAATACACAGAGCATGACTAAATTTTTCTTGGTGTACGTACGCTAGATTAGAAATTTATGACGCTGTGATGAGATGCTGCATTTGAAAATGGGCTACGTGTACACACGCATACACATCACATATCAGATACATCACATAAATGCACAAACGCACTCACACTCACACAAGCATATACACATGAATATATTATGTGTGTATGTATGTGTGTGTGTGTGTGTGTGAGCGAGAGAGAGAGAGAGAGAGGAAGAGAAGGTGAGAGAGGAGGGAGGATGAGGAAGAAGAAAATGTAGAGGAGGATATAAGGAAACCGGGAGAAGGACAAAGAGAAGGAAGAGATCCAGAGGAGAAGGAGGAGGAGATGAGGAAGATGAAGTAAGGACGATGGAGGAGGAAGAGAAGGAAGAAAATGGAGACTTGTTTCAGTCATTGACCTGCGGCCATGCTGCAGCACCGCCTTGTTGGACTTTGTCGAATAAATTGACTCCAATACTTATTCTTAAGTCTGTTACTTATTCTATCTGTCTGTTTTGCCGAACTGTTAAGGTAGAGGGACGAAATCAAACCAACACCGGCTGTTATGCGACGGTGTGGGACACACGCACACACACACACACACCACACACACACGTAACGGGCCTCCACATAGTTTCTGTCTACCATATTCACAAACACATAACATTGGACTGCACGAGGCAATAGAAAAAGACACCCAAACCACGTAGTTGTCAAGCGAGCTTCTTAACCACACACCCTATGCAAATGCTTAACGCTCACGCATTCGCTTGACTACCTAAAAACACTGAGGAATGGCAGAGACAAAGAAAATATTTCTTCTTTAGAAGATAAAGTGAATCGGAATAAAAAATGGCAACGCCATGTTTTACGTGGATGGAAAATGTCAAGAATGGAACTTAAAATCCAAGAATAGCTCAGGAAAAATTGGAAATGCGATCTCATCTTTCTTTTTCTGACAAGGTGGGGAGAAAAACGAAGCGATTAATATTTGATATTGGTGTCAGATTTGAGCACGAGGCCAGCAATTTCGTGTGTGCGTGTGTGTGTGTCTGTGTGGAAAGAGTCGATTAAATCTGGTACTTATTTTCTTTTCTACTCTAGGCACAAGGCCCGAAATTTTGGAGGAGTGGCTAATCGATTATATCTACCCCAGAACGCAACTGGTACTTAATTTATCGACCCCGAAAGGATGAAAGGCAAAGTCGACCTCGGCGGAATTTGAACTCAGACCGTAAAGACAGACGAAATAGCGCTAATCATTTCGCCCGGCGTACTAACGTTTCTGCCAGCTCTCCGAAAGAATTGAAAGGCAAAGTCGATCTCGGCAGAATTTAAACTCAGAACATAAAAGACCAGAACGTTAAGACGGTCGAAATGCCAGCATCCTAACATTTCTGCCAGTTCAACGCTTTAATACTTGATATTAATAACTCAGCAAGGGAGATAATTCAAAAAGTGATTCCCCCTGAATTTTGGGGCAGCTGCGAAAATACAACACAGCTTGCGTAATTCTAGAAAAACATCAAATGTTTTTTTTGATTATATTTCTTAATTTTTAACCCTCGAATTACTAAACTTCTCATAATGACCATAGTATGGAAGAATCTTGCAGCGTTTAATTGTAACCCTTTTAGCTAGTAATTTTATATCCTAATGGAGTTGACTTCGCCATAAATACGTCTGCCGTAAAATATGTGGTCTTTTGTATATTTATTTGAAGGCGCGTGGCCTAGTGGTTTCTGGCGGTCGTGGTTTCGATTAGTGGATTAGGTGGTCTGTTGTGTTCTTAAGCAAGACACTCGATTTCATATTGTTTCAGTTCATTCAATTGGCGTTTTGTCCAAGGGGGAATTTTGTATTCTCGGTCACTTATATGCCATGGAAACAGGGTAACCAGTCATACGAGTCCGAGCACTCGAGAGAATAGTGTGACCAAGATATGAGAGAGAGAGAGAGGGGGGAGGAAGAGAGAGAATGGTAGTGAGAGAGGGAGAGGAAAAGACAGAGTGAGAGAGAAAAGGAGAAAAATGAAAGTGACTGAGAGAGGGGGAGAGGTAGAGGGGTAGAGAGGAAGAGAAAAGAGAGAGTGACTGAGTGAGAGAAAGAGAGAGAGAGAGACAGAGAGAGAGAGACAGAGAGAAAGAAAGAGTGCTAGTGGGAAGAAAAGAGAGTGAGAAAGAAAGGGGGAGACAGAGAAAGTGAGAGAGAGAAAGTGAAAAAGACAAAACTGAGAGTGACTAAGAGAGGGGGAGAGGGAGAGAAAGAGAAAAGAGAGAGTGACTGAGTGAGAGAGAGAGAAAGAGAGAGAGAGGGAGAGAGAGAGAAAGAGAGAGAGAGGGAGAGAGAGAGGGAGAGAGAGAAAGAGAGAGACTCGGTGAGTGGAACAAATAATCTGGTTTGGATTCCCCATTGTAGCTGTTTAGCTTATCTTGATTTCCATATTTCAGATGAAGGATGACAAACTGTTAACAAACGTGGCCAACGAAGTAAACGACTGAAACGGTAGAAAGGATAACTGGGCGCTTATATACTCACTTACATACATATGCGTGTGTGTGTGTGAAAGAAGCATCTATTTATTATCACACACTTTTATTACGTGCAGGCATGTAAGAATAAAGAATTTCGGTTCGTAACCACGTGGCTTCGGGTTCAATTCCACTGAGTTGGACATTAAGAAACTGTTAAATATTTATAATTCTCTTTTTGTAATACTATATCTCGAAGCATACAGAAAAGCTGTAAACAATAGCATGTGTATGTGTGTGTAACCTTTTTGTGCGTTTATGTGTGTGTATTAGTCGTTTGACTGCTATTTCTAAATTTCAGTATGTGGTGAAGTAACTTTTGCTGATCCCTTGATTATGTTTATAATTATAAAAAAAAACTTTTTGTATAAGCTTCTACTGATAATGGTTTTTTTTTTCCATACCGAACTATTTGGTAAAATTATTAATTATTAAAATAATAATTCTTTACCCTGTATCTATAATAATAATAATAATAATTATATATATATATATAGACATACACACGAGGGGGTACCCAAAAGAAACCGGAATTTTGCAATATTTTATTCATTTAGTTTTACATGTTTACATTCTTATCACTTTCAAAATATTCTCCATTTGGAGCAATGTATCGATCCACTGTTCGAAGCAGTCCTGGAACTCTTGTGAAGTAATGCCTTTTAACTCCTCCGTCGATTTTTTTTTCTTCACCTCTTGCACATCTGCAAATTCCGTTAGCCACAGCTTTTCTCACCAGCGATAACTTTCGAAAGAAGGGTCCAGATCAGCTTTCAACTGTTCGAAGCAGTTCCCGACACGCATTCAGTCGTGACTGTTTTTGATCTTCCGAGAGCAAGTGAAGCACAAATTTTGCTGCATCTCTTTTCATTCGCAATTCCTCGCTCAAGATTCGTTGGCATGAGCTCCAGGACACACCACCCATATCAACAAGTTCATGAATTGTCCGATGACGGTTCTCCAACATCACTTCATGAATTTTTATGACGTTTTCATTCGTTTGGGAGGTCGGCGGTCGCCCTGAACGAGGTTGGTCTTCAATCGACAAGTAACCATTCCTAAAGCGTGGAAACTACTCGTATACTTGTGTTTTGCTTATGACAGAGTCCTTGTAAGCTGTTTGAAGCATGACAACTGTTTCGACCGCCGTTTTCCCCAGTAGAAAACAGAATTTCACAGAAGCACGCTCTTCCTTCGTTTCAGCCATCGCAAAAATCGACGAACAGGGTAGAAGTACTGCAAAACAGAGACGCACCTAAAGGGACAACGCCTTTCGGTAGACTGATGCCTGAGGATTGCATTAAGTGACTTTTAGCGGTGGAAACCTGAAGTACAACGGGCTTGTCCCACAGAGAACGTTTCCGGTTACTTTGGGTACCCCCTCGTATATATACAACGTAAAAGACATTTTAAATCCCGGGATTTAAAATGTAAGATTCTTGATGTGAATATTGTATCTATGGAGGGTCATTACGCCAATAACAACAAACACGCACTGGTTCAATACCACTTCTTTATTTTACCAGTTAACTATCCATTGGTTGTTTGTTTTCTGTCAGAGTCCTTTCGTCGCTATTCACGTCGTCGTCAATGCCATATCCTCATTCTTCAATGTGTGCTTTCAGTATGTCTGAGAACTAGTCTTATGCCTGTGTGCATGTGCGTAGATTTGGGTTTACTTATGTATGTGCCATCTACTCTGTGTGTGTGTGTGTGTGTGTGTGTGTGTGTGTGCATGTAAGTGTGCGTGTTCATAAGTGTGTGGTTGTGCTCTTCTGTTTTCGCGTATTCCTGTATGTTATATTTTAATAATTACTGGTACCTTTATATATTTTAAATGTAAAGCATAATGTTATACATGTATGTATATTCTTGTAATTGTCATTTTAGAAAATAGATAAATAAATAAGTTGACATAATATAATTTCTAAAAGTGATGAACCATCTATTGATCCTTCCTTTCTTATTGATCTCTATATATATTATATATATATATATATATATATATATATATATATATATATATATATCTCTGAGGTCATTCCATAAGTTTTGTCTGAATTTTGAATAAAGAAAACAAGTGGTCAAATGTTATATTTATTGAAATTTTATCATCAATGTACTTTCCCTGATTTCTATGACTTTCTTCCATCTATTTACAAGCTTTTTAATCCCATCAATGTAAAACACCTTTTGGTTTCAAAGCGAAGAACTCTGTTTTGACCTCCTCCTGGCCTGCGAAAGTTAGAGTTTGCAACAGCATGCTTGTGACTGATATTTCAGCTCTCCTGGATGAAGATTGAGAAATTATATATATTACGATCGTGAGGTTGTGAGTTCGAATCCCGGACCGAGCTGCGTGTTGTGTTCTTGAGCAAAACACTATTTCGCGTTGCTCCAGTTCACTCAGCTGTAGAAATGAGTTGCGATGTCACAGGTGCCTAGTTGTATCAGCCTTTGCCTTTCCCTTGGATAACACTGGTGGCACGGAGAGGAGAGGCCGGTATGCATAGGCGACTGCTGGTCTTCCATAAACAACCTTGCCCGGACTTGTGCCTGGGAGGGTAACTTTCTAGGTATCAATACACACAAACACAAGACACCTAAACTCTCGACAGAAAAACCTCTGCCATTTTGAAAAAAAAAATTTCAGATTTGGAGTAGAACCGAACTTGCAACTCTGTTTAAAACGTTTCGAAATGCATTTTGTCCAAACATATGTACGTAACCAATCATTTAACCAAATGAATACAAGTTAGGCTGTGGTTGGGCAATAGAATATACAAATTTGTAGTTTCGTTATTTTATGTTAGTGGAAGAAATGATACCCACTGCAATGAGACATCTTCGAAGCACTTTGACTAATTTCAGTTACAAGATCAGTCTGCTAACCTTGGCTTAATAGAACAATCTACACAGTCCTAGAATTTGAAAAACTTCACCGTAGTTACATCCGATTATAGTAAAAGGGAAATTACCAATTAATAGTTATACTGATGTACGACATGAAGTTACAAAAACGATCATATATATATATATATTTATTTATTTATTTATTTATTGTGAAGAGCTGGCTTTAGATTAGCATAATATTTAAGAGGTGGGGGGGTACTTACAGAGGTATAATTGGATATATTTAATCACCGGAAGAATAAAAATTTTAATCACTGCCATTTACATTTTAAACGAGAAAATGTTTAAAAATTTTCTTTTAAAAATTAAAAATTTTAATCTTTATACAAAAAGGGCTAAAACATTTTTCCTGAATTTGAAGTCGAGTCAGAAGGAAGCATTTCAAAATTATTTTTCGCCTCGAAAATGTCTAAAAATGAATATAGAACAAGTACGGAGAACAAGCGTTTAGCGTTGTTAAAAAATGTTTATGCAATTGGTCATATTTAACATCTGTGGGCACTCTTAGCGAATTTGGAAATTTAGCGCGGTCGATATAATTAAACGCTTTCTCAAGTTGGTCTTTGATGTTAGTTGTAATGTTCTCTAAATCCTTGATTATACAGTCGATCTTCCACTTTTCACAGATACTCCGAATTGTACTTCCACTGTCCGTCTCTTGAAGCCGATAAAAACTCATGAAAACTGTAACAACTTTCGATAAAGGTTTCTGAAGTTCTATAAACACTTGACAGTTGACAGCCTGGAGTTTTAAGGAATTTTTGAGATCTGAACATTGTATTCTGTGATAAGAAATATCAAGATCCGGAACATATTCTTTACAAATAGATTTAGAGCCATATTTGTAATCGTTTTCACCCGAAAGAATCAACTTGGCTGCAGTCCGTACACATAGAATACACTCAAAGACTATGTTTAAGACTTTATACACGTTTTCAGTGTTTATAGTCAAGGTGAGAGAGTGATCAGAAGGATCATTGTTGCCTTGTCGAAAGTAAACACAGTATGGCCAAGCTTCATCAAGTTTGGTTTGAAAGGTATTCGGGCAGGATTTAAGTGGATAAGTAAACGGGAAAGGCGGTAACACGCGTTGAAAGATCAAATTCGACAACTCTTTTAAATTCTCTTCAATTTCAGCAAGAGTCTTAGGTTTTAGAATCACTTTAATAACCCAAGTTTCCCAAACGAATACTTCTTCGTGAGGGAGGAGGAAATAGAAATTTACATATATATTATCTTCAGTGATGGCATTTCTGTCCCGAATATTTCTTTTAAACTCGTTGGCAATATATTTAAGAACAGCCGAGAAAATGGGGTTGGCAATTGCCTCGTAGGTAAACGCAGTAGGGGGTACTGTTTTCTGTTCAGTCACTTTTTTCAATGATGTAGTATACTCGGTATTTTCAGACAGGATGCGTTTGCCTTCAGATCTCATATTCAAAAGCATTTCTAGGACAGACAATAAAACAACGCCAACATGATTGACAGGAACCTCAATGTTAAGATGATATTTTTTGGTTTCTAGGGTTTTGTTCGCGTTCTCAAATTTAAACCAAGGGGCCTGTTCATCCATGTTAATTCCAACGCGGCAACAAATCTGCGAAATTTAGTCCTTCCTAATCCGTAACGTATATAATGTAATTATTTCTGGCGGATCACTTTATTAATATAATTTGGACGAGTCTAAGACACACAAAACTACACATGTACGTAAAAACACACACGCACACACACATATATATAATAAATCTTAGGTCTTTATATATATATATATATATAAAACAAAGAGTTCTAAGTTCAAATTCAACATAGTAATTTTTCTGGCTGTAACTGTTTGTTGACAGACTTAGCGAAGGATACGAGTTTTTGTGAATCTGTTGAGCCGCCAGTCCTATTTCTTTTGTACAAAAGTTACAGATATTACCAAGGTGAGATTAACTTGTGTGTGAAATATGCTACAAAAAAAAAATCGAAACTATGTCACAGTCCTGGCAGAGAGAGCAGTGCCCATCAAGCTAACGAAGGAGCATATATAAGGTCGTTCCACCTACTAGAAACAACAGCCAATTTTTCTTTAAATCACACCCTACCGGCTTAGAAAAGAATATGTTGGATCATATGTTGGGTTCTCCGCACTTAGAAAAGAGAAACAAAAAAAGATCACGACTTGAATGATTTTTTTCTCGATCAGAGTGAATTTGAGGGATAACAAAACTACCAGCGCCACCACTACCACCAATTGCTAGCTACCCGCTGATTTGCTTAAATTGATTTCTCCTATTTGTCCCTACCCCAATCACAACCTTGTGGGGGAAAAAGACTGCAGTAGATTGAAACAATTTCTGTTACTTACCGTATTTACTCGTGTATAACTCGCACCCATGCATAAGTCACATCCCTAATTTAAGGTTAAATCTTGATAAAAAAATTTTCCCTTTCATAGTTTTACCTTTGCTCCATATATAAGTTGAACCCCAGTTTTTCTTTTCAGTTAAAATCAAGTAGAAAATATTGCAACATATACACGAATAAATACGGTATTTTATATCGACTGGATTGGATTACACATGTTCAGTTCTCTGCAGGACGAAGACCTCAGCATGTTCTCTCCACCAACCACGATTCGATGCGGAGGCTGTGAATTTGAGTTTGAGATGATACTGATTTCATGAGCCTACTTTGTCACACTAGCATGACATGGCTCAGCAGAAGGTACAGTTTTTATACTGTTACTCAGGAGTAGTTAAGTCGATTACATCGACCCCAGTGCGTAACTGGTACTTATTTAATCGACCCCGAAAGGATGAAAGGCAAAGTCGACCTCAGCGGAATTTGAACACAGAACGTAGCGGCAGACGAAATACCTATTTCTTTACAACCCACAAGGGGCCAAACACAGAGAGGACAAACAAGGACAGACAAACGGATAGAGTCGATTACATCGACCCCAGTGCGTAACTGGTACTTATTTAATCGACCCCGAAAGGATGAAAGGCAAAGTAAACCTCGGCGGAATTGGAACTCAGAACGTAGCCGCAGACGAAATACCGCTAAGTATTTCGCCCGGCGTGCTAACGATTCTGCCAGCTCGCCGCCTTTAATGAGACGAAAGACGAAACTGAAGATTTGAACTTAGGATTGGCAGAAAATTGAATCTAAATACAGCAACACATTTAGTCCGATGCTCTTTCGTTCCATATTTCTTTTACTGCCCACAAGGGGCTTCACTCAGAAAGTCTTGAGCCCCTCTCAAGAAGTTATTAAACCTCTCAAGAACGATCTTCAATGACTTCTCACATTCGTTGAAGGCGGAGTAACGAACGATTAAGAAAATCCTGCTTCACGCTCAGGACCCAATACGATCTCATATCATCGTGATGTTGTTGATCCGCTCAATAGAATCGGATACCGTTGCGACACATACTTAAGAAATGATCATTAAAAGCATGCTCTTTCGTTTCTGTCACTCCATTGCACCCATCTGACAGTCCGTCGCAACCCTCTATAACTCAAGGAGATCATGAGACTACAACGCTATTTTTGTTTTTAATAACCCTGTACGAGGGGGTGCTGAAAATTTCCTGGCTTTTAGGGTGTCGTGAAAGGCCTGCTTGGAGGCCTAACCTTCCGAGTTCTTTTACAAGGCTTAGAAAAACTGAAGGACTGCTGCAATAAGTGTGTGAATATATTGAATAAAATCATAATTAACTGATAGCCCTTTCTTTTACCAAAACTTTTGAGCACCCCTCGCATATTATGCAGTGCCGGATTTATAATAGGCGAAGTCATAAGCTATACAAGTCATGGAGGCTGTTTGTTAACTCTCTTGAGACACTCAGGCCGATTGATAGGCTCAAGTGATAACAAGCTGAAAGGACTTCGAGGCCCGATCCATCGCCCCGATAGAACAAATGTTGTGAATTGTTGGTTTTGAAGTGTAAATACCCATCAGAGATCGTCTTTCAGTAGATGTATCTCAACAGAAAAGAAATTTGGTCTTTTTGGCTACACATACCAAAGCAGTGTGTGCATCAAAAGGGTCAAAATTACACCAAAAGATAAGGTATCTATTCCTTCTTATTAAGTTTTGGCATACTCGAATCAGAATATCAGATCGCTGTTGTTTTCATAATCGGAGAACACTTCCTCTCGTTTGACCAATGTTTCTAAGCCCCACCTTTTTTTGCCTATGGACCACTTTGATTCCTATTTTACTTTACTGGCCCTTCACATCAATTCAATGTTTAAATCATATTTTTTTATAATTAAATATTATTAAGTGTTGTATAAAAAAAATTGTTAAAATATTTTGTCTTGTAGAAATATACGGACCCCCAAGGGTCATGTGAAACCCGGTTAAGAATCACTGCTTTAGACGATGTGTTTTCGTAACACACACGATACACCGGAGCAAGGAGACCTTGAAACAAGAGGTGGTCTTCGATGATGTTGAACAGTAGCGATCAGGTATTCACGTTTGAACGTATTGAAAATGAATAGATGCGTCATTGTTTGAATTCGCGCTGTTCCGTGTGTACCTCATGAATTATTATCTGTTCAGCAGACATCAGCACACGTGAGCAAATAATCTCTTTGCTGATTCCTATGAAACAAGAGCTCGTGCTCTTGTTAAGTTTCACCGGTCCGGTTTAGAGAAACATTAGGAAGTCTAAACATCGCGGTGTTCCAAAGTCCCCTAACACCCATAAATCGCGTGTTTCATGAAAACACATCATGTCTAAAAGGAGGAGGTGTCTCCGAAAACAAAAGACAACAACAATCAAATGGCCACTTTCGAATCTGCCAGAACTTATTAAGAATAGATAGGTTCGTTCTTGTTTGGATTCTGACTGTTCTACGTCCACCCCATGAATTATCGTATCTTCTGGCACAAAAGATGCTCTGGCTTATTAGACGCACCTCAGTTTCAGGAGCACATATTCAGAAAATAAGTTTTAAGAGGTCTAACTTCCCATGTAAGACCCGGGACGATATTTTTGAAATTTATTTGAAAAGTGTGTCTTATATGCCATCAAATACGATATTACGCCAAAAAGATTAACAAAACATTGAAATCATGCAAGTTTTCTTTTTAAAATTATTTTGAAGCCCCTGCAAATTGCGAAGGAGAACCTAAACTGAAGCGTGTCCATTTGGGCTCCATTTAAGCTACATTAGTTGCATGGAGAAACGAGGGCAACTGCTGGTCTTTGATAATAATAAAAAATCCCATCCCCGTCCGGATCTACTCGCTAGAGAGGGTAATTTTAGATATCGATTGATGATCTCATAAAACACAAAAACAAAAGAAAAGATCACACAAAAACAAAATAAGAAAAAAAGAAAAGATCATACACACACAATGATTCACAAATATCCCCTCCCTGTTTTGCATGTATATGATGATGACCTGTTTGAAAAGGTAATCAAATGGGGAAAACTCGGTTTTTGTTTATGTAGAGGATGAAGACGAAAATAACGAGGTGGTGATATTATTAACAGAACAGCATAAGATGGAAATAGAGAGGCACAACGGGGATTAGGAACTGTGGAAGGTTGATTTGGACAAGGAAAGGCTTCCACGGAATATAGATTTCAAAGAACTGAAAAAAAAAAGTATAACATAGACATAATGGAGAGCAGGAGAAAGGAAGCAAGTGATGTTACTCGATGGGGCAGGTAACACCATTTTCATTTTTACATTTTTTCATCTTTCATTGTATCACACGTTTCATTTTATTTTATTTTATTACAGTTGTTGTATGTCCCCAATGTAATGTATGTCCCTCTGTGTTGGTCCTTCATGGGTAATAAAAAAACAGATCTCATAAAACACGCAGAAGTCTCAAATATACCGTCGTGGTAATCAAGCGGAAATCGAACTTCCATTTTTGCTTTTGGAAGGACGACAATTTGTTGAGGCAATCTGTCGACTTGCTTCACGTCCATAAGAAGAATTGAATACAGTTTCTGTAATGTGACTGGCCTTTGTTTCGAATATTAGCTAAGTCATTGGATGACTGGATCAAGAGAATAATTTACAGAATTTAGTTTTATCAAAATTGCTAATAAAGCAGCCAATTTACTGAGTAGGTAAAGCGTCGTATAGAATACCTTGTGGTTTACGTTTCAGCTCTCGACTCACTGAGTTCAAATCTCACCGAAGTCAGATTTATCAGTCGGTGGAGGATTAACAGAAGTGTCAGAGCATCGGGTGAGATGCGTCGTGGTATATGAAATTTGAACTTAGCACCCGAAAAGACATTATAAATTACTCGCAAGGCATCTGTCCGGTTGCTCTACTGATTCTGTTACCTATTGGCCATTCACCCGCCCCACAATAATTTCTTTTACTTACTGTTATAGGCAGGAAGCTTGAAATTTTGTGGGGAGACAACTAGCTAGTTGATTGCTTCAGTCCTAGCGCTCTGTTGGAACCTATTTTATCGACTCCAAAAAGGTGAAAGGTAAAGTCGACCTCAGGGCAATTTGAACTCATAACGTAAAGACGGATGAAATACTTATTTCTTTACTGCCCACAAGGGGCTAAACACAGAGAGGACAAACAAGGACATACAAACGGATTAAGTCGATTATATCGACCCCAGTGCGTAACTGGTACTTAATTTATCGACCCCGAAAGGATGAAAGGCAAAGTCGACCTCGGCGGAATTTGAACTCAGAACGTAGCGACCGACGAAATACCGCAAAGCATTTCGCCCGGCGTGCTAACGATTCTGCCAGCTCGCCGCCTTAATAATCCTTTCTACTAAAGACACAAACCTGAAGTTTTGCGGGAGGGACAAATCGATTATATCGATCCCATTACTCAACTGGTACTTATTTGATCGATACCAAAAGGATGAAAGGCAAAGTCGATCTTGGCGGAATTTAAACTCAGAACGTAAAGACGGACGAAATGCTGTTATGCATTTTGTCCGGCGTGCTAAATGTTCTGCCAGCTCTCAGCCGTCTCTACAACGACAACAACAGTGAAGGCGCAATGGCCCAGTGGTTAGGGCAGCGGACTCGCGGTCGTAAGAACGAGGTTTCGATTCCCAGACCGGGCATTGTGAGTGTTTATTTGAGCAAAAACACCTAAACTCCACGAGGCTCCGGCGGGGTGTGGTGGTGAACGCCGCTGTACTCTTTCACCACAACTTTCTCTCACTCTTTCTTCCTACTTCTGCCACAAAGCAGAGGTACCATGGTGTAACCCACTATGGTGTGGTAAACTTTCAGACCCTAGTCTAGATTGCGAATCCTCTGTACCCCAGGATGGTTCAGCTCCCCACCCAGTAAAAGCCATCGTTTACGGAATGAGGATAACAAAGTAGCTTTCGCGCCCAAGCAACCGCCAGTATATCGTGTGGTGGGTGGATCTTCAAGTGGCCACACGCGTTCTTAGTAGCTTAGAGTAGGCTCGAATTAGAGATTATTCTTTTTGGCTAAAGTCGTGAGTCCTGATTGGAAGAAGAAGAAGAAGATAACAGCAACGTGGAGCTGATTTTTCTTGTCAGCGTTGAATGTTCACCATCCCACTTCCATTGCACACACACACACATACACACATTCACACACCTCTTTTTACATACACACACACATAGTCACACGGAGTTAAAACGCTCCCACTACCCGTCTGCCATCACCCCTTCCTTTCTCATTCATATGTTGCGACGGAGAAAAACACAAGATTATTATCATAGTAGATAGTTTCTGGCATAACCAAAAGCTGTCACTTCCTCCTCCCCCTCCCACTCCTCCTGCTGTTCTTTTTCACTTTTTCTCCTTTTCTCGCTGCTTTCTTTCTTTCTTCTGTTTCTTTCCTCCTCCATTCCCACTTTTTATGAAGGCACAGTCGATTAAATCTACTCCAATATTTGATGAGATACTTTATTTTATCGACCTTGGAATGATATCCCGCCCCCACCAAGAAAAAACAAAACAAAAAAAAAACACAGATATCGACCGTAGCAGAAATTGGACGATTTTTTAAAATAAAATATCGATTTTTTATAAAAAGGAAGCTGCCTTAAATTTGGTGGAAATATATTTGTCGATGTAATCGATTCTGGGCCCTTATCGATATTTATTTTATTGACACAAGGATAATGAAAGACAAGAGCAATAAAACGCAAAGTATCCTAACAATATATACTGCAACGCATTTTTGAGTATTTTTGTTCGGCGCTCCATCGATTCTCCTAAGCATTATTCTTCCAGTCCAAAGAAGGTGAAACCGTGAGAGACGCTAGAACATCATAAATACCAAATAGTATTTGTTCGGGTTCTTAATGATCTAGGTTCAAATCCCGCCGTGATCAACTCTCTTCTTCTTCTTCTTCTTCTTCCATCTTCTCGTCGCCTCCCTCCCCTCCTTCTCATTCTCCTCCGCCTTATTCTTTTCCTCTTCGTTTTCTCCTCTTTCACCGCAACTCCTCCTCCTCCTCCTCCTCCTCCTCCTCCTCCTCCGCTTCTCCCTCCTCTTCATCTCCTCTTCATCCCCTCTCCCTTCTCAACCCTCCGTTACCCCCTTCTCCTCCTCCCTCCTCCTCCTCCCTCCTCCGGTGCTGGTGTGTTTACGTTCCCCGTGACGTAGCTGTTCGGCAAAAGTGATCGATAGAATAAGTACCAGGCTTTCAGAAAAAAAAAGTAATGGATTCGATCAATTCGACAAAAAATTCTTCAAGGCGGTGCCCCAGCATGGCCGCAGTCTAATGATGGAAACAAGTAAAAAAAAGAGAAGATAAAGGGAAGTTAATTTGCTTTTCACGATGTATCTATTTTGGCACTCCGTCGGTTACGACGACGAGTGTTCCAGTTGATCTGATCAACGGAACAGCCTGCTCGTGAAATTAACATGCAAGTGGCTGAGCACTCTACAGACAAGTGTACCCTTAACGTAGTTCTCGGGGAGATTCAACTTGACACAGAGTGTAACGAAGCTGGCCCTTTGAAATACAGGTACAACAGAAACAGTGAAAGAAAGTTGTGGTGAAAGAGTACAGCAGGGTTCACCCCCCCCCCTCTGCTGGAACCTCGTAGAACTTTTAGGTGTTTTCGCTCAATAAACACTCACAACGCCCGGTCTTGGAATCGAAACCGTGATCCTAAGACCGCGAGTCCGCCACCCTAACCACTGGGCCATTTCGCCTCTACTATGTATCTCCACGATGTATCTACATTATGTATAATACACAGGTGTCTATGCTAATTTCTAGTTTTGATACAAGACAATATATTTCAGGAAAAGGGATATACTTGATGAAACAGACCCCAGTAAATTGAAGATATTGTATTTTATGGACATTAATCCTTATACCAATTTTGAAGAACGAGCGGCAAAATAACAAGAAGATAGTTATTTAAACAAAAAGTCCAGACTTTCTTATTCGACGAAAGACAAGAAAATATAAAATGCGTAAGCAAGACGACAGGAAACTGCCAGGTTTAACGGAGTGAAAAAATTTCGCAAGCGTTGTATAGCGACACTTGTAAAGAGTATGGCATTTGAAATAAATGTTAGTTACTGAGTAGAAGTGGTTTACTTATTGATAGGAGAGAAATGGAGAGAATTAATGCGAGGGTTAAAAAGGAAACGGAAATAGTGAGAAAAGAACGCTAAATGAGAGAGAGAGAGAGAGACGTATGCCGGTTGTTGTCATCGGGCGTGCTGTTGTGCTGAACTTACTGCTGTGGTATAACTATAAACACAGAAACTGTAGGATATTTCTATGCATAACACGATTCCAAGCTGACTTAATATTATTAAATTTGAAAACAAATTACAATTGGATTGTATCGTGATATTGCAAGAAGAAAAAAGAATTGTTGATATCAAGAAAATATATTAAACCGCTTTGGTTAAAGCGCTCATCGAGTTCATCGAGAATAGGTATGCGTAGCTGTGCGTGCGTTTGCATATATATATATATATATATATATATATATATATATACATACACACATACACATATAATCATATACATACATATATGAAAGTTCTGCCGCATCCATCATATCATCTTGATATAACGCCTTTGGATTATTAACTTTATTTTTTGGTCACTATCCAACAGTCTGCTTGGTATTTCGTTCAACAACAGCAACGGTGGAGGCGCAATGGCCCAGTGGTTAGGGCAGCGGACTCGCGGTCGTAAGAACGCGGTTTCCATTCCCAGACCGGGCATTGTGAGTGTTTATTGAGCAAAAACACCTAAGCTCCACGAGGCTCCCGCAGTGGGGTGTGTGTGGTGGTGAACCCCGCTGTACTCTTTCACCACAACTTTCTTTCACTCCTTCTTCCTACTTCTGTCACAAAGCAGAGGAACCATGGTGTAACCCACTATGGCGTGGTAAACTTTCAGACCCTAGTCTAGATTGCGAATCCTCTGTACCCCAGGATGGTTCAGCTCTCCACCCGTTAAAAGCCACCGTTTATGGAATGAGGATAACAACGTAGCTTTCGCACCCGTG
>NC_043014.1:15066276-15076276 GCF_006345805.1 Octopus sinensis | reverse complement strand
TGTACGGGCAAGGACTGAGCAACCGGCAACGATGAGGTCAATACTCTCAAGTGTGTCATTGTAGAGTCTACACTTTGTGTCTACCTCATTGTGTATGCCATTAGCTTGATAGTCGCTAGGATAAATCCTTCTGCTACTAGGTTAAATACATCTGTTTCGGCTTTCAAACCAACACTCTGCAGCCAGTGATGGATTCTCCTCATATCTACATCAGCCTCCCCAGCTCGTTTGGAGTATTGCCTATGAAATGGTTTTTTTTTGCCACAGTCTTGATTTTTCCTTCAAGCTTTCTAGTTTGGTTTTTGTTTTACACTTTTTTACTGCCTTAGTGGGTGGTGTGGGCGAGCTGGCAAAATCGTTAGCACGCTGGAAGGTATGCTTAACGGTATTTCGCCCGTCGCTACGTTCTGAGTTCAAATTTCGCCTAGGTCGACTTTGCCTCTCATATTTTGGGGGACAATAAATTAGATACCAGTGAAACACTGGAGTGAATATAATCGACTAGTCCACAGAATTTTCAGGCCTTTAGCCTTTAGTGGAAAGGAATATTATTATTATTATTATTATTATATTATTATTATTATTATTATTATTATTATTATTAGTGAGATTTAACATTGAAATTGAAATACAATTAACCAGTGTTTAGGACTCCACGTCTATTCGCAAATGTCTGACAGGAAGACCTGTGGTATGTAGTATCACTTGTGTGTGTGTGTGTGTGTGTGTGTGTGTGTGTGTTGTGTGTGTACAGTAAGAAGAAGAAGGCGAAAATGCATAGAGAAATTTATCTTGGAAAATAGAAAAGAAATACGCACAAGATTCGGTCGTTTAAGACAGCCTTTTCATGCAGAATAAAATGGAAAGAAAAATTGAAATAAATTTAATTTAACTTTCGTAATATTCCGTTACAAGAAAGCAAGAATTAGCCAGTGATGGCAACATTGTCCCTAATCTATTAACATCTCAGTAAAAGTTATGCATCTCTGAAGGTTTGACAATAAAATTTGCTTATAGAATTCAAATTGTATAACTAATAATCATTTTTGTTCATGAAACGCACGTAAGCTGGTGTAAAAATATTCTATAAGCAATCTCTCTGGTTTTGTTATATATATAAACACACACACACACACACACACACACACACACACACACAAATACAGTTTCATCGTATGCGCACAAGAGATATATATATCTCAAAATCAAATAAATAAAGTAATACATACACACACACACACACATACACACACACACACACACACACTCACACACACATATGATAACTACAGAAAAACAAAAAAACATGGAAAACAATTGCAACTAACAGAAGCTGCAAAACTAACAGTAAAATAATCGCGAACACACACGCGTAAGCACTCACACACATACACACACACATGTGTACACATGTAGGCATACATGTATTGTATTAATGAAATACAGAAAACATATGGTATTTTATGGTTTATAAGACATACATGTGTTTCTGCAAATTACAGTCAGGAGTTCATGATTGCTGGTTGAAAAACTATATATTCCCGTAAATTTACCTCTCTCTCTCTTTTTGTAGGTACACACACACACACACACACACACACACACGCACACAGACACACACACGCACACACACACACACAGACACACACACGTGTGTATAATATATATATGTATGTATCTATATCTCTCTCTATATATATTTGTATGTATACATACATATACGTATTTTCACAATATATATATCTACACACACAGACACACATGCATACACACACACACACGCACACACACCACACACACACACACACACACACACACACACACATATATATATATATATATATATATATATATGTATATTCATATGCATATATATATATATATATTGATAAAAATGGTAAGACAACAAAAGAATGAAAGAGACCTCGATATTATGTAAATAGAGGAATTTATCTGTAAATATAATATGTGACAGTTATTCAGTAGCCATGATAAAACTCCGGGTTTCGGATGCCGAGGTAGAAATCCACGCCGCCATCTCTTCAGTTATCCGGCTATCGGAAAAATGCTATGAAAAATGACCGTTATACAAAGGGAAATTACTGTTATTAAGACAAAGATGATCTTTTGTGTGTTTACGGTACTTACCGTTGCAAACAGTAGATACTTAAGTAAATACCAGTATTAAATGTTTGAAAAACTGTGGGTCTTTACTAGGGGTTTTTATAAGTGGGACTTAAACCTGTACATTAATCTCCAATAAAACATTTTATACATCACATGCCCATAAAATGCCTCGTAGATCTTATTCAGCTATGTTTAAACTTGAAGTTATATCATATGCTGAAGAACATGATAATAGGGCCGCCGGAAGAAAATTTGATGTTGACGAAAGCAATGTCAGGTTATGGAGAAGAAATAAAGGTGAAATTAAACAGATGCCAAAGATAAAGAAGGCAAGAAGGGGGAAAAAGCCAAACATCCTGAGCTTGAAAAAATTTTGCTTGAATGGGTAGAGGAAAGAAGACTTAGTGGAATAGCCATTAATACAGAACATTTGAGGCTACAGGCAAAACTCATTGCTAAAAAGATAAAACTTAATGAGTCAGAATTTAAAGCATCACGTGGCTGGGCCAGTAACTTTATGTCAAGGCATGACTTGTCAATAAGGAGGTGAACCCACATTTCACAAAAGTTACCAGCTGATATTGAAGGGAAGTTAATGAACTTTCAAAAGTTTATTATTAAAATGCAACGGGAAAAGGATTACCCATTGTCCTTGATTGGTAATGCGGACCAGACCCCATTAACTTTTGATATGCCTGCAGATAGCACAATGGTACATCGACAATTACAATTAAAACCACGGGCCATGAAAAAAATCGTTTTACCGTCATGTTAGCTTGTATGGCTGACGGTACCAAACTTAAACCATATATAATATTCAAAAGTAAAACAGAACCCAAAATTGTGGAATTTCCAACAGGGAAAAAGGCTGGATGGATGATGAGTTATTTAGAGATTGGATTGACACTGTATAGGGAAATCGTCCTGGTGGAGCAATTAAACAGCACAACAGCTTGCTTGTACTAGATGCTTTTAGATGCCACAGAAGTGAAGATAAACTCAAGCATTTAAAAAAAAAAAACGTCACAAAACAACAGATGTTGCTATCATTTCAGGGGCTATGACCTCCATATTGCAGCCATTAGATGTCTCTATTGACAAACCGATTAAAAACAAATTGCGTGATTTATGGACTGAATGGATGTCGACTGGAAAAAAGTCATTCACTAAAGGTAGAAGGGTTCGCGCTCCCGACCTGACTTTGATATGCAAATGGATCGTGTATGCATGGAATGAACTTGATCCTCAGATTATTGTGAAAAGTTTTATCAAATGTTGTATATCGTCTGCACTGGATGGTACTCAGGATGACGTTGTATGGAAAGATGAAATAAATGAAAATGAATCTTCTGATGTTGACTATGAATCTGACGATGACGGAGATTTACACTACAATGATGCTGACATGTTTACGGAGGAACAAATGGAACAGTTATTTGATGCTGAAAGTGACGTTGAATTTGAAGGATTTGAATAAATGTGTTTGCTTTTGCTTTTGTAACTGATAGTGATAACTATGTAAAGGCAATTTACTTAATATTTATTTTTCACTGACGCTATTACTGTTATTTCTTTATTTTCTGCAAACAAAATGCACAAAAAAGCTATACGTTTGCATTATGTTATATATACAATAATAATAAAGGACGTTACAGTATAGTTTTACAAACCAAGGACGCTATATAGACCTCCTTGACTCAAGTTAGAGAAGGGGTGCGTATTATACACAAGGTTTAGGTTTTTCAGAGGTACAGCCCCCTAAAAATCCCCTGCGTATTATACTCAAGGGCGGACTATACTCGAGGTTTTACAGTAGGTCAAATTATACAATGAAATCATAGAAATATATTGTTTTAAAAAAATAATAAATAAACAAAGCAATAAAAAACAACGATAAAAACACGGGTTGTTTTCGGTTTGTTTGATCAGGGCCAAACAACAACAAAAAAAAAGAGCAAGAACAAGAAAAAGGACGTCAAGAACAAGAACAGGAACAATATACGTCAGCAGCGGGGGCGGCGGTTGCGGCGGCGGCGGGAGCATTAGCAGTAGCAGCACAAACTATAACTACATTTCCCCTGCAAAATAACATTTCAATAAATAAATAAGATATTGAAATATGTAATTTAACAATTTCATTTGTTTTAATTAAGCGAATACATGAAAATACATTACATACAAAATTACATACATTATATATATATATATACGTATGTAATTATGTATATATATATATATTATATATAATATATATATATATATTATATATATATATATATATATGTGTGTGTGTGTGTGTATATATATATATATATATATATATATATATATACATATGTATATGTATATACGTATGTAATTATGTATGAATGTATATATATATATATATATATAATATATATCTATATATGTGTATATACATATATATATTTATATCTATATACGAACACACACACACACACACATATATATGTATTTGCGTACACTCACACACACACACAAACATACATATATACACATACAGATATCTAATAAATCACAGAAAAAAGTAAGAAAGAGACAAGTACTACGCCTTCCACTTCTTAAAGAAAAAACCCAAGAAATTTAAGTTATTAATTAGCGATCATACAATAAATCTTAATAAAATTACCGGAAGCTATAAAATACAAACACCATTTCAACATGGACGTCTTTTAAATTAGAACGGGAGGAAATGAAATATGAAATATAAATAAAATGGACTGTGATTTCTAAATTAATGGAGAGACTAAATTTATGTGTTTGTTGTGATTGTGTGTGACTGAGTGTCTTTGTTGTGTGTATTTGTTCTTGTTGTTGTTGCTGCTGTTGTTGTTGTATGGGTGTGAGTGAATGAGTGTGTTGGTTAACAAAAAAATGTTTGTTAAAGATAGAATTATTTTTTCTTTAGAAGTTCTGAATTTAAGAAGGAAAAACAAAAAAGGCTCCTAGTTTTAGTTTTTGATTTAAGGCAATGAAAATTAATTTGCTCCCTCTCTTTCTCTCCCGAATACATTCGTACGTACGTACGTACATACATACATACACACATATATTGCATGTGTCATGCGTACATACATATATATACCTACATACATGCATAGATACTTATATAAATATATATATGTATATATACCGACACCCAACACGCAAGCACACACACATGCATACACAAATATGTTGTAGCCTGTTTGTTTTTTAATTAAGAATATGTAAAGCTCAGTTGTCTCTCATTAATTTCGCTTACTTCAACTTTCCCCCGAAGAAGGACTCTGTCCGAAACGTTAGATTTTCCATTCATCACGGCAAGTCTACTGTATTCCTTTTATCGGGTTTACTACATAATATAAGTCTTGCCGAAGCAGACCAACACTAACCTCAATGAAGTGTTTATTTGACCCACTATACAAACACACACACACACATAGGCGTAAGGTATATATTTATATAAAAGGTTGCATATACAAGTTACATGATGTAATCAAGTCTTATCTTTACAGCTGTTTCGGATGATTCAGTACTGGTTGATGTAACCATGCATAATATGCAAGAAAGCCGAATGTTGAGTTGATATTGTAGGTATTCATACAAACAAAAGAAAAATATCACCAAGCAGGGGTTACCATAACTCCCTGCAGCAAAGTCACGATATTCTCATCCTATCAAAATCTGTGTTTTGCTTTTATGCACACGTAAAACATCAACTCAGTGTTGGACTTCCCTAAGGCTGCGAGCTGGTAGAACTGGTAGAGTCGTTAGCACAACGGGTAAAATGCTCCGCGGCATTTCGTCCGTCTTTGCGTTCAGTGTTCAAACAAATTCTGCCGTGGTTGACTTTGCCTTTCATCCTTTCGTGGTCGATAAAATAAGTACCGGTTGAGCACAGGGGTCAATGTAATCGACTTACCCCACTCACCGGAAATTGCTGGCCTTGTGCCGAAATTTGAAACCGTTATTGGACTTCCCCATATCCGTCACTATTGATGAATGCTACGATAGTACGTTTATATATATGTGTACATGTATGTATATGTATGTATGTGTGTGCGTGTGTATCCACACATATATATGTAAATGTGTGCGTATATGTATGTATGTGCACAGACATACTTATGTAAATGTGTGCGCGCGCTTTATCAATATCTCATGCTTAATGTACACGTGTAGTTGAAACGTCAGAAGCTGCGGCTTTTCGTTCGGGAAAATTTTTTTAAAAACGTATAGTGTTAAAAGAACATAATATACTTCAGAGCCAGGCGAAACGAAACGAAATCGCTATTATAAGTTTTTATCAATATATTATGTTACAACACAAATGCTCCGTGGTGTTTCGTCTGTCTTTACGCTCTCTCTCTTTACTCTTTTACTCCTTTACTCTTTTACTTGTTTCAGTCATTTGACTGTGGCCATGCTGGAGCAACGCCTTTAGTTGAGTGAATCGACCCCGGGATTTATTGTTTTGTAAGCCCAGTACTTATTCTATCGGTCTCTTTTGCCGAACCGCTAAGTGACAGGGACGTAAACACACCAGCATCAGTTGTCAAGCAATGCTAGGGGGACAAACACAGACACACAAACACATACACACACACATACACATATATATACATATATACGACAGGCTTCTTTCAGTTTCCGTCTACCAAATCCACTCACAAGGCATTGGTCGGCCCGGGGCTACAGCAGAAGACACTTGCTCAAGATGTCACGCAGTGGGACTGAACCCGGAACCATGTAGTTGGTTAGCAAGCTACTAACCACACGTGTTAAAAAAATTCTTCCGCGGTTGACTTTGCCTTTCATCCTTTCGAGATCGATAAAATAAGTACCAGTTGAGCACTGGGGTCAATGTAATCGACTTACCCCACTCACCGGAAAATGATGGCCTTGTGCCAAAATTTGAAACCGATATTGGATTTCCCTATATCCGTCACTATTGATGAGTGCTACGATAGTACGTTTATATATACAAATAGAGATTATAAGCAAACAATTTATGATAATACAAGAGACACCAGTGTATTTTAAGACGAAGAAAGGAAAAGAAAAATACGAGACTCGGTTGTCAAATACATCTTGATACAACCGTGAACTTCACATACATACAAAAGAAAATAAATCAAGAGGAATAAAAATAATCAATAAATTCTTGTCATAAAATGTATTTAGCCGCAGCCAGCTTGAGACAGTAATGGCGGTAAATCTGAATATGAGTGTGTATAATAACATATCCCAGTATCCCAGAATCACAGTATCGACCAAGCCATCAGATGCTGTTATACAACGCTGGTCATAATCCGCTTCCAATTTTGTCTTGATTACTTCATCCTTTTCCACCTTGACCTAAATTGCTTGACCAGATCGTCTTCCCATCGCCGATTTCTTAGATACTATAAAACAGCTGCACGGGTGAATTTTGCGATATGTCCGGCGCAGCGGAACTTCTGCTTTCGGTACTCTGTGGTTACACCATTCACTCCGCTACGTTCTCGAATTATCTCATTTCGAATGTGCTTTGCCCTAATTGAGCAAACCTATGACTAGCGAACCCTTTCTGACCATCTCAGCCTTTTCTCTTTTGCACCCCTCCGTTTCGTATGTTTGATACGAATTTCTTGAGCACTTTCGTACACCATCACATGAAAATATGCTATCATGTTGTATTCTTTGAATTATAAGTAAAGTGCAGACGTGGCTGTGTGGTAAGAAGTTTGCTTCCCAACCACATGGTTCCAGGTTCCGTCCCACTGCGTGGCACCTTAGGTAAATGTCTCTTATTATAGCCTTGAGTATAGTAGGAGGTGGATTCATTCGACTAAAATTCTTCAAGGTGTTGCTTCAGCGTGGCTGCAGTTTAATGATTGAAACAAGCAAAAGATAAAAGATAGAAGATAGACAAACACTCTCTGGCATAGATTCCATTTGATTTACATCCATTCATGGTTACGTGTTTGTACACGCATTTTCTCTCGACATTCATTATGATTTAGCACTCTGATTCAAATACCTCACGCGTAAGCATTGCCATTGTGTTTCCTCTCGGCATCATTTATACTCCAGCACTTCTTATATTGCAATAATCTTCGAAGCTTCTGAGGATTTATTATTTCAAAAAGGTCCTACAAAAGGAAGATTTTTTCCATCTACCAGTACACTGGACAAAAAACTGAGAAAAACATTTTATTTTAAAGATTAAAATTAAAATAATTAACCAACATGGAGAGGAAAAAGTAAATGCTATTACATGTAATTTGTAGCCATCCATTAAGGACAAAACAAAGGTTTCAAACGTAATAAAAGGTCCAGCCGCCATGCAGTAAATAAGAGAGAAACTGTAATCATCTATGTACGAAATTCAGAAATTCTTGCTGCTCTGGATCGACGACCTGTTACGAAGATGTGTACTGTAAGCCTACTACTAAAAATTCAAGCTAAATCTCGAAGTATTTTCGAAACTTTGAAAGAACGACTGGGAAAGCAATACAAGGAGAACACTTAAGCCAGCATTAAGATCTGTAAAGAAAAGGAAAAAAGAAAATAAAAGAAAAGCACACATTCCTTGAATGTCTTTTTAACCGGAATTATTTTCAAGTCTATAAGAAATGTGTCACTTCGTAAAAATTTAAAATTTAGTTTAATTTATTTGTCTCATAGTGTGTCATACTGACAATTTCAAATAAGGACGAAATAGCACTAATCATGATATATACTCACCACAAAGGTCATAAAATTTAAGATATTTGTGATGAGCAAGCAAATAACAAATAAATATGCGTCTTTCCCTTGTTCTTTGATTTAAAATTCAATCTTTTAATCCAGCCAATGTTGATCTAAAAATTAAAAATGACCTTCTTTACTATAAGTAACCACTAGGATACACAAGTAGTTAAAAAAATGAAATAAACTTCGTAATGTTTAAATGAGAAGAGAAGCAGTAAGCGCTGAAGTATTTAATAGCTGAGAAGTTTATTAAAACTTTGGAATGAATTAGTAAGAGGGGCGAAACTTATATTACCTTATATTGAATTCAAGAACCGAATAATTCTGCTATTGAGAAGTAATGGAGCTTGATATAAACTTAGAACATTTCGTGGTTTTCTATTCGGAAATCCCGCGTACTTTTAAAAACGTTAAGAACACACAACCATTCTACTACTTTTCAAACAAGAAAACATGGATGATTCAAACACTGTTTGAAAACTAGTTTTCAAACTGTTATATTTCAAACGTGCAAGGATAGTGCATTGAAAAAGAAGTCTCGTTCAAGATTTCACTAACACTAGGCAATACATTTGAACATTTTCACCGTCTAGATTACATTTACTCAAACATAAGAATAATCAATACGCCATTCAACATTCACTTCTTTCTTGCAGCTGATGGACCAAAGCTCTATAGAAGCATTCCAAGCTTAATATCTTTAATGTTTGCCCAAACCATAGGATCCTATCAATGTTTAGATTTCAGGGTTCATAAGAAGAGAAGTAGCGAGATAGCTGTAATGCGGCAGCATGAGAGAAGATGTAAGCTTCAAATGGACTATCTTGACCGTGATCGTTCATCTTTTACTTGTTTCAGTCATTAGACTGCGGCCATGCTGGGGCACCGCTTTGAAGGATTTTAGTCGAATGAATAGACCCTAGTGCTTTTCTTTTAAAGCTTGGGACTTACTGTATCAGTCTCTTTTGCCGAACCCACACACACGCACGCGCTCGCGCGAGGGCTTCTTTCAGTTTGCAAGGTTTTGGTCGGCCCGAAACTATAGCAAAAGACACCTGCCCAACGTTCCACGCAGTGTGATTGATTCTGGAGCCATGTCGTTGGGGAGCAAACTCCTTATTTCTCTATTGCCCAC
>NC_043014.1:15056276-15061276 GCF_006345805.1 Octopus sinensis | reverse complement strand
AATTTGAACTCAGAACATAGCTGCAGACGAAATACCTATTTCTTTACTACCCACAAGGGGCTAAACACAGAGAGGACAAACAAGAACAGACAAACGGATTAAGTCGATTATATCGACCCCAGTGCGTAACTGGTACTTAATTTATCGACCCCGAAAGGATGAAAGGCAAAGTCGACCTCGGCGGAATTTGAACTCAGAACGTAGCGGCAGATGAAATACCGCTAAGCATTATGCCCAGCGCGCTAACGTTTCTGCCAGCTCGCCGCCTTATTGTTAGAGTTTGATGATCTTGACCGTTGATCTTCTACGTTTCCTCCACTCGGCATCGATGTAAGAAACACCGTTGGCTCCGCTGAGATCTTTCGCTACCTTTTCACAATTCGCCATGCTGCAGCCTATGACTACGCCGTTTCCCCGGCAGGAGTGGCTCAACAGGTGGCCTTGCCAGACTGCAGCCCTTAACTGTACAAGGCATGGTCATCACTCCATAACAGCATACTCGGAAACATCTTATGGTTACAAACCCCATAGCAAACCTGTTGTACGGTTAGGCCGTTGGCGACAAAACTTGCAACACCACCAGGCCTACTTAACGAGGAGGAGGAGGACGAGTTCTCGATTTCATTGAGGGATTAAAAAGAAACAAACTTATGAATCCCTACTTAAATTTGCGGATGGTTACATCGAGCTCAATACTTCACTAAAACTTAATTTTATCTTCCTTGGAAGTATGAATGGCAAAAAGTTAACCTCGGCCGGATAAAGCATTTTGTTCGACGCTCTAGCGATTCTGTCGCTAGTAATGCTATCCTATAGTCGTGTTGTAGATGTGGTTCGAACCCAGAATGTCGTGAGTAGGAAGCCAATATGTTAGCAATTTATAAAGTTGACACTTAATTTACATGTATTGCATTTTATTGTTTTCTCCCTTTTTTTTACATGTAGAAATCAAGACTCTTACACGCACACACATACACACAGCGCGGGAGTAGCTGTGTGGTAAGAAGTTTGCTTACCACAAAGGTGGCGAGCTGGCAGAAACGTTACCCACGCCGAGCGAAATGCTTAGTATTTCGTCACGTTCTGAGTTCAAATACCGCCGAGGTCGACTTTGCCTTTCATCCTTTCGGGGTCGATAAATTAAGTACCAGTTACGCACTAGGGTAAAGACCCCCTCGGTCATGAATGACCATGGGATTGCACCTAGAAAGTTACCCTCCTAGACACAAGTCCGGGCAAGGTTGTTTATGGAAGACCAGCAGTCGCCCATGCATACCAGCCTCCCCTCTCCACACCACCAGTGTTATCCAAGGGAAAGACAAAGGTCGATACAGCTTGGCACCAGTGACGTCGCAACTCATTTCTACAGCTGAGTGAACTGGAGCAACGTGAAATAAAGTGCCTTGCTCAAGAACACAACACGCAGCCCGGTCCGGGATTCGAGCTCACAACCTCACGATCGTAAGCTCGACGCTCTAACCACTGAGCCATGCGCCTTCACTAGTTACGCACTAATCCGTTTGTCTGTCCTTGTTTGTCCCCTCTATGTTTAGCCCCTTGTAGGCAATAAAGAAATAAGAAGCTTGCTAACCAACCACGTTGTTCCAGCTTCAGTCCCACAGCGTGGGCAAGTGTTTCTACTATAGTCTCGGGGCCGATCAAAGTCTTGTGAGTGGATTTGGTGTATGGAAATTGAAAGAAAACCATCGTGTTGTGTGTGTGATATATATATATATATATATATATATATATATATATATATATATATATATATATATATATGTACTATATGTATGCATGTATGCTTGTATGTATGTATGTATGTATGTATGTATGTATGTATGTATGTATGTATGTATGTATGTATGTTTGTGCGTCTGTGTTTGTCCCCCCAACATCGCTTGACAACCGATGCTGGTGCGTTTACGTTCTCGTAACTTAGCGGTTCGGCAAAAGAGACTCGATAGAATAAGTACTAGGCTTACAAAATATATGTCCTGGGGTCGATTTGCTCGACTAAAGGTGGTGCTCCAGCATGGCCGTAGTCAAATGACTGAAACAAATAAAAGAATAAACGAATAAAACATTACATACAATGACACACACACACACACACACACACACACACACACACACACACACCACATATATATACATACATAAGCATGCACACAAACACATACACACACAAACACACAGAAGCTAAGTTATATACCTTTACACACAAGCGAGTACACGAATCTACACGTACACATGTGAACACATGGACGCCTGCAAACAAACACACACACACACACACACACGTACACACTCACACACAGCTACACACATGCACATAAACACATACACATATAAACACATGCACACACATACAAACAGGACACCTAAACACTAGCACATTTAACCATTCAGCCGCCTCCACATATACAAGCCACACAGACACACACACACACTGACACACGCATGCACACACACGCACACATACTGATACAAAAAGCAGACACAGACATAGAAATAGACACATCATAAACAGCCATTATTTCATTATCAATAACTTAACAGTAAGTTATCTCGCTGTGTCTTCCTACATGATGATTAAATTAATTGTATATTATGTCACTTGGCAGACATATTGAAATATATGTATTTCATAATGGTGGTGATGATGGTAGTGGTGATAGTGATGGAGGCGATTATTATTATTATTATTATTATTATTATATTATTATATATTATTATTATTATTATTATTATTATAATATTATTATTATTATTATATTATTATTATTATTATATTATTATTATTATTATTATTATTATTATTATTATTATTATTATTATTATTATCATTAAGGTGGTGAGCTGGCAGGATTGTTAGTGCAATGGACAAAATGCTGAATGGTATTTCGCCCATCTCTGTGTTCTGAATTAAAATTCTGCCAAGGTTGACTTTGCCTTTCATCCTTTCGGGGTCGATAAATTAAGTAGCAGTGAAACACTGGGGGTCAATGTAATTGACTTACCGCTTCCCTCAAAATTTCAGGCCTTGTGCCTTTAGAAGAAAGGATTCGACGAGCTGTCAGAATCGTTAGCACGCTGGGCGAAATGTTTAGCGGTATTTCGCTCGGCGCTGCGTTCTGAGTTCAAATTCCTCCGAGGTCGACTTTGCTTTTTATCCTTTCGGAGTCGATTAAATAAGTACCAATTACGCAGTGGGGTCGATGTAATCGACTTAATCCCTTCCCCAAAATTTGAGGCCTTGTGCTTCCAGTAAAAAGGATTATTATTATTATTATTATTATTATTATTATTATTATTATTATTATATTATTATTAAGGCAGTAGGCTGGCATAATCGTTAGTATGCCGGGCGAAATGCTTAGCATTATTTCGTCTGCAAACTATGTTCTGAGTTCAAATTCCGCCGAGGTCGACTTCGTCTTTCATCTTTTCGCGGTCAAATTAAGTACCAATTACGCATTGGGGTCGATGTTATCGACTATCCCCCTCACCTAAATTTCAGGTCTTGTGCCTATAGTAAAAAGGATTATTATTATTTACTTTTAATTTGCATGTTTGTTACAATTACTCGCCGAGACACACCCAGCGTCCTGGGGCTAGTGAAGGATAAGAGATGTTACTGTATGACTGAAAGCTTGGGGAGGGAATGTGACAGGGACAGTAGCGAAATATTTTCATGTCATACATGATGGTAACGATAGGGGTGAGAGGATATGTCTAGCAGTGCTGATGATGGTGATGGTGGTAGCGACATACATTTAAATTGATATGATTTCTCTAAGGATGCGTGCAGTACTTGTCAGAAAAATCTTTTGGATTTCTTTGAGACATGGTTCTCCTGGGATATTATCTAGATGTTTCTGACATCCCTTTCTTATCATGCCAAGGGCACCCACAATAACAGGAACAGTTCTCGCTTTAAGATGCCACATCTTTTGCATTTCTATTCCCAGGTCCTTATATTTACTTAATTTGTCAAATTCCTCGACAGATATATTTTTATCAGTTGGAACACTTACACCTATTAGTCTACTAGTATTTCTTCTCCGTCTTTAATTATTATTATTATTATTATTATTATTATTTTATTATTATTATTATTATTATTACTATTATTATTATTATTATTATTGAGTGAGAGAGTAGTGCATGCCATCAAAGTTATGTTGGGGTACAAATATATGAATCCCAATATACCCATCATGTCTACCCGTCCAGTAAGATTACACCAGGCACATGCATCACAACCATATGTGCGCGACATGGTAGCTTCATATCGAGATAACCAACGCATGACTTTGCAGGTGGGGGCCCAGTTAAAATTTTCTTCCGGACGAGTAGCCCATCCTGCTCAAAAGGTCTCTGAATAAGGGTTGTTGAAGGATGTTGAAATAACATCCATGTTTCCGGACGTTGAATTGTTCAAATCCCTAAGAAGCCCCCTCAACAAACGGCTATGATGCTCTTCCCACTGCTTCTTAAATCCTTAAATCCTTAAAAATGTTTTAGCCCGAAGGCCGCGGCCATGCTGGGGATCTTTTACTATTATTACGACGCCACTGGTTGTGATGATCACAGTGATGATGTTGGTTTTGATGGTTGTGGTGACCACAGATGGCATTAATAATGGAAGTGATGTGGGCGAAGATGGTAATGGAGGATATGTCTAACGGCGCTGATGATGCGATGGCGGTAGCGACATGGTATGGGTGGTCTTCAAGGCGGTGGTGTTGATGTTAGAAATGGTGATGGTGATAATGCAGGTGAGGGGGGGTCACGGTGATAGAAAGTGATAGTATGGATAATGATGGTAGCGGTGGGATGATGTAAGCGGCCTTGATACTGATCATGAGGGGATGAAGACGATACTGATGCTGGTCATAGTGGCGATGAGAACGATGACGATGGTGAATAAGATGATGAGGATAATGATGATGATGATGATGATGAAGATGATGAAGATGATGACGATGGTGATG
>NC_043014.1:15034980-15056176 GCF_006345805.1 Octopus sinensis | reverse complement strand
AGTGTGCTGTGTGTGTATACGTGCGTGTGTATGTGTGTGGTTGTGTATGTAAGTATAAGTGTTGTATGTGAATTACATACACATGTCGTCAGGGCATGTGTGTGCATATGTGGTATTGTGTGTGTGTGTGTGTGTAGTATACCTCTATGTATTGCGTATGAGCGTGCGTGTTTGTGTGTGTCTGTGTTTGTGTGCTTGTGCATGCATAGTGTGTGTGTGGTGTGTGTGTGTTAGAAATTGTGTGTGGATTATATATGTTGCGGGAACAGGTGTGTTTGAGTATGTTTATGTGTGTATGTGTGTGTGTGTATGTGTGTGTGTGTGTCTGTGTGCGTGTATGAGTGTGTGAGTGTTGTTGATTTTGCGAGTGTGTTTTGTAAGTTGCTCCTGGTGCGTGTGTGTCTGTGTGTGTATTCATGTGTGTGTGCGCGTGAGTATTTTGTGTGTGCGCGTGAGTATTTTGTGTGTGCGCGTGAGTATTTTGTGTGTGCGCGTGAGTATTTTGTGTGTGCGCATGAGTATTTTGTGTGTGCGCGTGAGTATTTTGTGTGTGTTCGTGAGTGTTGCGTGTGCTAACATGCGTGTAATTGTTTAGCCCCAGGTCAGACCTGACCAGCTAAATCTACGATCATGGGTCATGGCCTTTTAGCCGTGACCCTCTTACTGCTTTTTCCCTACATGTATGGAAAACCAGTAACACATTACCCAACGTGGCTCACATTTTGACATGGCGAACAGCGATTTGACGGAGATTTTGGCTGCTATTTCTACTGCGTAGAGCGGGTTTGCCAGCTGTGATGCTATTTTACAGCTGAAATCTGCCTCAGTAATTTTAAGCGATATAACACCTTAACTATTACACACACACGAACGCACGCAGCACGCACGCACACACGCACACACCACACACACACAACTCTGTCTATTTTTACGTATATACATATGCATTGCGCACATATATATATATATATATATATATATATATATATAATAACGGCAAGCTTTATGAAAATAAACAAAAGACGAAGGCAGGGGTGGAAAACAACGAACAATGTATTAGTATGGCGCTCAGGAAATATAAATAAAACAAGTCTTTAACGTTTCGAGCCTACGCTCTTCAACAGAAAGATACCACAGAGAGGAAAAAACACAGAAAAAGGAGAGAAAAAAAATGCGTGCAGTAGCTAACGAATCAACATGGCGATCTGATTTCGGCCAGAGGTCAAAGATCAAACATGAGACGCGAGAGCGAAATAAGGGGAGATAATAGGGTTGAGGGACCAGCTAAAAGTGCGTACATATATATATGTATGGAAGTGAATATATGTAGATGTATGCGTAAGCTTTGCGTGTATTTCTATGGTTATATGTATATGTGTACACGTTTATATGTTAAGGTAAAGAACTATGTGTATCTGTCTGTCTGTGTGTGTATATGTATGTGTCTGGTTTTCTAGCTATGTATCTATCTATCAATCTGTCTGTCTGATAGTCTATGTATGTATGTATGTATGTATGTATGTATGTATGTATGTATGTATGTATGTATGTATGTATGTGGCGAGCTGGCAGAAACGTTAGCACGCCGGGCGAAATGCGTAGCCATATTTCGTCTGCCGTTACGTTCTGAGTTCAAATTCCGCCGAGGTCGACTTTGCTTTTCATCCTTTCGGGGTCGATAAATTAAGTACCAGTTACGCACTGGGATCAATGTAATCGACATAATACCTTTGTCTGTCCTTGTTTGTTCCCTCTATGTTTAGCCCCTTGTAGATAATAAAGAAATATATCTATCTATATGTCTGTCTTTCTAAGTCTGTCTGTCTGTCTGTCTTTTGTCTGTTTGTATGTATGTATATATGTACGTATGTATGTATGTATGTATGTATGTATGTATGTATGTATGTATGTATCTATCTATCTGTGCTAGTCTCCCCACCTCCTATATATTTATAATATGCCTAGACGTCACTCGCGAGCGAGTATGACGGGCTATCTTCTGGCAGGTTTTCGCTAATTGTTTAAGGTGAATATATAGTCATGAGCAAACGTCTCATTGTTCAGCCTTTGTTTCACTGTAAAATCGAGAACATGACAGCTAGAGAGAGAGAGAGAGAGGAGCGAAGAGAGAGAGAGGAGAGGGAGAGAGAGAGAGGGCGGGAAGGAGGAGGAGGAGGAGGAGGAGGAGGAGGAGAGGGAGAGAGAGGAGCGCAACATCAGCATGGAAAGTAACACACGAGTTGATATGTATAAGGAAAGTAAGATAAGGTAGAAAATGCTAAAATAATTTTTTCATGAAGAACATTTTAGTACCGGTTTCAGTCTCTGCGATTTTTCAACTTAGAGTAAAGTATGAAAAACAATTACAGAAATAAGGAAAATGTCCCTTGTATTTGAAAACTATGGAAATATTTAAAAAAACATTAATTTAATTTTTCCACGATTTAATTGCTTTCCATGCTTTGCTCTAAGCTGAAAAAATCTCAAAGGTTGAAACCGGTACTAAAATGTTTTTCATGATAAAATCCTTTTTGCATTTTCTACCTTGTCTTATTTTCTGAATACATACATATACATACATATACATACATATACACACACGCGCGCGCGCGCGCGCACACACACACACACATAAATTTTCGTTGCGTCTTGCAACCTTTTCCATAGTCTGAAAAGGTTGCAAAGCGCAACGAAAATTTTAGGAAAATAAAAATAAGGAATAAGTTAAGTGGAAATTTTAGCGGTGAGTGTGTTAGATTATAAGGCACAAAAAGAAAATGACTCTCCCCAGACACAACAGAATGTATAAATAAACTTACAGTCAAAGATTGTGCGGTGTATGCCTGCCATTTCATCATACAAGTATGTACCTTACAACTGTTTATGTATCGCATGTGCATGTCACACTGTGCCAGTGTGACATGCACATGCGATTGTGTGCAAGTGTTCATTCCAGGACACTCAATTGTTGAGTCCTTGTAATGTTGTATAAATGCTCATTGACGTTGTTGTGTGGTTAAGAAGCTCTTATTATTTAGCGGTTAGAAGGCGGCGAGCTGGCAGAATCGTTAGCAAGCCGGGCGAAATGCTTAGCGGTATTTCGTCTGCTGTTACGTTCTGAGTCAAAATTCCGCCGAGGTCGACTTTGCCATTCATCCTTTCGGGGTCGATTAAATAAGTACCAGTTACGCACTGGGGTCGATGTAATTGACTTAATCCGTTTGTCTGGCCTTGTTTGTACTCTCTGTGTTTAGCTCCTTGTGGGTAGTAAAGAAATAGAAATATGTATTTCATCTCTCTTTATGTTCTGAGTTAAAATTCCGCCGAGGTCGACTTTGCCTTTCATCCTTTCGGGGTCGATAAATTAAGAACCATTTGTGTACTGGGGTCGATGTAACCGATTGGCCCTCTCCTCAAAATTGCAGGCCTTGTGCCTTGAGTAAAAAAGAATGTTGTATAAATGTTCATTGACGCTGTTGTGTGGTTAAGAAGCTCTTATTATTTAGCGTTGAGCTGGCAGAATCGTTAGCAACGTGGGCAAGATGATTAGCGGCATTTCTTCCGGCTTTGCGTTCTGAGTTCAAATACCGCTGAGGTCGAATTTGTCTTTTATTCTTTTGGAGTCGATGAAATAAATACCAGTTGAGTACTGGGGTCGATGTAATCGACTTCTTTCCTCCCCTCAAATTTCAGGCCTTGTGCTTATTGTAGAAAGGATTATTTAGAGGTTTGAAGGCGGTGAGCTGGCAGAATCGTTAGCACGCCGGGCGAAATGTTTAGCAGTATTTCGTCTGCCGCTATGTTCTGAGTTCAAATTCCGCCGAGGTCGACTTTGCCTTTCATCCTTTCGGGCTCGATTAAATAAGTACCAGTTACGCACTGGGGTCGATATAATCGACTCAATCCCTTTGTCTGTGCTTGTTTGTCCCCTCTGTGTGTAGCCCCTTGTGGGTAGTAAAGAAATAAGAATTGTTAGCTACGGCGGGGAAAATGCATAGCAGCATTCTGTTCGTCTTTACGTTCTGAGTTCAAATACCACCGAGGTCGACTTTGCCTTTCGTCCTTTCGGGGACGGTAAAATAAGTACCAGTATTCAATGGTACTTAGCTCTCCCTAAAATTACTGGCCTTGTGCCAAAATTTGAAACGATTATTTAGCGGTTCGACGGCTGCGAGCTTGTAGAATCGTTAGTACGTCGGGCAAAGTTTTTAGCGGCGTTCCGTCTTTCTTTACATTCTGAGTTCAAATTCCGCCGAACTCAACTTTTCCTTTCATCGACGAAATAAGTACCAGTTGAATATTGGGGTCAATGTAATCGATATACCCCATTCCCTAAACCTGTTGCCTGCTGTCAAAATTTGAAACCGTTATTTGGTGGTTCGGCAGATGACCAAAGAATTAGTACGAAACTAAAAAATATATAAATGGTGGGCAATTTGTTCGATTAAAACAATTACTTCTCAACTGGGGTTCATATGAGATTTTTTTGGGGTAGGGACGGGGTCTATGCAAGCGGAATAATAAATTGGGAATTCACAGCAGTATTTTAAGGATCCATGAAAAAGTTTTGCTTTTGATGTATTTATGACGGGAAACAGCTCAGTTTCTTTCTCCGATGTATTACGTAGTTCAACAATTTTCCGATCACTGAGACATGTTCTCGAAGAGAGTGCTGTTGTAAACCAAGACAAATCAACGTGTGAAAAACGAAACAGGAAATTTGGAAGAAGTATCTATAAAATCAGCCTTTGATCATGGAATGGCTATGGGGATCTACCAGAATAAGATAATAATTAACGATTCCACAAATTTAAAAAAAAAATGGACGAGAACACTGGATTAAAACTTTCAAAGCAGTCCACCAGCTTGGTCGCAGTCCATATCTATCTATCTATCTATCTATCTATCTATCTATCTATCTATCTATCTATCTATCTATCTATCTATCTATCTATCCATCTATCTAGCTGTCTGTCTGTCTGTCTGTCTATGACACTATTGCCCAAGGTTTCCGTGGTATTTTCCGTAGGCTTTTCCATCCACAGATAAAACTAATCTTTTTTCTCTTTTCACATTGACATTTCTGTGATACACGATCCCTATTGATCGTCCCCACTTTTTTTAACGACCCCTTTTGATCGCAATTTGACCCACATTTTTTCCCTTCTCATCTTCCCCAAAAGGAAAGCTCTACTTTGTATTTTGTCTCTTAAGTGTTCAGCCCTACGTGGTCAATAAAGAAGTCTATCTATCTATCTATCTATCTATCTATCTATCTATCTATCTATCTATCTATCTATCTATCTATCTGTCTGTCTGTCTATCTATCTATCTGCCTGTTTGTCTGTCTGTCTGTCTGTCTGTCTGTCTGTCTGTCTATCTATCTATCTATCTATCTATCTATCTATCTATCTATCTATCTATCTATCTATTTATCTATCTAGAGCGAGAGAGAGAGAGAGAGAGAGAGGAGAGAGAGAGAGAGAGAGAGAGAGAGAGAGGAACGTTATAAGCTGGATATATTTGAGGAATGTGTAGCTTCTCTTGACTCGTGACTGCTGTATAACGTCAAAGTCATATTTCGATGCTTAGCTTTTGCAAAGCAAGAACAGATGATAAATCCCAGAGCCAGAGATAGCAACGTAATAGCAAATGAATAAAAGAGACAAAAGAAGCCATTAAACGACCAAGATGTAACCGAAAATGTCGATTGTGTCACATTACTACGAAATATATTACAAACGTAATCTGTAGTGACCCGAAAATCTCATATGGGTATTATCATCCAATCTCGCATGACGTTGCTGTTGTACAATATATAAACAATATTATAATGCCATCTGTTGGAAGAATAACTCTTAGATATATATAGATCACACTTTCTGTTATTGTATGTATGCATGTACGTATATATACATATATCGCTTCATCAGAAGCGATAAATCTTTCGTTTCATATTTCGAAAAACATTGGGAAAAGAAAAGCACGCTTGGTTTACTAGTTGATGTACTATACATGTATATATATACGGGGGTGGGGGTGGGGGCTGTTGAAAAGTTCTTGGCCTTGGGTAAAAAAACACATACACGAAGTAGATCACTTTATGATTTTATTCAAGGTTCACGCACTTAGTGCAGCGGTCTTTCAGTTTTTCTAAGCCTTGTAAAAGCATTCGACCCTTTGGGTCTCCAACTAGGCTTTTAGTGATGCCCCTTAAGCCAAGAACTTTTCAGCAACCCCATATATATACTATATAATATTAATATATATATATATATATATATATATATATATGTATGTATGTATGTATGTTATGTATGCATGTATATGTATTTGTGTGTTATACATGTTTGTATGTACGCCTTTACGGCATACGTACATATGTATGATTATATACAAACATATATTCATACACATACACATACACATATATATACATACATACATACATACACACATACATACATACATACGTACATACATACATACATACATACATACATACATACATACAGATACATACTTGCATAAAAGCTGGGATTCTTCTTGAAAGAGAAAAGCAAACTAATTGACATAGTTTGCTATCGTATTGGTATCTCATTGACATCCATTTTTTAATATTATTTTAAACTTGTTTTAGTAATTAGACTGCAACTATGCTAGGGATTCACCTTGAAGAGTTTTAGTTGAACAAGTCAATTCTAATACTTCAAGGTCTTTAAGTTACGTGGACGTAAACAAACCAGCACCGGTTACCAAATGATGGCAGAGGACAAACGCAAATGCGAAGATACACACATATACCTATGGCAGGCTTCCACACAGTTTCAGTCTACCGAATTCCCTATGTATGCATGAATGCATGTATGTATGCATGTGTTTATATATGTATGTATGATATGTGTATATGTACATAAATATACATGTGCGCGCGCACACACACATATATTGACGGCTAACTCCAAAAGTTTTTTATTCTCTCTCTTTATTTCATCGTGTTTCTTTCTGTTGAAGAGCGTAGGCTCGAAACGTAAAAGACTTTCTTACCTTCCCGAGCGTCAAACTAGTACACCTGCTTGTTGTTTATACACCTGTCTTCGACTTTTGTTTTTCAGTAAATCTCAACTATGTATGTATATATATATATATAATTATATATATATATATATATAATATTGAAGACATTTGAGTCAAGAAGAAGGAGCACGGTTGGCCATCTATTTATTATTCCCTACAATTGTTTCGACGCAACGTAGTTCTCCAAGAATACAGGTATTCAATTATGCAACTGTTTGTTTGCATAATGTGATCTAGTTGTGTTAAATCTCTCTCTTGCTTTCTCTTTCTCTGTCTCTTTCTCTCTCTCTCCCTCTCTCTATATACACACACACATATATATATATATGTGTGTGTGTATATATGTATGCATGCATGTATTTGTGTGTCTGTGTGGTCCCCTCCGTTAATTGACAACAGATGTTGGTATGTTTACGTCTCTGGAAACTAGCGGTTCGGCAAGAGACTGATAGAGTAAGTACTACGCTTACAAAATAAGTCCTGACTGAAACAGATAAACGAGGTAAAAGAAGATATCTATATATATATATAGATATACTATATATATATATATATATATATAGATATATATCTATCTGATTTGAACTCAACACACATACTACACATAAAAACGTACATGCGCACATATACAGAAATATGTGCGGAAACGTGCTCACACGTGCCATATACATGTGGTTATTATATATATATATATAGATAGATATATATTATATAGATATATAGAGGATATATATATATATAGATATAACACATATATATACATAACATACCACATACATACATATATTATATCTATATATATATATATATTATTTCTATAATTCTAGAATAATATTATATATATATATATATATATATATATATATATATGTATATATATATATATGCATCCGTGCAACACATGTAAATATGCATCTGTTATAAGTATGTATGCTATATATGGAATCCTGTGCTCATGAACATGGAATTATTCAATCACAGCAATATTCAGGACAACACAAGACAATAACACAGCAAAATGGACATTTACTGTGCAGTAAAAGCACGCCCATAAAGCAATACGCGAAAACATTTAAGGTGGAGCACTAACGGCTTTGTAACCAGCTTACTGCATTAGCAAAACTAACAGTCGCACGACACAGCGATTTTACATATAACATCAATAAATGTTTATCCTGCAACTGTATTGTAAACAGTTCTGACCCTACATTAAGTTACCCTATGTATGTATGTATGTATGTATGTATGTATGTATGTATGTATGTATGTATGTATGTATGTATGTGTGTATGGGTGTATGGGTGTATGGATGGATGGATGAATGGATTGATATATGTATCGGGTTCAGCCTCACTGCCTAACAATTCGGGCAAGTGTTAGCTCCTATAGCATCGGTCCGATTAAAGCCTTGTGAGTAGATTTGGTCGACGGAGACTGAAAGAAGCTCGTCGTACATACATACATATGTACTTCGTACATATATATATACATATATACATACATACTACATATATATATACTATATATATCTATATATATAATATAAAGTACTATATATATATATATATATATATATATATATATATATATATATATATTAGATATTATATATATATATATATATATATATATATATATATATATATATATCTAAGGGTGCAGGAATGACGCAAATGACGCAAAAATGAAATTAACACTGACATCTCAATTTAACAGATACATTATTTACCAAATTACATAAAGAGTAAATTTATTCAATAAAATCGCCATCGGCTTCACTACGGTGTCCAACTGTTCTGGACGGTCTACTTGTTTAAGTTAGTGAATGCTGCCATAATCTTTGCCTTCCGTTCGTCTTTGGTATTACAAGGATTTTTGTTGGTCTCTCGTTCAACTGCGCCCAGCACATAATAATCAAGGGGTTTGCAGTCTGGGGAGTTAGGTGGCCAGATGTTGGGGGTGATGTTGTCGCAGAAATTGTCTGACAGCAGTTTGTGTGGCAAGGTGCAGGGTCCTGTAGGCAAGCACAGAGTTCTCCATCAGCCACCCTCTTGATCCAGGGCAGCAATACTTTCTTTAGGCATTTGATGTAGGTCTCCGTGTTAAATCTGAGGCCATGTGAGAAGATGAATGGAGGCATAACGTCGCCATCACTTGTAATTACTCGAAACATCATGATGTTGACTGGAATTTTGATTTTCATCACTCTCGGGTCATGTCCTGAGACTGACACCCAAACATTCTGAAATGTTCATATTAGAGCTTCCAGCGCGATTGCCAAGCACTACAGCATGTTGTTTCCAATTTTCTGGCAGAATGAATTGCGTCATGGTACTGTCTTTCTCACAGGCGGTTCCCAACTGTCCCTAGTATACTGTGTAGTCGACAAAAATCAAAAACAAACAATGCATATGCACGAAATCAAAAATATAAAATGGCGACAAGTTCCCATCGCACCCTGTGTGTGTATATATATATATATAATAACAAAATAATAAATAAAACATATGCATATATACATACATATATGTACGTACCTACATCTATATGTATATATACATGCATATATGGGTACAAGGCACCAAAAAAAAAGTCGAACACAATGAGAAACGAAAACATAAAAACAAAACCGAGGAAACAGACATTTTTTTAAACAACGAAGATATAGAGTACAAGACATACAACACAAGGAAAATTTCCCTTCTTCAGCCGCCTCTGTTTCGTCTACTCCGTGTTTCGAAGGTAAAGGCGAGACACGACTTCGAGGAAACAGTCATTCCGCAAAGCCAAATTAAATAAAATTTGAGATTTTTTGCGGAGGGGTGAATATATATATATATATATATATATATATATATATATATATATATATATCTATATATATCTATATATATATTATCTATATAATATATTGATAGAATGTTAAGACAACAAATAATGAAGGCGACCTCGATATTACCTAAATAGAGGAATAGCCATGATAAAACTCCGAATTCGGATGTCGGGGCGGAACCCACACTGGCATCTCTTCAGTTATCGGGCCATCACCTTTTTTTACTCTCTTCCTTTTTTTCTTTCTTCCTCTTGTCCACATATTCTATTATAATTCAATATGACCCAACTTTTAGTTATCCACACTTTTTATCCATACCATAGAATACGTTCACTGTAGTGTCCTCTGCCATGTTGTAAAAGAAAGCTTTCCACCTCATGCGCTTGATAAGGTCTGTAATTTTCTCCAAAAGTTTCTTGGAGTATAGTTCCTTTGATGGTACAGGTATGTTTTTCATAGAATAATCGATGTAGTAGGTGTCCATATTGAATTCTTCTGCGGGGCATTTTTTTTTTGATGGTCCGATAGCTGAAGAGATGACGGCGTGGGTTTCCGACCTGAAATCCGAAACTCGGAGTTTTATCATGGCTACCGAATAAGTGTCACATATTATATTTACACACACACACACAAACACACGCACACACACACACTATACATACATACATACATACATACATACATACATACATACATACATACATACATACATACATACATGTATGTGTGTAAACAGTAAAAATATTCAGAAGCGAATATTTATATAGATATCAATATTTTTATTATTATCGAAGCCAATACAAGTAGTTGACAATAACAACAATATTAATATAGGTGGTTGCAAGCTATAGAATTAAAATTATATTAATCATAAGGACACATTAAAGTGTCTGCCAGCTAGAAATGAGAGCTAAAACCCTCATTTGGACCAAAATTTACACTGAAAATAACAGATTCAACGCTATACGAGAAAGCGGATCGAAAAATCTCTCACATACCTGTATAGCATAAAGCTATATATTTAATGGTACAGATATATATGTGGATCGGTTACTGGTTTGATACAAAAATCTTACCTTCTTCAGCACAGCTTATATATTCTCTTTTACTCTCTTTTACTTGTTTTAGTCATTTGACTGCGGCCATGCTGGAGCACCGCCTTTAGTCGAGCAAATCGACCTCAGGACTTATTCTTTGAAAGCCTAGTACTTATTCTATCGGTTTCTTTTGCCGAACCGCTAAGTTACAAGGACGTAAACACACCAGCATCGGTTGTCAAGCGAAGTTGGGGGATAAATAGACACACAAACACAGACACACCACACACATATATATATATATACACATATATACGACGGGCTTCTTTCAGTTTCCGTCTACCAAATCCACTCACAAGGCCTTGGTCGGGTCGAGGCTATAGTAGAAGACACTTGCCCAAGATACCACGCAGAGGGACTGAAACCGGAACCATGTGGTTGATAAGCAAGTTACTTACTACACAGCCACTCCTGCGACTCTATATGTAAATGTCTTTTATCTTTCAACCATTATGAAAAGATTTTCATTTTAATTAATGATATTTTTCTTTTGTTTTTCTAAATTTTGCATTGCATGTAAAAAGTATTTTTAGAAAATGATAAAAACATATTTATTACGTGACAACATACACATATATCACATGATAATTGGAAATCCATTTTTAAAACTCAATTTGGTAATATTAGCAGAAAAATGAACCAGGAATAGAAACGAACCACAATTTTAGCGCTTTATGGAAACATCTATAACGCATAAACAGATTGTAAACTATTGGGTTGTCCGGAAAGTTCATGCCGGTTTTAAAGGAAAGAAAAAGGTCAATAAATACTTGCCATTACATTTTTAATCAACCAAATATGAACCACTTTGTTGCACAATGCGTCTCCATCTTTCCTTTAACTTGAAAATACAATCTTCCCAGAATTGAGCTGGTTTCATGGCAAATACTTCATCTTTGTACGTCATCTAAGGAATTGAAATTTTTACCATTAGGACTATTCTGCAGAGACCTGAATAAGTGGAAATCCGAAGGAGCAATAACTGGTGAATATGGAGGGTGGGGTAACACATCCCAGCCGAGCTGCAGCAGTTTTTGTCTGGTTCCCAAAGCATCAAGTGCCGAAAATGAACTTTCTTATCTTCCACTTAAATGGTTACAGAATTAACACAGGTTACAGGAACATAAATCTTCTTCCACGAAAAGATAGCTTAAACTGTGCTCTAAATGGAGGAGTAGTCAAATCCTATTTTATGGACCATGTTCTAAGATAAGTCGAAAGGTAAGCTACTATAAATCGGCGCGAACTTTCCGGACAATCCAATACTTAGAAATGAACTAAAGCAAAGTCACAGAAAACCAAATCAGAGTCAATACAAAAACATTGTACATAGGCAAACACTTGATATGAAAATTGCGGTGGTCACAATCGTGCATTTTATGAAGGGGAGCTTCGTCATACGACGCAAATTTCGATCAAAAGCCCTCGAAGTACGTCACGTGATGTTTAAAATTAACATGGATCAAAAGGCGACGATATTTCTCTACGCATTGTACAGCGGGCAATGAATGCAGCAGGCATCCGTACCACAAAGTCACCAAAATGTTCACTTCTTACTAAACAGCAGATAATCAAACGATAGAAATGAGCGCTTAAACACCAGAATTGGACTGTAGAACAATGGGAAATGGTCATTTTTTTTAGCAACGAGACAATGATTCAGATTATAGGTGACTGCCCAAATTTTGTACTATTAGTAGATGGTCATCACTAACCCCGGACCATTTCTTAAAAGTACTAAAACATCTAGCGGAGGTAATAATTTTTGGGGAACTGGATGTAGTCCTTTTGCCTGAGAAAAGCCTGAAAGTAAGCATTACGTGAGGGACAATATTCAATGCTGTGTCGTGCCGTAATTAAACGCCTGGTTTCCAAATTGTGAAGGCATTTTCGGCAAGATAACGCACCAATTCCTGTGAGCAAGCATTTAATGGATTCCTTTCGTCACGATGATATAACATTTCATGATTGGCCTCCGCCTTCTTCTCCAGTCTTAATCCAATCTAGAACTTTTGGTGTATATACAAAAAGCGGATAAAGTCACTACGACCTCGAACGAAATTATAATATGTTTCTTCCTTTGTTCACTACGGAGCTTGATATGTTTAAAAAGTTTTAAGCCATATCGATTTCATTAAACACGCTGACATTTTATCTGCTCTCTTTTCAATTTCCACAGATACCCATCTTATGGGAAACGTTGCTTTACTGGGTCATGTGAACTTAATTTGCTGTGATGTCGTCATAGGTGATGCTGGAGGTAACGATGGTGATGACGATGATGACGACAACGATGATGATGGAAATGATTGATTGATTACAACGATGACAACGACAGCTATGATGATGATAATGATGATGATGATGATGATGATGATGATGATGATGATGATGATGGTGATGATGATGGTGATGATGATGGTGATGATGATGATGATGACGAGGTTGTTGTTTCTGGATGATGCATGTGTTGTTACCGTGGAATGCAACTTGATGGAGATTTAGCCGCTGTTTCTTGTTTACTCGTTGACGCTGAATGATGACGAGTGATGATGGTGAATGATGGTGATGCTGTCGCTACAGATGGTGATGACGTTGTTGTTACTGCTGCTGCTGCTACTGCTACTGATGATGATGATAAACACACACACACATACACACACACACACAATGAATGTTTATTAACTGAATATTTTAGTGTTTGTTTTCTCCGTTTTCATGCTTATTCTTTTATTCTTTGATATTTTAATTTTGTTTCAGTCATTTGACTGCGACCATGCTGAAGCACTGCCTTAGTCGAACAAATCAACCCCAGGATATGTATATGCATGTATATATATATATATATATATATATATATATATATATATATATATATATATATATATATATATATATATAGATAGATAAATATATAGATAAAGGCGGTGCTCCAGCATGGCGCAGTCAAATCGCTGAAACAAGTAAAAGAGTAAAAGAGTAAATAGTTAGATAGATAGATAGATATGCAAAAAGCTGGTTCCTTATCAAAATAAAGTGACGTCACGAAACCTGCTACCAATTGAAACCTGTTCGTATGTGCAGGTAACCAACCAACCAACCAACCAGCCAGCCAGCCAAAACATTGATGCCGAAGCAAAATCTACTTTTTGACCAAAAACATCCACCAGAAAGAATAGGACGTCATCAGATTTATAACGAATCAAAAATTAGGTCCTTTCACATAAAACCGTATATATATATATAATATATATATATATATATATATAATATATATATATATATATATATATATATATATATATATATCACAGATATTCTCTGATTCCAAAACAATCCGTTAAAAGCGATGGTAAAAAAAAGAACTACACGCAAGACAAGAGAAACTTTAGAAAACATCACCTTTTTTTACTCTCTTCCTTTTTTTTCTTTCTTCCTTTTTTTCTTTCTTCCTCTTGTCCACGTATTCTATTATAATTCAATATGACCCAACTTTTAGTTATCCACACTTTTTATATTCTTCGCCGATCATTTTTGATATTATCTACCACTGTCATTGAATTTTGTGAAAATTTAATCATTTAAGCATGTTTTATACTTCGTAAAATATTAAATTCTGTTAAAATCCGATTGTTTTATATACATTTATACCATTAATAAACAAAACATTGTTGAAACTAGGTTGGTATGAATATAAATAAATTTATTTAAAAACAACTACAAGTTTGAACATTGAAGAATTTTAGTCGAACGAATCAACCTCATCGCTCATTATTTAAAGTCTGTCGTTCTGTTTTGTCGAACCGCTACGTAAATACACCATCAACTGGAACTGGGGAGTCTACTACACTGCAAACTGTGTTCATCTACAAAACGGCCACACCATCAATGGGGAGTATTATGCCAACTTGCTGAGACAGTTACGAAAGGCTATCGAGACCAAACACCCTAGGGAAACTGACGAAAGGGGTCTTGTTCTATCAGGACAATGCTCCAGCTCACAAGTCCTTGGGTTTAATGGCTGTTGTGCGTGACTGTAGCTTTGAACTGGTTGATCACCGCCTATGTTCTCCTTATTTGGCCCCATCTAACTATCATCTGATCCCCAATATGATAGAAAAAGCTTGGTTGGGAAGCAGTATCACAGTGATGATGACGTCATATCTGCTGTTGATATCTACTAACACATATACGCGTACAGACATACTCATACATGGGGATATAATATGCACACACACATATCCACATGCATACATGCAGATACACACATGCACCCACGCCCACATCAACACAAATATATATTCATGTATGATATAATATGTACTTACATATGTGAAAGCGCAATGGCCCAGTGGTTAGGGCAGCGGACTCGCGGTCGTAGGAATGATTTCGATTCCCAGACTGGGCGTTTTGAGTATTTATTGAGTGAAAACCGCCTAAAGCTCCACGAATCTCCAGCAGGGGGTGGTGGCGAACCCTACTGTATCCTTTCACCTCAACTTTCACTCACTCTTTCTTCCTTTTTCCTGTTGTACCTGTATTTCAAAGGGCCAACCTTGTCACTCTCTGTGTCACGCTGAATCTCCTCGAGAACTACGTAAAGGGTACACGTGTCTGTGGAGTGCTAAGCCAGTTGCACGTTAATTTTACGAGCGGACTGTTCCGTTGGTCGGATCAAATAGAACCCACGTCGTTGTAACCGATGGAGTGCCACAACGACGACTTTCATATATACATATTTATAAAGATGTTCTCCTATCTAATATACATACATACATACCTACATATATATATATATATATATATATATATTATATATATATATATATATATATATATTATATATATATATATAATATATATATATAATCCTTATTTATATCCTTATATATATGTAAATGCACAGAACGGCTTGGACATTTTGGGGACAGTTTGGACATTATCGAGTGCCGCCCCATATCGGCACTGGATACCTTTAGGTCGCGCGATCGTCGGCGAGGCAACTTTCCGCTGTTCGTTCGAATTGGAAGGCGCCGCGTGAAGCTCAGAAGCCGCAGGCGAGGAATCTGGGTGAAGCCGACCGTCGGTGCAATACGCTTATGCAAACGTATTGTGGACATTTTGCATGGGCGTAAGCCAGGGATGGTTTTCTTCGGTCACGAGTGGACAACCATCACGTATATACACACATACATAGATAAATATATACATACATATGTGCATGCATACACACACTCTCTCTCACACATACACATGTATGTATGTATGTATGTATGTATGTATGTATGTATGTATGTATGTATGTATGCATGTATGTATGTATGTATGTATGTATGTATGTATGTATGTATATATGTATGTATACGTTTATGCATGCGAACGGCACAAAAAACTGTATATATACTTAATCACTGGATCGATTGTTTGTCTGCTTAATTATATATACATACATATACACACGTATGTATGTATGCATATATATACACACACATCTATATATACACATACATACACAAGTAAATTGTGTATGTGCGTGTTTGTTTATGTGTGTGTGTGTGTGTGTGTGTGTGTGTGTGTGTGTGTGTGCAGCTTAATGCAAACAACCATACTTGAGGCTGCGAGTCTAAAATAAGTAATAATTAATTAAGATTATGCCATTCAAAAGACCAACAGAAGCAAAACAATAAAAAGAAATAAAAAGTAAAAACAACAAACAAAAGCAAAATTAAAAATTCACTAGTGTTGATAACAATTTATTCTTAGCAATAGCAGGGAGATAACTATCAATATTTCATGGGAGCAAAAATTAATTGTAATGGGGCTAACTAAAGGGGAAAATGAATCTGTTATTCAGTTTCTATGGTGATAATTCTAGCTATAATAAATCTTAGCTATAATAAATCTTAGAGCTCTAATAAACAGTATAGAGTTATAAACAGTAGCTGCAACACACCGTGACGTATATTTACCATTTAAATATGGCTAACCCCTAAGGGTGGATGGTACTGTAGTTCGTAGCCCCAGGAGGACACCTCCTCCAGCTGGCTATAGACACACTTTCTGTGCCCTATCAGTATTTGCAAAGGGAAGCCATCCTTCCCGTCTCCAACTTATGATACACACGGACTCGAGTTTCTGAGTATTGACCCGTCATCGGCATGTGACAATCACAGTTGTCGATGAAAATTAGGTTCCCTTCACAAATACATATACTTTTTCCAGTATCCTCCTGGGGCTACAAACTACAGTAGCATCCACCCTTAGGGGTTAGCCATATTTAAATGGCAAATATACGTCACGATGTGTTGCAGCTACTGTTTATAACTCGCTCTAAGATTTATTATTGCTTGTTTACACTTTTTCGATATCAGAGTCTTTACGATACTGGAAAAAGTATATGTATTTGTGAAGGGAACCTACTTTTCATCGACAACTGTGATTGTCACACGCCGATGACGGGTCAATATTCAGAAACTCGAGTCCGTGTGTATCATAAGTTGGAGACGGGAAGGATGGCTTCTCTTTGCAAATACTGATAGGGCACAGAAAGTGTGTCTATAGCCAGCTGGAAGAGGTGTCCTCCTGGGACTACAAACTGCAGTAGAATCAACCCTTAGGGGTTAGCCATATTTAAATGGCAAATATACGTCACAATTCTAGCTATGTTCTGGTATAATTAGACCTCGTCAGCAAAACAGTGTACTTAACCTTAATGAAGATCTTTGACGTCAGATAGAAATAGGGGGTTGTCTGGAAAGTTCGTGCCGATTTATAGTAGCTTACCTTTCGACGTATTTTAGAACAGGGTTGAGTCCATAAAATAGGGTTTGACTACACCTCCATTTAGAGCACAGTTTAAGCTATCTTTTCATGGAAGAAGGTTTATGTTCCTATAACCTGTGTTAATTCTGTAACCCTTTAAAATGGAAAATAAGAAAGTTCATTTACGGCACTTGATGCTTTGGGAACAAGACAAAAATTGCTGCAGCTCGGCTGGTATGTGTTACCTCACCCTCCATATTCACCAGATATTGCTCCTTCGGATTTCCACTTATTCAGGTCTCTGCAGAATAGTCTTAATAGTAAAAATTTCAATTCCTTGGATGACGTAAAAAGATACCTCGATGAATTCTTTGCCACGAAACCCCCTCAATTCTGGGAAGAGTGTATTTTCAAGTTAAAGGAAAGATGGAGATGCATTGTGCAACAAAATGGTTCATATCTGGTTGATTAAAAATGTAATGGCAAATATTTATTGACCTTTTTCTTTCCTTTAAAAATCGACACGAACTTTCCGGACAACCCAATAGTTTTTATCTTGTGTGTGTGTGTGTGTGTGTGTGTGTGTGTGTGTGTGTGTGTGTGTGTGTGTGTGTGTGTGTGTGTGTGTGTGTGTGTGTATGTGATGTGCGATATATACTGACTATTCATCCAATTTTTTCGGCCACTACCCCTCGAAAGGATGTAATCGTAGAGTCCCCAATTACCCCCTCTATATGGTCCTTTTACAAGCAACCGCCTTTAAATTCTCCAAGCACCCCAATCATTGACAATCGTTCCTTCCGGGGCTCTCCTCGGGTTCCTGGGACACGCATCCTTTGTGCTCTCACCACCCCATGCCCCCGACAACAAGTTGCAGGTCCATTGCTTGTTTAACGGCATTGAATGGAGACAGCTAAATATCTTTCGAGAACCGAACGTGTTCCTTGTTAACCCGGCATGTTTGTTCTTTAGAACCTCTTTCATATTGCAATCTTTTTGGTGATCATTGGCGCGTAAGGCGGCGAGATGGCAGAATCGTTACAACACCGGGCAAAACGCTTAGCGGCATTTCGTCCGTCTCTACGTTCTGAGTTCAAATTCTGCCGAGGTCGACTTTACTTTTACTCCGCCCCCAACCCTGCTGACCTTGTGCCAAAATTTGAAGCCATATAAGTAAAGGCACGTGACATAATGGTTAGAATATTCGGATCACAATCGTAAGGTCGTGAGTTCGATACCCGGTTGTGCGTTAAAGTGTCCTTGAGCAGGACACTTTAATTTCACTTTTCTCCTGTAATTCAAAGGGCCAGCCTTGTCACATCCTGTGTCACGCTGAATATCCCTGAGAACTACGTTAAAGATACGCATGTCAGTGAAGTGCTCAACCATTTGCCCTTTAATCTCACGTGCAGGCTGTTCCGTTGATCGGATCAACTGGAAAACTCGCCGTCGTAACCGACGGAGTACCAGCATGTTTGTATTTCCTCCAAGCATCAAGCTGCAACCTGTATTTGACCCGCGATCCTATTCAAAGATTAGGCATATTTAAATAACCCTTTTTAGTATAGGCATAATGACTGAAAAACTTTTTAGGAGAGGCATTAGTCGATTACATTGACCCCACTGCTCACGTGGTCCTCATTTTATCGATGCTGAAAGAATTAAAGGCAAAGTCGACCTTGGTGGGATTTGAACTCAGAACGTAGAGACGAACGGCAAATTTAAAAAATGGGATCCGAAAATTTTCCGATGGTTTCCTTCTGCAGGAAGTTTATACCACTAAGTGCAATCGTTAATATTTTTGCTTTTTTTTCATCCTTTTCACCCCGAGAACCTCGGTTTTTTTTTTACTGTTTTTCATTTGTTACCGTCCTAGTTGTTGTTGTTGCTGTTGTTTGACTTCCAGGTCAGTCTTGATCAAGTTGATCTATGATGATTGACACCTATTCTGAGCCCCAGATCGACTAATGTCCTCTGAGTAACTTTGGTAAACGATGATGATGGTGATGATGTTAATTATGAGGAGAAGGAGATGGAGAAGAAGGAGGACAGAAACTGTGCGGAAGCCTGTCGTATAGATACAGCCATATATGTGTGTGTGTGTGTGAGTGTGTGTGTGTGCATGTGTGTGTATACATGTATATATATATGTATAATATGTGACGATTATGAACCTTTTTGTGCGTGTATGTGTGTGTGTGCGAGCGTGTGTGTGTGCGCGGGTATGTATATATTTTTTGGCGAATGTGTGGGTGCGCATGTGTGTTTCCAAGTGAGGGTGGATGAGTATATGCATATAGGCACATGTACGTGGGTGTGCGGGTGCGCATGTATATGTATGGACGTGCGCGCTTACGCGAATGCTATGAGCATTTTTACTCCCTTACCTTTTATTCCATCCCCTTATTTAGCGGTCATTCTAATAGTTCTTTTGTCTTAATAACGGCCAATCACAGAGTAATTTCCCTTTGTTTAACGGTCATTTTCGTAGCATCTTTTGATGGCCCGATAACTGAAGAAATGCCGGTGCGGGTTTCCGCCCCGACATCCGAAACTCGGGCTTTTATTATGGCTACCGAATAATTGTCACATATTATATTTACAGATAAATACTTCTATTTACATAATATCGAGGTCTCTTTGTTGTCTTACCATTACTATCAATATATCTATATATGCAAATGTATATGTGTGTGTGTGTGCATGCGTGTGTGTGTGTCAGTGTACAATGGAGGCAAATATCTTTCTCCATGTAATCGGCTTGAAAATTTTCATGTCACTAGGACATTTTCCTACTTTTCTTAACATGAAACCAATGGTAGCCAAAAGTAAAGAAATTATATATCCACCAAAGCGGTGTTGAGCACTCATTTCAACATTCGATATTTACATATATATATATGTATATATATATATATATGTATATATATATATATATATATATATGTATATATATATATATATGTATATATATATATATATGTGTGTGTGTGTGTGTTGTGTGTGTGTGTGTGTGGTGTGTGTGTGTGTGCGTGTGCGCGCGCGCGTGTGTGTGTGTGTACGTCTGTGTGTGTATATGTATGTATATACCATGTATTGTTGTATTGATGACGTCATAAAGACAATCTTCGGCTTTGTATTTTATCCAAAGGGTTGGATAAAATATTCGACTATTTACACACTATTTACTCGACTATTTACACACTTTTAGCACGCCGGAATAAAATGTTTAGAGACATTTCGTCCGTCTTTATGTGCTGAGTTCAAATGCTGCTGAGGTCGATTTTACCTTCCATCCTTTCGAATCGATAAAATAAGTACCAGTTATATACTGGGGTTGACGTAATCAATTTATCCCTTCACCTGAATTTGTCGGCCCTGTGCTAAAATTTGAATCTAATATTTAGGCACTGTTATTTATAGCTGC
>NC_043014.1:14997480-15022480 GCF_006345805.1 Octopus sinensis | reverse complement strand
GAGAGAGAGAGAGAGAGAGAGAGGAGAGAGAGGAGAGAGAGATGTGTGCGTACGTATATAAATGTGTGTGTGTGTGTGTGTGTGTGTGTGTGTGTGTGTGTGTGTGTGTGTGTGTGTGTATAAATATGTGCGCGTAAATGGATCGTTGTGTCATCAATGACTGATTCAGCACCACCCTCACCACCCTCACCAACCTTATCAGGCTAATTTGGTGCAACGGAAGTTCGCTAGAAATCCAACATGACACAAACAAGAGCTGTCAAAAAGACGGATTCAGCGTAGAGACTACAACCTACGAGCTATATAATGCACAGGTACTTATAAAAAAATGTGAAGGCGCATGGTTCAGTTAGAGCGTCGAGCTTACGATCGTGAGGTTGTGATTTCGGATTCTGGACTGGGCTGCGTGTTGTGTTCTTGAGCAAGACACTTCATTTCACGTTGCTCCAGTTAACTCAGCTGTAGAAATGAGTTGCGACGCCACAGGTGCAAAGTTGTATCAGCCTTTGCCTTTCCCTTGGATAACACTGGTGGCATGGAGAAGGGAGGCCGGTATGCATGGGCGACTGCTGGTCTCCCATAAACAACCTTGCCCGGGCTTGTGTCTGGGAGGGTAACTTTCTAGGTGCAATCCCATGGTCAGTCATGACGAAGGGAGTCTGAACTTATAAAAATACACGGAATGGTGAATAAGCATTGTCTAAGGCTACAAGAGTGGTGAATTGGGAGATACACTTGTGTTCTTTAGCTGTAGCTAATCTTTGATCTAAAAACACTTCTTATGTCCAAGAACTAATTCTTTAGCGTTGAAGTTTATTCTTTTAATGATTTAACTTACAGTAAGTATCAGCAGTTTGGTGATATATAAGCTATGTCTTACTTCTGTCTTTGAAGCTTGCTTGTTACAAGATGCATTCTAGAAGTTTTAAGACTTTTTCAGGTGAGATGTTTATTATTAATTTCAACGAAACACGAAACTCTAATCTCCTTCAAAGTAGCAACCTCTGACACAATTGCACTTGTTGTAGAGTTCCAGCTACTTTGTGAAGGCCTCATGAAAGTCCTTCAAAGTGATGTCCAGGAACCTTACCACAGAATTCTTTTTCTTGAAAACAACGGACCCTGAGTCTCTCCTTCAACTTGGGGAACAAGCAAAAGTCGCAGGGGGAAAAGTCTAGACTATACGGAGGGTGCGAGATAGTTTGGATGCACTTCTCTGTCAAATAGTTGGTTACCAGGATGCTCTTCACTGAGAACCCTGGGAGCAAACTTGAAGAAATTTTGCATATGTTCAGACTTTCTTGAATAATTCTGTGTACAGTTGCCACATCAGTTCCAGACTGTATGATTATTGTCTGTATAGGCGTAGGAGTGGCTGCGTGGTAAGTAGCTTGCTTACCAACCACATAGTTCCGGGTTCAGTCCCACTGCGTAGCACCATGGGCAAGTGTCTTCTACTATAGCCTCGGGCCGACCAAAGCCTTGTGAGTGGATTTGGTAGACGGAAACTGAAAGAAGCCCGTCGTATATATGTATGTATGTATGTATGAGTATGTATATGTATATTATATATATATATATATATATATATATATATATATATATATATATATATATATGTATGTATGTATGTATGTATGTATGTATGTATGTATGTATGTATGTGTATATGTTTGTGTATCTGTGTTTGTCCCCCCTCTAACATCGCTTGACAACTGATGTTGGTGTGTTTATGTCCCCGTAACTTAGCGGTTCGGCAAAAAAGAGACCGATAGTATAAGTACTAGGCTTACAAAGAATAAGTCCTGGGGGCGATTTGCTCGACTAAAAGGCGGTGCTCCAGCATGGCCACAGTCAAATGACTGAAACAAGTAAAAGAGTAAAAAGAGTATAGATATAGGACAGCCTTCATTTAGAAAACTGCGAATTTTTTTCTTTACTAGCTCTGATGTTCTAACGTTCCATTGTCCCTCGCACTTTCACCTCCTCTCTACTGTCCTTGAACTTCTTGCACCAGCGGAAAACAGATGCTCGGCTTAAGCAAGTTAATCCATAAGTAGTCTGGAATATTCTATTTGTTTCTCTAGCGTTTATGCCCAGCTTAGTATAACATTTTATTGCATAACGAGCTACCAAACGACCCGGCTGCATTCTTTTATACAAACATTATTTTATACAAGGCGTAGGAGTGGCTGTGTAAGTAGTTTGCTTACCAACCACATGGTTCCGGGTTCAGTCCCACTGCGCGGAACCTTGGGCAACTGTCTTCTACAATAGCCTCGGGCCGACCAAAGCTTTGTGAGTGGATTTGGGAGACAGAAAACTGAAAGAAGCCCGTCGTATATATGTATATATATATATATATATATATATATATATATATATATATATATATATATATATATATATAGATATATATATATATACATATATATTATATATATAATATAATATGTGTGTGTGTGTGTGTGTGTGTGTGTGTCTGTATGTTTGTGTGTCTGTGTTGTCCCCCAAAAACGCTTGACAACCGATGCTGGTGTATTTACGTCCCCGTTACTTTAGCGGTTCGGCAAAAATAGACCGACAGAATAAGTACTGGGCTTACAAAGAATAAGTCCTGGGGTCGATTTGCTCGACTAAAAGGCGGTGCTCCAGCATGGCCGTAGTCAAATGACTGAAACGAGTAAAAGAGTAAACCAGTCATTTGTGGGAAGCAGTGTTTGTTACAGTTGTCTCCTTCAATCTGGAAGAATAAAAAAAAATTTGGCGAGTCAAATTATAGGCGCAGGAGTGGCTGTGTGGTAAGTAGCTTGTTTACCAACCACATGGTTCCGGGTTCAGTCCCACTGCGTGGCATCTTGGGCAAGTGTCTTCTACTATAGTCTCGGGCCGACCAAAGCCTTGTGAGTGGATTTGGTAGACGGAAACTGAAAGAAGCCCGTCGTATATATGTATATATATATATGCGTGTGTGTTTGTGCATCTGTGTTTGTCCCCCTAGAATTGCTTGACAACCGATGCTGGTGTGTTTATGTCCCCGTTACTTAGCGGTTCGGCAAAAGAGACCGATAGAATAAGTACTGGGCTTACAAAAGAATAAGTCCCTGGTCGAGTTGCTCGATTAAAGGCGGTGCTCCAGCATGGCCGCAGTCAAATGACTGAAACAAGTAAAAGAGTAAAAGAGTATTAGATATGATATACCAAAATTACAATAATGTCGGACAGTCATAACTGCCTCTCCTTAAAAAATCTCAAAACTTCTGAAATGCACCGACTACTTGTGTTGAACTATCAAACAATTTTTTGATAGATAAGTTATTTCTGATACTTATTGAGAAAATTTATTCTCCTCTATGTTGCGCACGGCGTATTCTTTAATGGAATCATTAGGTAGATCATTCGCGAATTAAGTAAAAAGACCTGCATGCAGAACATCGAGTGAATTAAATAAAAAGATTATCTTCGCTTTGCAGCTCATTAACAACCGGTTGTCGTACTTATTCTTGGGCCAACTTACCACAAACACACACAAACAACACACACCACACACACACACACACACACACACACACACACACACACACATATATAATATAATATATATATATATATGAGCAAGACACCTATTTCACGTTGATTGCTCCAGTCCAATCAAGTACCAAAAATGAGTTGTACCTATATATATATATATATATATATCTATAGATATATATATATATATCTTATATATATATATAATTATATTATATAATTTACATTATTATATTTTTCTGACGTAGCTTGGCAGTAGAACGTAGAACTAACGAAAGTGACCACGAATTCTCTTTTCTCTAATTCCAGTAGTTCTTCGGTAGCAAATCATTTTGAATCTTTAAAGATATTTTTTTTCTGTCATTCGAACGTGCAGAAAGAATTTGTTTCATAACATAATTAGATTAAAATAATTGCACCACAAGATACCAAGTCCAACAACTGGTGATAGAACCAGGTATCTTATAATGCCGTTAAGTAATTGGTGAAACCTTGCTTAAATAATCTGGCTACGTAATCATGTATGAAAATTAAACATACATACGTATGACAGAGTGGTTAAGGTGTTGCATTTTCGATCGCAAGATCTTGATTTCAATTCCCGAACCGGGTGTTGTTTTGTTTTCTTCATGCTTGAGAACGTCAGGGGAACGGGTCTGGCTCGGTAGGTGTTCCAGTGTGTCACAAGCTGGGCCCAGTCGTCATCCTGCCACTGTGGTCAAACAATCATCAAGAAGAAGAAAAAATATCCTCTGAATTTTGGTTGTTGGAATGTACGCACACTTCTTGATAATAATTTCAACAAGAGGCCAGAAAAGCGTACAGCACTTATTGTATGTGAGCTTAAAAAATATTCCCTTGATATTGGTTGCGCTCTCTGAAACTCTCTCTGGTGAGGGTTAAATAAATGAACCTACTTATGGATATACTTTCTTGTTGAGAGGCTTATCTGAGGGTCAGCGTAGAGAATTTGGTGTTGGATTTGCTCTCAAGAATTCATTAGTGCCTTCGATTGCAGAATGTCCAAGTGATATATCTGAACAAACCATGTCATGCCGTATGAAACTGACAAAAGATAGGTTTCTTATCGTTGTCAGTATTTATGCACCAACAACGTCTCATTCTGAGGAAACTGTAGGACAGTTTTATGATAATCTAGCACAACTGTTGAGGAAAGTACCAATTTTTGACAAGCTGGTTATACTGGGAGATTTCAACGCAAGAGTTGGAAATGACCACATTTCATGGCCAAAGAATCTATGGGAAGATTTCAAAACAAAAATATTTCAGGCTGCAAGTTCTTCAGTGGGATTTAAATCGCGTAAGTCCAGTGAAAAGTTTTCAAACAAATCACCAGAAATTCATGATCTACTTTTAGGAAAACAAAACTTAGGCAATACACTTCTTTCTCGGTCCTTGAACCCCAACTCAAGCGAAGCTTACAGAAAGCTGAAAAGGAAAGTGCAGACTGTTCTAAGGAAAATTAAACAGGAATGGTGGAATGGGAGAGCAAAAGGGACGAAAGAAGTAGCTGACAGAAATGATGCCAAGGGTTTGTATTCTTATGTTAAGGAGATATAGGGCCCCAAATAGCTCCAGTGAGAACAGCAAATGGACATTTGCTTTTTGACTGACACCGCTTCTATTCATATTCTGAAACAGGTCTGTAATCTCTTGTATCTGCATTTGATTCAGCATGTGATGATTTTGGTTTGACCATCAACTTGGAATAAAAACAGTTGTAATGTATCTACCTGTGTATGGTACTGTTTGCAACCCCCCCAAATTTTTTGTTAAGGGTAAGTTACTTAAAGTTCTTGACTTTTTCATTTATTTTGGAAGCTCTGTACAAAATGTTGGAAATCTGGACAGAGAAATGCATCTGCGAATTCAAAGGGCAGCACAACTGTGCATAATTTTTTGTGGGGCTCAAATCTCATTTGCAGACCCTTGAAAAACGAAACCCCACCAACTATTCTAACTATATATCTGTGCACACATTTCAGTGCCGTGTATGCATAAGGTTTGCAAATCTAACGGAGGCCTCAAAAGACATTTTAAGATCCACCAAGATTAGAACTTAACTGCAGCTCTTGGTGGTCCAAATCTGATATGTAATCTATGTGGGTGTCTTTTCAATACATTGTCCTGGTTTAAAAAGTCACATCAGATGGATATAAGATGTAAGTACAAGAGGTGGTCAGACACTACACAAGGAACAGACAATCACCATGTATATATATAACCTCAAGTAACTTACCCGTAACAAAACTTTTAGTGGGTTGCAGACAGCACCACGAGCAGGTGGATATATTACAACTGTTTTTTTCAAGTTGATGGTCAAACCCAAATCATCACAAACTGAGTCAAATACAGATACAAGAGATTGCAGACCTGTTCCAGAAAAAATATATATATATATATTCAAAATGTGACCGCGTGTGTACCGTTGGCGATTTTTTTCCTCTGTCTTCCCTTCTCCTGATCTTTCCTTCTCCTATGTTTCCGACGAAGAGCTCCGCTCGAAACGTTAAAACCTCCTTCTTTCCTTCTTTCCTGAGAGTCCAATAATACTATATTTGTTCCACGTCCTCGCGTTGTTGTGTTTTTTTTTCGTGCTTTCTTGTTTGGATTAACTATATATATATATATATATATATATATATATATATATATATATATATATATATATATATATATATATATATATATATATATATATGTGTGTGGTGTGTGTGTGTGTGTGTGTGTATATATATGTATGTATGTATGTATGTATATAAGCTGCATGGCCTTGGGGTTAGGGTTTTGCTCTCAAGATTGCGAGATCATGGTTTCAATTCCGAGACTGGGTGGTGCTTTGTGTTTTTGAACAAAACACTTCATCTCACGTTGCTCTGCGATCACCTCGACAACTGACACGTGGTACACCGTGCACCTGTTCAAGGTTTAGGGGTGGTGGGGATTGTGCTAACGTGCGACACATACATTTGATTATTATAAATAAATAATTTGTACAGGTCGTTCGGCAAAAATGGTGAACGTTCATATGTCGTATTCGACGCGAGAGTCCATTAAATATATATATTATTAGACACTCTTACACACACACACACACACACACACACACACACATATATATATATACAAACGCATGTGCATATGTATATGAATTATACATATATAGATACATAGATAGATGCGTAGATACGCGCGCGCGCACGCACACACACAAACACACACACACACACATACATATTTCTGTGAGTAGTTACATGCGTTCGAACATAATACTGACACACAGGTCAATGCATATACCGGCATACAAATATAAACATATACACATATGCATACCCGTATATACGTGTATTCACATATACACATAAATACACACACACACACCGATGTATATATTTGCATTCCTATCGCTCGTCTATATTTTTAAAGCATATTTCAATGGATATATATATATATATATATATATATATACATTCGTATATTTACGTATCGTCATTTATAGAAATACATTTACACATAAACTTATGTATGTCTATATAAACATATTTACACATAAGCATTTCCATAAATAGAAAAAAATAATAAATGCGCCCTTTTTAAAGCCTAGCCAGGCTCATGGGCCCGGTTTCCCGGTTTCCATGGCGTATGTGTTCCCAAGCTGGATGGGACGCCAGTCCATCGCAGCGTTACTCATTTTTGCCAGCTGAGTGGACTGGAGCAACGTGAAATGAAGTGTTTTGCTCAAGAACACAACGTGTCGCCCGGTCCAGGAATCGAAACCACAATCTTACGATCATGATGCTGACACCCTAACCACCAAGCCACGCGCCTCCACTTCATAAATAGAAGCATACATAACTGCCTTCACATTAGTACGTAGACAACTCTACTTAAGCATGGTTCTGTAATTCTTACTGAACAACTTGCACAAATGATTTCTTTGTAGTGATCTAATGTATGTGCTGAACATTAGCAAGCTCACTCCTCCCATCAAATCAACATCGCCTGCACAGATGGACGGCATACCACACGTCAGGTGACGAAGTAATCGTAAAGCAACATGAGATGAATCGATTTGTTCAAGAACATAACGCACCGCCCGGTATTGAAATCGAACCCACGGTCTTGCGATCGTGAGTGCAATACCTAAACCACTAAGCCATGCACTGTCACCAAATTTTATATGAGTGAGAAAGATCGCAATTTCAATGCCTGGGATTATACAACAAGACACTAAACAACGACACGCAAACATACCCCCATAGACGCCCGTACACGCGTAACCACCCCACACATTTATGTATATTTAACGCGCGCGTGTGTATGCGTACTTGAGTTTGTGTACATGCAAGAAGTGCAATATGGTCGAATGCTTAAAAAACAGGTTTTGTCATCAATAGAAATCCATCTTCGATCTCACGCGGCGTTGTGTCTTGAGCAAAGTGTAATTTTATTCTGGCTTCGGGTCGACCCATGTTTCGTGAGTGAAATTAAGGTAGGCGGAAACTGCATGGAAGCCAGGCGAGTGTATTGTATCTGTAGTTCAAAAGTAAAGCCATGTTAATCTGGGTTTCACGTTGAAACTGTCGGAGGATTTTAAGTGCACAGGTGTTTGAAGTATACGCAGCCATTTACAAGTTAACACAATGAGCCTAATTGAGCGAACGACCGAAAACCCTTGGTCAGAAACACAACGATTGACTAAACCTTTAACTAACTGTAATCATGCAATAATTCTTTCTGTCTAACTCTTTCACTTTTTCGTCTGGTCATTTCCTTCCGCACACCCCTAAGAATAAGACGAACATTTTTTGCCCTCACAAAGCAGAACTTGGCTCGCATTGTTTGTTGAATACATATTGTGGATAATTGCTGATCACCTCCACTGCTGGATTTACCGACACTCAAGATGCCTGGAAACAAACCATCAAGTAGAGCTTAAGAGGATAGTGGTAAAATTGACCGAAGAGGGATTACACTGGATATTGAACTAATGTTTTAAAAAGATTTGATGTACTCTTTTACTATTTTACTCTTTTACTTGTTTCAGTCATTTGACTGTGGCCATGCTTGAGCACCGCCTTTAGTCGAGCAAATCGACCCCAGGACTTATTCTTTGTAAGCCTAGTACTTATTTTATCGGTCTCTTTTGCCGAACCGCTAAGTTACGGGGACGTAAACACACCAGCATCGGTTGTCAAGCGATGTTGGGGGGACAAACACAGACACGCACACACTCACACACACTCACACACACTCACACACGCACACGCACACACACACACACACACACACACACCACACACACACACACATATATATATATACATACATATATACAAATGGCTTCTTTCAGTTTCCGTCTACCAAATCCACTCACAAGGCTTTGGTCGGCCCGAGGTTATAGTAGAAGACACTTGCAAGGTGCCACGCAGTGGGACTGAACCCGGAACCATGTGGTTGGTAAGCAAGATACTTGTCACACAGCCACTTCTACAGCTGTAAGAGTAAAAATCAACCACTTCATAGAAAACCTTAAAGCTTGCAGCATCTGCAGTAGAAACAGAGAGAAAATTAAGCCGAGTGCTCCAGAAGCTATTCAATTAATTGCTCAGCACTTATTGCTTCAAGGATCTAATAAGAAACTTAAAATGGAACGGCTCTTCAATATATGGATCACGTAACAGACAAAACATAACGTTTCCTTCTCGAGCCATGCCTGGGTTATAAGGGCCGGTTTCCCGGTTTCCTTGGCGTATAGGTTCCCCACCTGGACGGGACGCCGGTCCATCGCAGGTGAGCTGAAAGATGCAGGAGGAAAGAGTGAGAGAAAGTTGTGGCGAAAGAGTCAGCAGAAGTTCGCCATTACCTTCTGCCGGAGCAGCGTGGAGCTTAAGTGTTTCGCTCATAAACACACACATCGCCCGGTCTGAGAATCGAACCCGCGATCCCTCGACCGCGAGTCCGCTGCTCTAACCACTAGGTCATGTGCCTCCACAAAAACATAACATGCCGACAAGCAACAGTTTGTATGACGATTTGCAGTGCAACTTTTAATGAAAAACTTTCCTGACTAGTAAAGGCTGATTTGAAAAGTTTAAGAAGCACTTGAATTTGCACAGCATAAAAATAACTGGTGGAGCTGCCATTGCTGATACAGAGGCTGCTACCAATTATTCTAAGCAGCTGAAAAAATTACGGGGGCCGCACACTCGAGCAACTATGCAATGTTGATAAAGCTGTACTGTTTTTGAAGCTCGTGGTTACTAGAACTGTTTGTTCAGGAAGAAGTCATAGAGGATGATGTGGTTGAGCTGTTAGTATCGAGCCGAGAATACAGATAAGAATATGGAAATTTCACCAATTCCAAATTTAAACTAACTGCAAAATATACAGAGGAAAGTCAACAAAATAATCTTAATAACAACCGTTAACGTGAACATAAGCGTTACAAGAGGAATTTACTGTGAGCTCAGCTTCTACACTGAACTGTACAAAGATAATGAACCACCATAAAGAAGCAGCTTGGTTAAGTTCTTCGCCCCACAAGTAGATGTCTTTGATGAGCTATAAGCTAGAAGATAGCGTCCCAAATCCTAGAAACTCTCATTCCAGCACCAGCAGCCCTTACAGAGTGGCCAACATGTTTAGGAAGAACGTACCCTATTGTGATATTAGAATTCATATTTATCCTCTAACGTATCCAATATTTTTATGTTTACATATTTTACTGTTTACGTTAAGAAATTGTTATTTTCATGCATAAAAGTGGTCGTGTTGCTTCCTAGTTTGTTTGTTGTTTTCGAAAGAAATCCATCGCAAAGTATTCTCACTTTTTAAATATGAAAATCAATGGGAAAAGTTATTTCGCATTGCAGGATTTTGTGTTACAACCAGATTTTCAGAACCACATTATTCGCATAACGCGTGGGATTCTTGCATGTATGTATGTATGTATGTATGTATGTATGTATGTATGTATGTATGTATGTATGTATGTATGTATGTATGTATGTATGTCTCTTCTATCTTTTAATTATTATAACTCTTCCACTGAGGAGGGAGCCAGTTTCCAACAAAGCTACAAGGCTCCATCTTTGGGATATAGTTAACACAGACAAATTCACATTTGGAACTTGAGAAAAGTCTTGCATATTTTTACTGTTCCATTCACGGATTGGATTTGTAACGTACGCACTATCCGGTCGATTTCTCTTTCTGAAAATCCCAGTTTATCCAGATTCTCCTTTAAGCATTTACTAACAAAACCTAGTGCTCCAATTATTATTGGTATGAATATGAAATCAAAGTCTGGATATAGAAGCTGGAGGTTTTGAAGCAGTTGTCCATAGATATCTGCTTTTTCTTTGATTTTCAAAGAGATAATTATATCTGTAGGGCAGCTAATCTCTATCATGGTACATATCTTTGCTCCCACCCTCTGTCTCAAACAACAATATCCGGCCTGTTATGCTTACATTTGAAAGACGTTTTGATGGGAATATTCCACCAGTATTCCTTCAGTTGTTGTTTATGAATGTATTCCATAACAGAAGGATTTTCTAAGTTTAATTCAGGACAGTCTTTTTTCGGATGGCATTGTAAATTGTTTTAGCAGCAAGATCGTTCCACATAGGGAGGTAGTCGCGTGACGACATTTTAGGACTGCTGCTAATCACATGCATAATGTCTTCAGAAACATAACAGTGTCAATTCTCCTGTCTTCTTCAAGCTTCTGGGCAACATACCCATGCATGGTCTTTTTTTTTTGTATGCTGAGTGCTTTCCATCCAGATCTTCTCTAAGGTTTGGGACTGTATAGGAGATCATGAAGAAGATATGTATGTATGTATGTATGTATGTATGTGTATGTATGTATGTATGTATGTATGTATGTATGTATGTATTATGTATGTATGTCATTATTCAGTTTTATTTCAAGATTTTTTGCCAATAGAGAAAGACCCGGTTTCTAACCTAGATCCAATGTAAGTTTTATGAGTTGTACTCAAAGAGAAAGCTTATAACATAGTGGACCCTGATAAAGGTAGTCAAGGTTTTGTTAACTGGATAACGTTTGAAGTATATCACCTATAGAGCTTCCGAAGGAGGAATCTCTTTGTAACTTCTTTATCTGTTGAAAGTAATCAAATCTTCCTCAAATTAGGGGTTACCATTTAAAATCAAGATGGAGATTTTCAATAATGATAATAGTGTTAGGTACTTAATTTTACTATTTGTCTTACAAGATACTTGATGCGAACAGATGTGTTGAAATATGTTTTGTTGCATCTCGGTAGGATCATCATGCCAATAATAAACACACGCACTGGTCCTATTTCACTTCATTATATGTTAGTTGGATGACAGTCTATGATTTGATTAATCATTCGTTTTATCAATCAATCAGCTAAACCTATGTTTTTTTTTGTGTTCTCATTGACATCCCTTCTCTACTCCAGGTCAGCTTCAAGTCTGTCTATGCAATTGTACAGATGAGAATGAGAGCGTACGAGGGTATGGCAACGAAGCCTTAGGTATGCAACAAAGTCTTAGATATGCGTTGCAAGAACAAAAGACGAGCTGGACATGGCTGGGACGTCTTTCATTTTTGGTCTGCTCAATAACAATGACCTAATCAACAATCAGACAATCGGGACTATCCAGAAGGATGTAGTTCTGTCATGTTCCAACCATCATATAACATGCCGCAGTGAATATTTCTTATCGCATCGTTGCCGGATTGAATCTTCGGATCATGTGGTTACGGTGGTTTCCTCCATTGATTAGTTTTAACTACCAGAAAGGTCTACGTTCCAAAATGGAATACACCTTAATTATTGTTCCCCCGTTTTACTGCTTCTCACCTTGATTATCTTATATCTACCTTTCCATTTACTTGCTTTCTTACCTAATGCATACTAGGCACACACATTCATAACATATATATATATATATAGAGGGCGCGTGGCTTAGTGGTTAGGGCATTCGGCTCATGATCGTAAGGTTGTGAGTTCGATTCCCGGCGACGCGTTGTGTCCTTGAGCAAGACACTTTATTTCACGTTGCTCCAGTCCACTCAGCTGGCAAAAATGAGTTGTACTTGTATTTCAAAGGGTCAGCCTTGTCACTCTCTGTGTCACGCTGATTATCCCCGAGAACTACGTTAAGGGTACACGTGTCTGTGGAATGCTCAGCCATTTGCACGTTAATTTCACGAGCAAGCTGTTCCGTTGATCGTATCAGCTGGGACCCTCGTCGTCGTAACCGGCGGAGTCTTTTAAATATATATATATATATATATGTGTGTGTGTGTGTTGTGTGTGTGTGTGTGTGTGTGTATGTGTGTGTGTGTGTGTGCATACATATGTGTGTGTTTATACATAGACATATATGTATATATTTATACATTTATATACAAATATGCATATATATATGCGTGTGTGCGAATATAGTTATATGTGTACATACATATATTCACACATACTAACGTATACGCACATATATACATATATATGCATATACATAAGTACATACATCTTTCTCTCTCTCTCTCTCTCTCTGTCTCTCTCTCTCTCTCTCTCTCTCTCTCTATATATATATATATATATATATATATATATATATATTTAATGTGTGTGTGTATACGTATTATACAGATAGTTACATCTCCATCGTATGTATTTCTAGAGTTCTTTTTTTCTCCTCCCTCCTCCTCCTGCTCCCCCTCTTCCTCTTCTGTTATTATCACTTCACCGTTTCAAGGTTTTCCATGATTACATATTTTACTATCAGTTTTAACGTCCAAACCAGTGATTACAAGCAGACACATGTGAATTAATAACCAACAAGCAGGAATAATACTGCAGGCTCTGAACTGTATGTATGTGTGCATATATGCAGGTATGAATGTGTCTAACCATGTATATAGGCATGTATGACGCGTATGTATGAATCCAAATGAAAGTAATCTTCCTTTTTAATTACCTGAAATCTTCCTATGAAGAAGGAAATGGTTTCTAAGAAAGCTGCATTGCTGAAATGTGGTTAACAACGCTGATAAGTTACAAGCATAACTTTAGAAAACTCTTTTATATTACTGCCGTTCCGCTTATAGATTCTGTTTGTAAGTTACGCTTCCGTGTTAGATAATAACCTTCCTAGATTGTCATGTAGACGTTTACTAGCATAATCAGTATCACATATAATTATGGGTATAAATGTTGATCCAGAAGTTCTAGCTTTTAAAAGAGCATTCCAACTTCGCGAGTGAGAGTAAATCGATTACATCGATCCCCAGTACGCAACTGGTACTTAGTTTATCGAACCCGTAAGGATGAAAGGCAAAGTCGACCTCGGCGGAATTTGAACTCAGAACATAAAGACAGACGAAATACCGCTAAGCTTTTTGTCCGGCTTGCTAACGTTTCTGCCAGCTCGCCGCCTTAATATTCATTTCTGCTCTAGGCACAAGGCCCGAAATTTTGGGGGAAGCGGGTCAGTCGATTAGATCGACCCCAGTACGCAACTGGTACTTAATTTATCAACCCCGTAAGGATGAAAGGCAAAATCGACCTCGGAGGAATTTGAACTCAGAACGTAACGGCAGACGAAATACCGCTAAGAATTTCGCCCGGCGTGCTAACGTTTCTGCCAGCTCGCACTTTCAACTTGTATTTATATTATCAGCTCCTAAAGGACGAAAGGTAAAGTCGACCTCGGTAGAATTTGAACTAGGACGAAATGAGCCCAGAGAATAACTCAGAATGGCCAGTGGCATTTGTCTGAACATCAGAGACAAATACAAAGATATCAAATATCACAACATGAAATCTTGATTTATTATAATTATATCCGCCTCATGGTCAAGTATCCTAATTACAATTTTGACCAGCTCCGCTTGAAAATGGGAAGTAATCTCTAGATTCAGGAATCTCAAAAATGGACATGGCATTTAACGAAAAGGACAGTCTTATGGTCTTGTCATAAGAGGACACATGTGGACACGGTTGTCTGGTTCAAGAGCTGTCTTTGGGTAGATAATGATTCCATGTGTAATATCTTTTACAGACACCTTACTCGGATATTTTTTGCAGATTTCATTACTGCCCTCTAAGGCCTTGTTCTCTTCATTTTCCAGCATTTAGATGGAATATTTGTCTTTTTATCTGACATGGCTGTTTCGAGTGCTACCATATAGCACTTAAAAGCTAGCTGCATTGATCTAAAACATTCTTTCTTCTGAGACTGAGCTTGTCAATATTACTGCTTATGCGGAAGCTTCCTACCGAAGTCAATATCTTGCAAGTTATAATATCTACGGGGTGCTTTTCCTCTAAAACCTAGCAAGTATCTCAAACGTCAATGCCATTCCTACTACCGCAAATGCATCGTGGGATATAATCTTCACTTAAGAGGAATGCTCTGTGTTTATACTTTTAGTCTGGTACAATATTGATTTCAAACTTTGGTACAAGGCCTGAAATTTCGGGAGAGCTCTCAATTTGTACTTATTTTATCGACCCCGAAAGGATGAAAGGCAAAGTCGACCTCGAAGGAATTTGAACTCAGAACGTAAAGACAGACGAAATACCTATTTCTTTACTACCCACAAGGGGCTAAACAGAGAACAAACAAGGACAGACAAACGGATTAAGTCGATTACATTGACCTCAGTGTATAACTGGTACTTATTTAATCGACCCCGAAAGGATGAAAGGCAAAGTCGACCTCGGCGGAATTTGAACTCAGAACGTAGCGGCGGACGAAATACCGCTAAGCATTTCGCCCGGCGTGCTAACGTTTCTGTCAGCTCGCCACCTTAGTCTGATATAATATTCCTTGGTCATTATATCGTTATCAGTACCTAGGTATTTGTATCACTCATCGAGTGGGACAAGGGATATAGACAGACCATTCGTGTAAAAATTATGGATTTTGGAATCTGGAAAACCGTTTTCTTGCGTTCATCTACCAAATATGAATATTTATTTTGGTAAAATTAATGATTCTTTAAATCAATTTTTATCTCCAACATTACTTGGATCTTGTGGTAGAACACAGAATACTGCATTTTATAACTTGAGAGCACCTCTCATATAGATTCGTGGTGCATGATAGCACTCGAATCTAAATGGGAGTCCATATGGGTGCTTCTCTCAAGATAACCCTAACTCAGTATTCTACGTTAAGTTGGAGATACAGATTAATATTCCTTCTGTCGCTATTAATTAATTTTTAATAATTCTCAAGACTAGCTCAAGACTAGCAATTTTGGATCTTTTCGGTTTGAACGGCAGTTTTTTCTAGCGGTGTCATGAAATTGTCACCCATAATTATGATCCTAGTATCGATCTATTGCATTTCAATCTGTTTTAGTGTTAGGGTTAGGGGTGGGGGAAAAGGGTATCTTTTTTTCTTCAGAAATGTAAATAAACCCAATCTGTTTCTTAAACGAGGGACGTATTCATACGGCACAGAATGTTTTCACCTCAATAGACGTCAGTGATTGGTTGAAATTGCAGAAATTGAAAAAAAACAACAAATATGTTACAAACTATAGAATGTTCTCAATAAAGCCAAGAGAAAAAGATGTTTTATAAACACATTCTATCAGTATACGAAGTTTAAAAGTGTTTAGTTACGTGGAAATTATTTTAAAAAACTGTCGTTCAACCCGAAAGGATCCACAATTTTGATTGATACTTTCTTTTATTGGTAACCGGATGGATGAAAGGCAAAGTTGACCTTGGCGGGATTTGAACTCGGAACATAAAGAACCGGAGGAAATAGCGCAACGCATTCTTCCCAACGCTCTAACGTTTCTGACAATGCATTTGATGCTCAAATTAGCATAATAACAGGCAGACTGTCTCCATGAAACATTCCTCTTGAAAAATTTATAACATCGGAGAATATCGTTCTATTTTCTGTTACAATTATGAGTACTGTTGACCAGATCTTTGAGAGCGTTTCTATGACAACAACTAGAGCAGCAGATACTTTTCACAAGTGTAGTGATACCTTTCTGTAATCAAGCCATACTATCACCAGAGTTCTGCGATGTTTCCTTACTTCAGACGGCACAGCTGTATAACACAGTAGTTTTCCGATAAATTCTCACGCTTTCTTCATACGTACTTATCTGTCGTTTGAGATTTAGTCAGAGGCAGTGTTCTGTAGTTTTAACAGCTTTCCGCTCCCATCGGGACTGGCTAGATGGATACTATTGACATGTTTGAACAAGTCTAAGTCAACATCTACATGAAACGTAACACAGTATGGTAGCCGGATGGTTGATAATTTCAGTTGGTTGCAGTTCTGTAATGTAAGGCATGAGTAACTTTTACTGGTTGTAGGAGCTTTCACCGTAAACATTTTTGTCGTATGAAAATTCACCATAAGAAATTTCGTTGCAAATAACCTCATCGCGTATTTTTAATGTTTGACATTGAATAAAGACTTGCCTATTTAATGCTTTTATAAAATCTTTAAGCATTATTTCTTTTTTTATTATTTAAAAAAATACTTATATAGTACGCTTCATTATTGTCCATGCGGCGAAATTTTTTTACGGCGAATTTTCCGGACATGATTTTTATTGTGAGCGAGAAAGAATAGAGATCGTGAAACGAAGAAAGATGAGTATGTCGGCTACGAATGTAGGAAGGTGGGTAATATACAGCTTGGCTGTTCCTGAGAGCAAAGGCTCTCGTAAAAGTGGTAGAAGAGGCAGTGAGAGAGGACTTTAAGGTCAAAAACAAAAGCATTACTACAAGTCAAATACGGGAGATTCTACGAGGTGACACGAATCTAGTAAAAATAGCAATCAAATTTCCATCGTGACACTCTAATCTCTTAGAAAAAAGATGGGCATATTAGTTCAGTGGTTCTTTAACTAACAAATAGACCAGACCAACACCAAATACTACTGGAAATTTTGGTACCTCCACCCGACTCTTTATTCATGAGAAAACAAAATAGTCTGCGTCCATTGAATTCTCCTTTCTTCAGCATAAGATCGGATAAGTTTAATAAATTGGGGAAAGCTCTCAATCTTATTAAGTTAGTTTTGTGACCACGTGGTTTTGGGTTCAGACACTTTGCGCACCTTGAGAAAATGTCTTCTACTATAACTCCAGGCTACCTAATGTCTTGACTGAATTTGGTAGACAGAAACTGTGAGGAATCCTATCGAATACGTACATACATACATACATACATACATACATACATACATACATACATATATAATACATACATACGTACGTGCATGCATACATACATACATACATACATACATACATACATACATACATACATACATACATACATACATACATACATATATACACGCGCAAACGTGTGTGTGTGTGTGTCTGTCAGCCTGTGTTGACAAAAGAGATCAACAGAATAAGTTCCTCCTGACTTAAAAAAACCCACATGAGTACCAGGGTCAATTTGTTCGACTAAAACCCTTCAAAGAGGTGCCCAAGCATTGCCGTAGTCCGATGATAACACCCATCCACCCATCCTTTCACCAATCCATCCATCCATCCATCCATCCATCCATCCATCCATCCATCCATCCATCCATCCATCCATCCATTTAAGAAAAATTAGATCAGATAATCTCCCTACATATTTCTGAGCAGATCGCAGGTGGAGTGAAACAAGGGTTAAACAGCATGAAGTCACTACTATTCCACGCGTCTTTATCGATAATATGGAGATCAAACCCCTACCTTCCTCCGATTTTTATATAAGAAGCAGAAAATATGTCTCAAGAGAAGCAAGAATGGAATTTGGCCAAAAAAACAAAAACAAAAACAAAAACAAAATCGTTATATTTGACAGTAAATCGTTTGAAGTTTTTAGCAAAACAGACACAAAATGCAAATATTAATATATTAATATTCTCTCGATAAACTTAAAATCCAGATAAAAAAACGTTATTAGAGTAAGAGAATGGTAAATTCGGTAAAACATCAGATAAATTGTCTTCGAGCATTGAGTTATGAGCCTCTACGTTCTGAATTCAAATTTGTATGAGCGTTGATTTTTTTCTTGCGTTAACTTTCTCCGGTTGAGAAGCTTCATAGAACAAAGTACCAGACATGTATTGCGGTCGATATAGTCGACCATAGTTTTGCATTTGATGCTACTGCATAGCGACATTCCGATGCCGTATCAATATACATATATAAGCCATCTCAACTCATTCTTTCGAAAATATTTATAATACTGTACCAAGATCTTTTTCTTTATTCTACTACTACTACTACTACTACTACTACTACTACTACTACTACCACTACTACCACCACCACCACCACCACCACTACTACTACTAATACTGCTGCTGCTGCTGCTGCTGCTGCTACCACTACTACTACTACTACTACTACTACTACAACTACTACTACTACTACTACCACTACTACTACTGCTGCTGCTGCTGCTGCTACTACTACTACTACTACTACTACTACTACTACTACTACTACACACACACACACACACACACACGCACAACACACACAAATAACAAATAAGAAAATGGAGAGAGGCTATATAAACCACAGACAGCCAGTAAACATTCAATTATGTCTATTTATTAAATGCTTATACACATATGTACGAGTGATACAAATTAACGAATGCATAAACAAATATATATACATACATATATCTATAGAAACAAGCGAATAATAATAGATGGGTGTGCAGGTACTTCTATACCCATCAATTATTATTCACTTGTTTATATATATATGTCTGTATGTATGTATGTATGTATGTATGTTTATGCAGTTATTAACCTGGTGTTTACGCCCCCGTAACTTAGCGGTTCTGCAAAAGAGACCGATAGAATAAGTACTAGGCTTCCAAAGAATAAGTCCTGGGGTCGATTTGCTCGACTAAAGGCGGTGCTCCAGCATGGCCGAGGTCAAATGATTGAAACAAGTAAAAGAGTATGAATTTCGCCCGCGTGCTAACGATTCTGGCAGCTCGTCACCTTATAGCCATTAAGATTATATTAAGACAAATAGAGAGCAAAATATATTTAATGTCGGGCGAAATGGCTTACAGTTGTTATGTTTCTATAAGTCATCAGCTCACCATATAGTGTGGCATTTGTGAGATGTATTTAATCTAAGGGAGACATCGCGAATACAATCGGTGTCAATAGGGTTCCTCCGAAGGACATCTGGAGTAACGTTATTAAGAGGGTGCGTGGCTCGGGGGTCAGGAAGTCTCTCCAGGACAAGTCCTACTTCTCTGCATTGAGAGGTCACAGCCCTGGTAATACGGATATGTGATAAGAAATACCACAGGAAAGGATCGCCAGAAGGGTTCTTCAAGCTGAGCCAATCGACAGAAAACCCAGGGGATAGACCAAGAACGAGATGATCGTATAATACCCGGAGAGTGTAATAACGGTTGGTTCTGATAGGACCCTATGCAGGAGGTGACTGAGGACTCTGCCCCTACAATACTCTCAAGAATAGTGGGGGGAGAAAATTGATGGACGGATGGATTGATGGATGGATAGACATCGTTATTAGCTCTGGATAGTTCTAGAATAGTATGTAGGAGATGGAGTATTTTGTTGAGTCTAATAATCTTATAGGCATCTGTGAATAAAAAGAGAAATAAAGCGGTGTAAAACTGCTACAGGTAAGAATACATATAAAGGCGCGAGTTTCTCTGTAGAGAAACTGGCTTCTAGGTTGTAGTGAAATTAAATAACAGGTATATACGTTTGTATATATATCCGTGTATGTATGTATGTATGTATGTATGTATGTATGTATGTATGTATGTATGTATGTATGTATGTATGAGTGCATGCATGTTTGTATGTACGAATGTACGCACGTATGTATGTATGTATGTGTTCATGTGGATACACACACACACACACACACACATACACACTCATGTATATATGTAACCAGGTAGGTATATAGGTATCTAGGTAGGTAAATAGGTAGGTATACTTGTTTTGTTTAAGCTTATGAAAGACTTGTATGCTTTGAAGCTTTCGGTTTTTGACAATAAATATCGATTATGTGAACATGTAGAAAGTATAATTCACATGCTCTAAACCTGTTCGAAAATATCTGCGAATTATTTCCTTTAAACGATTCGTTGCAAGGATGACCTGGTTGGTGATATAAAATATACCAACCCATTAACAAGCCTGACGTGGTTTATGGTGTTGATGACTTAATATTATAGCGACTAAAGAGAAAGTAAAAGTATGTAGGAAGATTACTGGCTGATCAGCCAATGGTTTATGTGTTTTCGTTATTGCTACGCTGTGAGTGTGATCAAAACACATTCGGTTCGCTCTTCCTAAATGTAAATAGGTAATTCATGGTAGCTGTTACTCGATATATGAGCATAGCGTATACTTAATTAGTTTTCTGTTTGCGCCTAGTTTTGATTTTAAATTTTATGTTGGACCTCAGACAATTCAACCCTGTTTCAATTTCGTAACGCACTTTGCAGTTTTACCCTACACCAGTCTTATCTTTTTGTTAATTTCACCAGTATAACAATATATTCATGCATGGAGTCGTTAATACATAAGAGTGTAATTACTCACTCAAAGCATAAGACTGGATTAGAAATTTGAATTTGAAATCAAAGAATACGAAAAGGATACAAAAAGTTCACACTATTTCACCATTACACCAATTTAACCAATAGAGAAATTTTCTATTGCACTCATTATTGGTTTCATATTTTGGCACAAGGCTAGCAATTTTAGGGGAGGGGTAAGTCGATTAGCTCAAGCCCAGTTTTCAACTGGTAATTATTTTATCGAATCCGAAAGGATGAAAGACAAAGTCGACCTCGGCGGAACTTGAACCCAGAGCGTATAGATGGACGAAATGCCTCTAACGGTGTGATAACGATTCTATCAGCTCGTCACCTTATATTCCATTCAGTATTGTCTGAGTTGCCGAATCATTACTAAATACTAATTTATTCGGAGCTGCGATTTTATCTTGGTTGTTATGGTCACAAAGTTTCGGCCGTTAAACAGGTCCGGACTTCTTCAGTTGCTCCTCGCATTCAGTAACGCCCTTATAATTTTGAACCAAATCTTACTTATGATAGACCCAAAGTTATAGATTATTTTCATTTTGTTGTCTATACCTGAAATACTCATTACATGAGATGCCGCTTGCTCGTCCCCGGAACTACAATTAGAGTATATAAGATGCACTAATCAAACATTGCACTTATACCTATTAGGTAAAACAGCACACCTTGACACTTACTTAATGAACACATATCAATCATGATCTTGTTCAAAAGGGAAAATTAAGTGGCAGAAATTACAAGCTTTAAAACTTGATATTTGTTTTCATTTAGAAAGAACGGCCATGACATCTAAGAATACAAAAAGGGTAAATTTAGAGGTTTTAATTTCCATCATCCTTTAGTGTCTGTCATCATACCATCATTGGTTATACACAAAAGGTTGACTGGTAAGCTGCCTGCTAAGGTGAGAATGAGGAGACTAATGGTTTCAAATTTTGGCACAAGGCCAGCAGTTTTAGGTAGAGGGGTTTTAAGTTGATTACATCGACCCCAGTGTTCAGTTGGTGCTTATTTCATCAAAGGATGAACGGCAAGGTTGATCTCGGCCTCATGAGTCTATGGCTCGAGAACGCCTTGTGACTCCTTTCCTTTTTGTGTGGGGTGGTGGTATTCGCCAGATATGTGTACCTCTAATGCAATTCTCAAGCCGAATTAGCGTCCTACTATGTGAAAAGACTGAACCTTTGAATTACGGGTAAAATAGAGAGAGAGAGAGGGGGCAGACAGATAGATAAACAGACGCATAGATAAATAGATAGATAGAGAAACAGACAGACAGACAGACAGACAGACAGACAGACAGATAGATAGATAGATAGATAGATAGATAGATAGATAGATAGATAGATAGAGAGATAAAGAGGGGGAGTGAGAGAGAGAGGTGGGGAGTCTGTTCGAAAACTGCACTGTTTATTTATCGATGTCAAAAAATGCTGAAAGACTTCAGCTCGGTGTGGTTTGAACTGGGGCCCCCTGGGATTTATATTGCAAATCATTCAACCCAACGCTCTAACAATACTGTTAATTAACTTCCTTTATATTGAACCTTGTTACCACGTGACTGGTACTCATTGACGGTACAAGAGATGAAAGACAAAATCCACTTTTTGGGAATTTGAACTCAGAAAGTAAAGTAACATAACGAGATCCGCTAAGGTATTTTGTCTGAATCCCTATCGATACTGCCAGCCTCAGTTTCGATGCTGGCTGGACAATTCAGCCATTGTTCGTAGATATTAAAATTGCTCTTGCGTATTTAACTCTTTGCTAGTTCAAATCATGTTCATAAGTTTGTCCTAAATCTCCGTACTTTACAGAGCTTTTATTTAGCTCTTTTTTCATGCGGTTTGAAGTAATATAAAACCTTCAAGGAGGCGAGCTGGCAGAAACGTTAGCACGCCAGGCGAAATACTTATCGCTATTTCGGCTGTCTTTACGTTGTGAGTTCAATTTCCGCCGAGGTCGACTTTTCCTTTTATCCTTTCGGGGTCGATAAATTAAGTACTAGTTGCGTACTTGGATCGATCTAATCGACTGGTCGGATCTTTTCGCTTTGACCGGCAGATTTTTAAAATAATTTCTTTGTAACTAAAAAAATTTAAACTTCGTATACTGGTAGAATGTGTTTATAAAACACCTTTTTCTGTTGGCTTTCTTGAAAAAATTCTGTAGTTTGTAAGATATTTGTTGTTTACTTTCTTGCATTTCGGCAATTTCAACCAATCAATGACGTCTATTGAGGTGAAAACGATTTCTGCCGTAGTGTGTCAACAACATTTTCTGGCGGTGTCATATGAAAATGTCCCTGTTATTTATGACATATTTCATATCAGTTATGTTGGTATGAATAAAAGATTATCGTTATTAAACTTTTATTAATAAACACATATTCTAAGTTCACAACATATGCAGTTTTAATTAACCCTAACCCCAAAACAGATTGAAATGTAATAGATCGAAACTAGGGTCATAATTATGGGTCGACACTAAAGAGGGAACGGTTTTGTTATCATGCTCTGTTCACGAGTGACCCCTCATTTTATGGCCACAGGGTATCTTTTTTCTCATAAATAACAGGGACATTTTCATATGACACTGCCAGAATTTGTTTACGGCAGAAATCGTTTTCACCTCAACAGACGTCATTGATTGGTTGAAATTGCCGAAACGCAAGAAATTAAACAACAAATATCTTACAAACTACAGAATTTTCTCAAGAAAGCCAAGAGAAAAAGATGTTTTATAAACACATTCTACCAGTATACGAAGTTTAAAAGTGTTTAGTTACTCTTTCTCTCTTTTACTCTTTTACTTGTTTCAGTCATTTGACTGCGGTCATGCTGGAGCACCGCCTTTAGTCGAGGAAATCAACCCCGGGACGTATTCTTTGTGAGACCAGTACTTATTCTATCGGTCTCTTTTGCCGAACCGCTAAGTGACGGGGACGTAAACACACCAGCATCGGTTGTCAAGCAATGCCAGGGGGACGAACACAGACACACAAACATATACACACACACTTATATATATATACATATATACGACAGGCTTCTTTCAGTTTCCGTCTACCAAATCCACTCACAAGGCATTGGTCGGCCCGGGGCTATGGCAGAAGACACTTGCCCAAGATGCCACGCAATGGGAACCCGGAACCATGTGGTTGGTTAGCAAGCTACTTACCACACAGCCACTCCTGCGAAAAGAAGTATTTTAAAAATCTGCCGGTCAAAGCGAAAAGATCCGGCCGGTCCCCTCCCCCAAAATTTCCAGCCTTGTGCCTAGAGTAGAAAAGAATATAAAACTTTCCTTTCATAAGTCTTAATTTATTCTGATGGTTGAAAAAAAAAAGGAACTGGAATATAATCGTATATGATGCATAGACATATCTTGAGTAACATATTTGATACACAGAAGAGGCAGAGGGGTTACCATTGGTGTATTTAATTGCGGTAGTTTAGCACTAGTTTAGTGGTAAAACTATATGAAGATAAGCGTTCCATTTGTGACTGTCACGTCCATCTCACATCCGTATACTATATATCGCATCCCTCCTTAAGAAGTTGTGATACTATTTGAGAGAGATTTAACTGCTCATTCTAGCGTGTCGAGTGAGCACCGGAGTATCTCTCTAGTTTCTTAAACACATGACCACGTAGTAGGCTTAACCAGGTGGCGCTGTCTGTCTCTCTGTCTCTCATTCTCTTTCTCTCTCTCTGTCTAAGACTCTCTCCCCCACAAAAACAAATAGACAAAAAACAATAAGAAAAAAAGAAAAACAAAGCCAACAGACTTCCTAACCGAATTCTTCGCATTCACAACATTAGCAGTAGGG
>NC_043014.1:14943757-14988757 GCF_006345805.1 Octopus sinensis | reverse complement strand
TCATAATATTTCAGGCCTTGTACTTATAGTAGAAAGGATTATGACTTCACCTCAAGGCGGCGAGCTGGCAGAATCGTTAGCAAGCCGGGCGAAATGCTTAGCGGTATTTCGTCTGATGCTACGTTCGGAGTTCAAATTCCGCCGAGGTCGATTTTGCCTTTCATCCTTTCAGGGTCGATTAAATAAGTACCAGTTACGCACTGGAGTCGATATAATCAACTTAATCTGTTTGTCTGTCCTTGTTTGTCCTCTCTGTGTTTAGCCCCTTGTGGGTAGTAAAGAAACAGGTATTTCGTCTGCCGTTACGTTCTGAGTTCAAATTCCGCCGAGGTCGACTTTGCCTTTCATCCTTTCGGGGTCGATAAATTAAGTACAAGTTACACACTGGGGTCGACTTAATCGACTTAATCCCTTTGTCTGTCCTTGTTTGTTCCCTCTATGTGGACAATAAAGAATAAGAATCTTTATTGCCCCCTTGTTAAAATTATCGACTTACTCCATTCCCTGAAATTGCTGGCCTTGTGCCAAAATTTTAAACCGATATTTGCTCCAACGTTTTTTGTTTCTGAATTCAAATCCAACTGAGCTTAACTTTGCATTTCACCCTTCCTGGGTCGACAAAATATAGTCTCCTTTAAGCACTGGAATCTATATAATCGACTTACTCCCTTCTACAAATTTTGAGCCTGTGCCTACATTGGAAACCATTATTGTTGTTGTTGTCGTTGTTGATGCTGCTGTTGCGTATCCCCATGGCGGTGTGGAACTGATCTGACAGACCTACGACACGATGGGTCTAATTACCCTGTGCTTCTGCTTAACTCTTTACTCTTTACTATTTAACTTGTTTCAGTCATTTGAATGCGACCATGCTGGAGCACCGCCTTTAGTCGAGCAAATCGACCCCGGGACTTATTCTTTGGAAGCCTAGTACTTATTCTATCGGTCTATTTTGCCGAACCGCTAAGTTACGGGGACGTAAACACACCAATATCGGTTGTCAAGCGATGTTGGGAGGACAAGCACAGACACAAACATATACACACACACACATACATATATATATATTTATACATATATACGACAGGATTCTTTCAGTTTCCGTTTACCAAACCCACTCACAAGGCTTCGGTCGGCCCTAGGCTATTGTAGAAGACACTTGCCCAAGGTGCCACACAGTGGGACTGAACCCGGAACCAATGTGGTTCGTAAGCAAGCCACTCCTGCGACGGTTCTGCATATTTAGACATGCAAATATGTAATAATTTTTTCATTTTGTCTCCTGACGATGTACTTAGCTGGGAATTCCGATCATGGCCTCAATTCCCGGATCTAAAGTGAGCTCAGTGGCAGCGTAGGAGTATTGTCGATGGTGTTCATCGTAAATCATTGTTTTTTTTATGAGAAGTTATTAAAATTAAGCTTGTTGAGTTGAAAGAAAACGTACGATGCCAGGTTTAGTATCTTTAAGTCACTACTTTCGTCTTACAACTTCCTGGCCAAGTAACATTTGTTCTTCGAATTCTGGTATCAGCATTACATTGTGCTTTACTCTGAGCCTTCTACTTTTGATGGCGTTGTTAGGTGCAACATCGTGACATGGAGCTCGTCGGGCGTATAAATCTGGTGAAGCCCATCTGAGGTTGCGTGATTTAGGGGTTAGGCTGTTGCACATACTATCACCAGATCGTGGCCTCAATTCCCGGATCGGACAGTACGCTATGATCTTGAATAAAACACAGTGTTTTATTCAAGATCATGTTGCTCAAGTCCACTCAGCAGTAAATGAATAATCCTGTGGCTTTCCGTTGAGATCGAATGTTACGATCTCGGTCATATAAACCCCAAAGAAACCGGATAACCGACCTTATAAGTCTCGGGGACTCGAGACGATTATGTTCAGGAGGGCTTCCTTTTCCTATCTCTCTCCAGGCCAGATCACCAGTCAATTTCTTTCAGAGATTGACTGAGGTAAGGAAAGGACTGAAGAATCAACTCTTTTACTGGAGTCGTACATTTTTTTATCAGTCCTGAAAGAACGAAAAGTAAAGTTGGTCTCGGTGAGATATCAGTTCAGAGCGCAGCATACCAGAATGATCAACGCCACTCATTCTATCCGCCGATTTTTCAACTCTTTTAGTTCCACAACAATACCTACTTGGATGCGGTCATAATATGGTCGAAATACATCCATAGTTGTTTCCCGTACTTGTTGAAATAATCAAAATAACATTAGCCATGGTCTAGTTATGGTCTAGCATCTGGAGACTAAGAAAGGAATAGGTTAGGCATTTAATATTGTGTAGTTTGAATAAGACTACATTGTCGTCAAGGCTGTGGAAGTCCAATGACTGAAACAAGAAAAAGATAAACGATAGAAGAGACACAATGTGACGTTGCGGTAGAAACTAGCAAAAAGGCCTTATATTATTAAGTTACAAGCTAACGCAGCGAGCTGGCAGAATCTTTAGCACACGGGACAAAATGCTTAGCGTCTTTTCGTTCTGAGTTCAAATTCCACCGAAGCCGACTTTGCTTTTCATACTTTTGGGGTCGATAAGATAAGTTGAGCACTGGGATCGATGTAATCGACTTACCCTTCCCCCAAAATTGCTGGCCATAGCAGTTCGGTAAAAAAAGAGCGAGAGAATATATCAGATTTAAGAATATAAGTAATGGGGTCGGTTCGTTCTGCTGAACCCTTCAAAGTTGTCCCCAAAAATGTCTGCATTTCAATGACAGAAACAAGTAAAAGATAAATTTTAATACGCTAAACTACATCCTTATTTTCATATCAGAGAAAAGAGTTTATAGATAGAATTGAATCCATACTCCCTGTGGACGAAATACAAAAGCACCATACAGAACTGTGAATCTTAATGATGTAATATTAGTCATCTATCATATTTAGTTTCTCAATTGTTTAACAAATAATTCAAATAATATGAATGTCTTGTCTATAATGGATTATATCAACGATGTCGTTCCATAATTTACCAGTCAATTCTCTTGTGAATAAATATCGTGTGTATTATGGATTGCTTCTTCTATTTCGTTCCATAGTTGATGCGTTACATTTCTAGCTGTTAGTAGAATAATATTATAAATTAAATATTTGTTTATGTATTTCACCTGTGAGAGATAGAATCTCATGATTGATGCTTGGTAGGTAAAATTGTTAGTGATCAGTTTCCAAGGAAACTAATATTTATTCCCAATAGCTTGGTAAACTGAGATAATATAGATTAAAATACTCTGTAAGCATAGACGAAAGAGATGAAACTGATTTGAACTCACACTAGATAAGCTGATAGTCAAGTACATTAATCATACAACCATTTCCCCCATTGACATCAGTATATGAAAAAGCACAGTCAGCTAGCAAACCAGCTAACTAGATAGGGAGGTCAATAGAGAATTTGTTTCGAGTGTCACACGATGTCACATACTTTGTCCGGCTCTCAGTTGTGTCTAACATTTAGTGTAGTTCTAACAGTTAATTCTGATGTAGTTTTTACATAATGTCTAAGACGTAGACCAACACTGAATAGTAATAGGTAGACAGATAGATAGTGAGACAACCCCAGTTGTTTCGACACGAAATATTGTTTATTAATTGTCTGTTTTTATTCAGCCAATCATGTAACACGATTTAATCATGTGACATTTTCCTACTCTCACATCGTTTATCCTGTGGCTTACGCCTATTCATCCAATCGTGGTAATATTTTTATATATTGACTCATTTTATGGATTTCTTCTTTTGAACCTCAGGGCGCTTGTTTTCAGTACAGTCTTATTCAGTTATGTTGTGGAAAATTGGAATTACAATTTGCCCTTTTACATTTCATTTCGGGATTGTTGCAATATTTGTCGTTCATTAATAAAATCATTATCTGAGCTCAATATCATTATTCGTTCCTATGTTATAACAGATAGATAGATAGATAGAAAGATAGATAGATCGATAGATACATACATAAACGGAAAGAAATATCGTTTCAAATCTAACATAATACTGTTGTCTGCTGTAAATTATTAACTCCATTTTTTTCTTTCGTTTATTTTGCAGGAGATGTGGGGAGTAAATATGTCTCTGTACTTCTCGATAAGGAGGAAACCATGTTGGACATCACAAAAATTCAAGGAACAGAAGTAAGTTTGTTTTTATTTCATTTGCACCCCCCCCCCACACTTTAATTTTCAAAACAACTTCTTCAGTACCGAATATTATAATTTTCATTTGGAGGCACAAAAGCAGAATATTTTTAGTGAATGCAAATTTTCGATCCGGCGAAGTTCATTTTATTTTCAATGCTTTTCAAGGGTTTCTCTCTTTTCTCTTTGGCACTCACAACACTATACACTATTACGTTCATACATACATACATGGTGGCTGCCCACTCGTTATCGAGTATGGCCATTACACGAAACTTAATCAATGTTGTTATCGTGCAATGCCTGTGCAAGAAGATTTTTTTTAAGTGAGGAAAGGCTGTGCACTGAGTCAATCCCACTCACTAAGCAACAGCAGCCATAATCCGAAAAGAAGAACAAGTTAACATCATCGGTAACCCCTGAGCCGCAGGTTTTATGTCGGAGTTATCCCACTCACCTGAGTTACCTTCTCCTAGAAGGATGCCCTAACAAAGGCTAGGAGTCCTTCACTCCTAATGGTTTAACCGCTCGATTGGGTATTCAGTCCGATTATTTCTATGTCCCCGCGCATGATACAGCCTTAAGACATTTATTGGATGGCCGTTGATTCTCAGGAGTTCCTCCGCCCTTTGATGGGTTTTGTTTTCATCCCTCAGGGTGTCCAATAAACACCCTCCTCACCAAGCAAGCTTGGTGGGGTTGCCGGTTTAGTCACCGACGACCCGACCATGCATACATACATGTATGTATGTATGTATGTATGTATGAATGTATGTATGTATGTATGTATGTATGTATGTATCTATCTATCTATCTAACTATCTATCTATCTATATATATATGTATATGTATATATATATATATATATATATATATATATATATATATATATATATATATATATATATATTATATATATATATATATATATATTATATATATATATATATATATATATATGTATATGTATATATATATATATGTATATATATACTAGAAGACAAACCCGGCCTTGCTCGGGAGTAAAATAGTTTATTATTGTTTTAGTTGTTTCGATATTATAACCCGGTTTCATTCGCGTCTACGCGGGCCACATTTTAAAAGATGAAGAACGTTGCTCTGGAGGTCACGCGTTTCAAATGAGCAAACTCAAAATTGCTATGCAAACTCGCCAGCACTTTTAACATAGGTTTGCAAATTTTCAGCTCAATCCGACACATATGCACACATATATATATACATACGCATTAAATATATATGCACATATATCCGCATTATATACATACACACATATATATATACATACGCATTAAATATATATGCACATATATCCGCATTATATACATACACACATATATATATACATACGCATTAAATATATATGCACATATATCCGCATTATATACATACACACATATATATATACGCATTATGTATACATATGTATACACATTGTATATATACACACACGTATATATTCAAATATTGATATATACACTTTATATATATATATATTATATATATATAAAATCCATGCTACATGTGTTTCTTAGCTAGCTGATCCTCTGATGTAATTATTACTCAACGAAGAATACTCAACTTAGTTAATCAACAGGCCGAGAATACATTAATTACGTGAAGGTTACATTGTCCTTTCGGATTCCCAAGTTAACTCACCGCAGATGCGAGTTGAAATGAGTGGTGAAGCCGGAAGAACAGAAAAACAAAACCCACAAATGTTTGAAGAAATAAAACGGTCAAGAAGTAAGAGAAAGAAAGGATGAGGTCAAATGTGTGGGAGTGGGGGGAATTGTATAAGGGTGTTAGGAATGAAGAAAAGTAGAGGGGAAAAAAAGAGGGGAAGATAGGGGTAGATAGTTGCTGTCTTTAAGGGGAAAATGGTTGTTTTAGATATTAAGCTGAAATGAGTAAGGATAGTGGATAGATGGTGCAGTAAACATACACATTCGCGCACCCATACATTCACACGTTCACACACTTCACACCCATAGTATCAGCATAATAAATATTTTATCCTTTTACTTGTTTCAGTCATTTGACTGCGGCCATGCTGCAGCACCACCTTTAATCGAATAAATCGACCCCAGGACTTATTCTTTGTAAGCCCAGTACTTATTCTATCGGTTTCTCTTTGCCGAACCGCTATGTGACGGGAAAGTAAAGACACCAGCATTGGTTGTCAAGCGAGGGTCGGGAACAAATACAGATACACAAATATATACACATTCCAATTTCCGTCTAACAAATTCATTCACAAGGCTTTGGTTGGCCCGAGGTTACGGTAGAAGACACTTGCCCAAGGTATCACGCAGTGGGACTGAACTAGAACGAACCGGCACTGTCATGCCTTTGGGTGTCAGAAGTGAAAGTAGAGAAATCTGACGTCAGACGTCAACTTCGTGTATTTACGTCGTCTTTCGTTTATTTACGCCGTTTATTTACGTACCACTGAAATGCAAGTAAAAGCTTGTATGTATGTATGTATGTATGTATGTATAATATAACATACATACACACATATATATAATATACATGTATATATATATATATATATATATTTAATACATACATATATATAATATATACATGTATTTTTACCGCCTTTAGTCGCACAAATCGACCCCAGAACTTATTCTATCGGTCTTTTTTCTTAACCACTATACATTATATACATACATACAGATAGATAGATAGATACACACACACATATAATAGATATAAAATGTGTACGTGTGTACATTTTTCAGAAAAAAATTCATACATTTTAAATATCAATAGCATTTCTCTTATTTTTACATGAAGTTTTCGAAAAATGAATTTAGAATGTAAAAATCAATATATCAAATTAATAAACGCAAATTATTTTCAAATATCATTTTCAACGGTGAGATTATCAAAATATAAACTTGAAGTTAAGTTAAAAATAAATGCGATACTCATTCTGTCTTGATACTTATGCTCAAATACATGGATATAGCTGTCGAATTTGTTCTATCAACTTCCCGAATATATCATCCTTAAATTCATAGCGCCACATGAATTCGATGAGATGGGTCTGAAGTAAATTTCTGGCTGTTCCACATTCTCTCCTATTCGAGTCTTTACATGTTTCCATAAACATTCTATGTGGTTGGTTGTGGCAAATGTTACCGGATCAACAAAATTTATAGAATGATTCACGGTCAAATGTCTGTATCCTAGCTGACTGAGTGTATTATACGAACGCCAAAGGTCGGATATTATTGTTGTACCAGGCAATATACGCTCGAGTATAATCTGTAATAGAGTGTCCGCTGTTCGATTTTCAACTGCCACTAAAATACATCTTCTACTATCTCTTTCTAATGCACCAAACATCCATTGCGTTTTAACCCGATGGCCAACATGATATTTTCTTTAACAAACGCAGTTTCATCTATTCAACGATTCTATGGGTCCGCCCAGTTTAATATTCTGTGCAACATAATATTCTGCACATACATCGCGGCAAAAAATTCCTCCAATCGGTTACCGCTACATTTGCTAAATGACATTCCTGTCCTATTCCTTTTGCTAAATCTTCTTTGGCCCAGTAAAACAAAATATCTATGATCTGTTGACACTTCAATTTGCTATTTTCTAAAAATGTTCCTTTTCTAATTGACACGGATTTTCTACAAGGTCTTCCACACGACCATTATTTCATCAGATATATTTTTTTTCGTTACTTCTCTCATGGGAGCTCCACACGATGTACATATTTTCTGGGTATTCAAAAGGCCAGTGTCTTTAAGCCAATTAATGCTATCTGCTGTTGTAGCAGTGGAGACGGCAATATCGCGGTGACTAATTCCTCTTAAACTTGGATATGCAAAAGCCATATTAAAAATTGTTTAGCACGTGTTGATATCACACTGAAAGTTTCTAACTGAATAAATTTCAAAGTTTGAATTACGCACGTGGTGGTCAGTGGTCATTCTGATTGGTGTATGTAATCGCGGTGATGGTCATGGGGGTTCATTTGTGCAGATTTTGGTGTGATTTCTTTTTTAAAAACAATAATGAATAATGCAAGGATAAATATATTCTTGCATTATTCATTATTGTTTTTAAAAAAAAAATCACACCAAAATCGCACAAATGAACCCCCATGACCATCACCGCGATTACATACACCAATCAGAATGACCACTGACCACCACGTGCGTAATTCAAACTTTGAAATTTATTCAGTTAGAAACTTTCAGTGTGATATCAACACGTGCTAAACAATTTTTAATATGGCTTTTGCATATCCAAGTTTAAGAGGAATTAGTCACCGCGATATTGCCGTCTCCACTGCTACAACAGCAGATAGCATTAATTGGCTTAAGAGACATGGCCTTTTGAATACCCAGAAAATATGTACATCGTGTGGAGCTCCCATGAGAGAAGTAACGAAAAAAAATATATCTGATGAAATAATATGGTCGTGTGGAAGACCTTGTAGAAATCCGTGTCAATTAGAAAAGGAACATTTTTAGAAAATAGCAAATTGAAGTGTCAACAGATCATAGATATTTTGTTTTACTGGGCCAAAGAAGATTTAGCAAAAGGAATAGGACAGGAATGTCATTTAGCAAATGTAGCGGTAACCGATTGGAGGAATTTTTGCCGCGATGTATGTGCAGAATATTATGTTGCACAGAATATTAAACTGGGAGGACCCAATAGAATCGTTGAAATAGATGAAACTGCGTTTGTTAAGAGAAAATATCATGTTGGCCATCGGGTTAAAACGCAATGGATGTTTGGTGCATTAGAAAGAGATAGTAGAAGATGTATTTTAGTGGCAGTTGAAAATCGAACAGCGGACACTCTATTACAGATTATACTCGAGCGTATATTGCCTGGTACAACAATAATATCCGACCTTTGGCGTTCGTATAATACACTCAGTCAGCTAGGATACAGACATTTGACCGTGAATCATTCTATAAATTTTGTTGATCCGGTAACATTTGCCACAACCAACCACATAGAATGTTTATGGAAACATGTAAAGACTCGAAATAGGAGAGAATGTGGAACAGCCAGAAATTTACTTCAGACCCATCTCATCGAATTCATGTGGCGCTATGATTTAAGGATGATATATTCGGGAAGTTGATAGAACAAATTCGACAGCTATATCCATGTATTTGAGCATAAGTATCAAGACAGAATGAGTATCGCATTTATTTTTAAACTTAACTTCAAGTTTATATTTTGATAATCTCACCGTTGAAAATGATATTTGAAAATAATTTGCGTTTATTAATTTGATATATTGATTTTTACATTCTAAATTCATTTTTCGAAAACTTCATGTAAAAAATAAGAGAAATGCTATTGATATTTAAAATGTATGAATTTTTTTCTGAAAAATGTACACACGTACACATTTTATATCTATTATATGTGTGTGTGTGTATCTATCTATCTATCTGTATGTATGTATATAATGTATAGTGGTTAAGAAAAAAGACCGATAGAATAAGTTCTGGGGTCGATTTGTGCGACTAAAGGCGGTAAAAATACATGTATATATTATATATATGTATGTATTAAATATATATATATAGTATATATACATGTATATTATATATATGTGTGTATGTATGTATATATATATACATACATACATACATACATACATACAAGCTTTTACTTGCATTTCAGTGGTACGTAAATAAACGGCGTAACGTAAATAAAGAAAGACGACGTAAATACACGAAGTTGACGTCTGACGTCAGATTTCTCTACTTTCACTTCTGACACCCAAAGGCATGACAGTGCCGAACGAACCATGTGGTTGGGAACCTGCGCCTTGTAAATATATATATATATTATATATATATAATATATATATATATATATAATATAATATATATATATATATATATATCGCTAGCCACTACACATTCTTTATTTTCTCTCCTTGTTTCTTTCTGTGTTCCTTTCTGTGGACGAGCGTAGGCTCGAAACGTTAAAGACTTTTTCATTCCCGAGCGTTATACTAATACACTAATACATCTGTTTGTTGTCTAAACCACCTGTCTTCGATTTTTTTACACCCACACACGCATAATATATATATAATATATATATATATATTATATATATATATATATATAATATATACATAAGTTCACGTGCTGTAGATGCACGTTCGGCCATGGCCGTGTAAACATTTGTGCGTATGCGAGCGAATGTGCGCGTCCGTGCACATGTATGTACTTATGTTCGGTGTCTTTGTAGTCCCTTCAGCTGTAAACATTAGGGTCGGACCTACGGTCTGAAGATAACTAACTCCCACCAACCAGCCTCCTGTTATCGACAGCCAGTGTTTTTAAATTATGGATTACTGGAGGCGCGTGGCTTAGTTGTTGGGGTGTTGCACTAATGAAAGTAAGTGTTATGGTTTCGATTCCTAGACCGGAAGATGCTTTGTGTTTTTGAGCAAAATACTTCATTCCTCGTTGTTCCAGTTCACTCAGCCGGCAGAGATGAGTAACCTTGTGACGGACCAGCGTCTTATCCAGGGGGAACATGTACACTACAGAATTCGAGGAACCGCCTACTGAGCCTATAGCTCGAGAATAACTTTGATCCCCTTTTTTTAAAAATAAACTATTCCGGGATCCGGGACCCCCTTCGGTCACGACACTGACCATGGGATTGCACCTAGAAAGTTACCCTCCTAGTCACAAGTCTGGGCAAGGTGGTTTATGGAAGACCAGCAGTCGCCCATGCATACCGGCCTCCTCTTTCCACGCCACCTGTGTTATCTAAGGAAAGGCAAAGGCTGAGACAGCTTGGCACCCGTGACGTCGCAACTCATTTCTACAGCTGAGTGAACTGGAGCAACGTGAAAATAAAGTGTCTTGCTCAAGAACACAACACGCAGCCCGGTCATAAACTATTACACTCGTAATATTTGATTGACAAACTTTCAGAATAGCTATCACTAGTTCACGGACAAAAGTACCTGTAAAAATTAAACTGAAAGAACATAGAATCGGAGGGCAAAAATGTAAAAATTTCAAGTGTTTTAGACAAAAGATTCTTTCACAGAAGAGACAGTCTCCTAATTCTTTACTCATTTCCTTCTCCACTAGATAGTGATAGTTATTCCACTGATCAATTATTACACCTGTCTCGCGAGTATAATAGTTTATTTGCTAATCTGGTGACTGGCAGTCGTTGATAGGAAATTACTTGTAAGCACTTCTCGCCTTCCCCAGAGAAATCATTAAAGAAACGCTGCTGAGGAATATTAAAATATTCCCCAAGAAGTCATCTATTATTTTCTGTTAGTTTAATAAAAAAAAATGATTGCAAATGATATTTCATTAAACCAACTGACTCTGCAGAATATGGAGGATATGTTAAAATTCTGTTATTTGGAATTCATTCAATCGTTTGTTTATTTCCTCAAAGAAAACAGTAGTCCTTTTATACAATGGTTTTGTAATCGTTGACAAAAGATACTTCATATCGTTATTCAGAAAAATGAAAGTTGCCATCCTTTACAAAATTATCCCTGTCACTGCGGTAATTGCTTTTAAACAATTGGAACCCAACTAATAGATTTGTTGGTCTAACAATAGCAAAATGCGTGTCGAAACCTGTTCATCAATTAATTCTCTTTCGAGATTGAAAGAAGATAAAAATCTCTTCTGATGATATAAACGTTATATTAAATTCTGATGTTACATCTTTACTTTATTTATTTCTCTTTGTTATTAATTTTCTTCTGCTGTTCTTCGTAGTACTTGACAACTGACAGCATGTGACATGTATTGCCACTGTTGGCAATCACATAGATGATGAATAAATATAATAGACAGGTCGGAGTCGCAGCTGATCGAGTAGGCAAAAAGGAAAAGGAGTGATATCGAACCACCAATCATATGGTCTGCATTTCGTATCACAGGTGTGAGTCATTTGAGTGTCAAATAAATTACCTTGCGATATTCACTTCAGCCTTCTGTCAAGGTCAACTTAGCCTTGTCTCCCGCAGGGATCGACAAACAGTACCAGTTGAGTACTTGGCTTGATGTAATCGACAAGATGTTTGTTCCTTCTCGAGCCACGTCTGGCTCACAAGGGCCGGTTTCCCGATTTCCTTGGCGTATAGGTTCCCCACCTGGACGGGACGCCGATCCGTCACAGGTGAGCTGCAAGATGCAGGAAGAAAGAGTGAGAGAAAGTTGTAGCGAAAGAGTCAGCAGAAGTTCGCTATTACCTTCTGCCGGAGCCGCGTGGAGCTTAGGTGTTTCGCTCATAAACACACACATCGCCCGGTCTGAGATTCTAACCCGCGATCCCTCGACCGCTTCTCTAACCACTAGGCCATGTGCCTCCACAATCGACAAGATACTCACCTCAAAATCGCTGGTTTCTTGCTTAAATTAGAAAATAATGATTGTTTCAAATTTTGGCACGGGGCCACCAAATTTTGTGGAGAAGGGGGTTAGTCAATTAGACTGACCCCACTACCTACAGGCACTTTACTTTACCGACCCCGAAAAGATCGAAGGCAAAGTTAATCTCGGCGAGATTTGAACTTGTCGCATAAAACGTCAGTTGAAATCTAGCTAGGCATTCTGTTCAATGCGCTAATGATTCTGCCAGCTCACCACCTTAGCAATAATAATAATAATAATCCTTTCTACTATAGGCACAAGGCCGGTCATATAGGGGTAGGGAGCCGGTCGATAGCATCAACCCCAGTTCCTCAACTGGTACTTGCCTTCCATCCTTTTGACTCCGAAAGGATGGAAGACAAAGTTGACCACGGGGGAATTTGAACTCAGAACAGCAACAACAACCACCACCACTACAACAGCAATAATCTTTTCTACTAAAGGCACAAGGCATGAAAATTTGGGGGAGAAGACTAGTCGATTACATAGCCCCCAGTGTTTCACTGGTACTTAATTTATCAAACCCAAAAGGATGAAAGGTAAAGTCAATCGTAACAGAATTTGAACTCAGAACGTAAAGTCGAACGAAATACTGCTAAGCATTTTGTCCACCGTGCTAACGATTCTGCCAGCTCACTATCTTGTACCACCACCACCACCACCACCACCGCCGCAACCACTACTACTACTACTACTACTACTACTACAACAACAACAACAATAACAATAATAACAATAATAACAACAACAACAACAACAACAATAAAAAAAAAATAATAATAATCAGGATGATAATTCTTTCGAATTTTAATCTGTAATTCTGAGGGGAGTCAATTACATCGACTCCATGGCTTGACTGTTACTTCATTTAATCCATTCCGAAAGAATGAATGGCAGAGTTAACCTCCATGGGATTTGAACACAGAATGTAAAGAACCGGAACAAAGAGTGCAAAGCATTTTGTCCAACGTTCTATTGATTCAACCAATCCACAATCCACTCCCAATGACACCAAGAACAATGACAAAAACAGGACTCCCCTCAACGGTTTGCACCGATGATATTGAATAAATATTTACAAAATTAAAACACTGTCTCAGTTATCAAATACATTAACTGTAGCTAGGAGCTACAAACCTGATTATTAATTTGGGAGTATGTAACTTTTACTAAAAGAAAGCAATTATAAATTATAATGCCTGACATACCACGAAAAGAAGACATAATACGTGGAATATTGTAAAATGAAATATATATTTATGGATAGTGCAATGTTGCTGGCCTTGTGCCAAAATTTGAAATCAATAAATAGTACAATGTATAAGGCGGTGAGCTCGCTGAATCGTAAGGACGCCGGACAAAATGCGTAACGCCATTTCGTCCGTCTTTACTTTCTGAGTTCAAATCCTGCTGAGTTCGACTTAACATTTCATCCTTTCGGGTATCGATAAAATAAGCACCAGCTGAGCACTGGGGTCTGTGTAATCGACTTAGACTCTCTCCGAAATTGCTGGCTTTGTACCAAAGTTTGAAACTAATAAATTGCACAATGTTTTAATACGGGATTGTGAGTCAAAATTCTTTCGTTTATATATACACTAGCAGCATAGCCCGGCGTTGCCCGGGTATGTAAGAGCCCCTAGTAGGCAACGACTAATCCCAATCTAGTCCTTTCCCTCTAGGGAACGAAGGCGCATGTGTAGGTTGCAATGTCTTTTCTTCACTCCCAAATAACTATCAAACAGCTATCGATAATTCAACCCAACCAATTCCTACCAGGAAGAAATTACATTCGAGACTTTACCCCCAACACCGCCACTTCTGCTAATAGCTGCTGCAGCCGCAAGTTATTCGAATACTTTTTTTGTTTACACTTTCTTTATAACTACCACCCCAAACGTTTTACCTTAAATTTTTGACGTACCCTAAGGGTCCTCGGACGCTACTTGCAAACTCTTGGTTTATTATAAACCGCTTTTGTCGCGTGCACCAAAAAAACCTTTTCCATTCCTTTCTTCAGTTTGGTCACTTTTGACTTTTTCGTTGTTGTCACTCACATTGCTGCCCGCTTTTTTGCCGTTTTTGTACATTTTTATACATTTTGGGATACTTACCCCACGTGTTCCGAGAGTTAAAAAGGTCGAGTTGCGTCCCCTAGACAGTCTGTAGAAAATGTGTTGCATATAAAAAGCTTAGATTCCCGACCCATGTCGAATTTATCAATTTTTTTTCAGAACTGGGGGAACCTTTCAAAATTTTCGCTGCGTTAGTTTTGAATTATGACATTGGGCTATGTGTGTGTCAAGTTTCATCAGAATCGGTTGAAAGCCGTGGTCAGTGTGAGGGTACAACCTGACAGACACACAGACACACAGACACACAGACAGACAAACTGCCGTTTATATATAGAGATATATATAAAGGGGTTTGTATGGTTGTGTATAGAGGGATATATATTATTCAAAGGAATTCCAACTCTGTTTTTTATGTTTTATTTATATTCTTTATAATATTAATGTAGAATATAGAATATATAGTATAAATAGTATATATAGTGTAAAATGAGATGAAGTATTGATTGTCTTATTGAATAGATGAAATATTGAATATCAAATATTAAGGGACTAGTATCATTTCTTGCATTTAAGCAGTCTTCAAGGTCCCAGGTTGTGACCATCGTCATATGCCTGGAAAGAGGTAAAAATTTATTCAAATTTCAAAAGCGATAAACAATCATTGTTGAGGAAGAACAGAGCTACGATCCCACCACCATCAACACAATCAAATACAAAGCACTCTCTTCGATGTTTCAGTGAGTAGGCTGCGTCCATGCTGGGGCATCGCCTTGAAGAACATTTTATCGAATAAATCAGCTCCAACATTCTTTTAAAGCTTGGTACTTATTTTATTGGTTCTCTTGCTGAACCGCTAAGTTACGGCGATGTAAACAAACTAGCACCGATTGTCAAGCAGTGGTGAGGGACAAACGCAGACTCTCCACCGCCATATATATATATATATATATATGGTTTTCCTTCAGTTTCCATGTACCAAATCCACCCACAAAGCTTTGGTCGGCCCGTGGCTCTAGAAGAAGACACTTACCGAAAATTCCACACGGTAGGACTGAACCCAGAACCGTGTGGTTGCGAAGCAAGCTTCTTACGACACAGCCACACATGCATCCCGATAAAAATATTTTTCTGTTAAAAACCCCTAATTTATCTGACAACCCAACACGTATGGGAAAATATCAATAGTGTGTTCGTCGTTTAAATGATGATGGTTAGTATCGCACCAGTCCTCGTTACTGCCTGGCTATAGTGCTAATTGTGCAAATCGCAACAGCGACAGTGGGTTCCTATGAGCAAGTGGCGATAACGATGGATGTGAATCGATTCCGCATAAGAACCAGTAATTGAATTTGTTCAGTGTATGACTGGTCGGCAATAGCGCAGGAAATCCCATAACCTGCTCGGAATTTGGTGCCGATCCTACTGGCTCTTGTCTGAATCATGTACATCGCTAGACTATGTTTCTTCGCATTCTGCAACAAATCTACTTACTTTTGTTTCGATAAACCTTGACAAATACTGATTGACTAATACGAAATTTATTGAATCTGTTTGTCTGATTCTTCTCTGTTTGATCATCGTTCGGCGACAATAATAATTACATAATCCTTTGTAGTTATCACTGTACATCACATCTACTGATGTACATGGACAATACTTCTGAAAGTAATTTTTACTACAATACTGGATGTCGTGTGGAACCAAGAGATTAAAACAACTGAATATCTTGCAACAAAGGAATGATTTTTATGTTATGCTGTTCGAATCCCTTGCTTGAGCGTACAGGCGCAGGCGTGGCTGCGTGATTATGAAGTTCGCTTTGTGACTACGTGGTTTCGAATTTAGTCCTACAGTGTGGCACCTGGGGTAAATGTCTACTGTGGCCCCAAGCTGACCAACACCTTGTGAGTGAATTTGGTAGACAAAAATCCGCCATAAATGCGGAAACCCGTCGTGAATGTGGAAATCCGTCAATTATATATGTACATATATGTGTGTTGTCCGGAAAGTTCTGAACGTTTTTTTAATATGCAAAAAGGGTTATAAATAATTGACCTTTCAATAAATTCTATTCAATGGAATAATGTCCATTATTATTAATGACCTTTGCTCATCTATCAGGCAATTTCAATATTCTATCCGCTTAAAATTTGAATTGGTTTTAAAGAAAAAAAGTTATTTAGGTGCATTTTGACTCCATATAAATCGTTAAATATTTTCCCTTGCAATGAGTTCTGTAGAAACAAAAACAAGTGGTAGTTGGATGGTGCAATATCAAGATAATATGGTGGATGGGGTAAGAGATCTCAGCCGATTTTAAGCAATTTTGTTTGGGTAGCCGAAGACACATGTGGTCGGGTATTGTTTTATTTGAACACTATCTCTTTCCTGTTAGCAATCTCCGGCCTCAGTTCTCAGATAAAACTTACTTGGAAAAGGATGAGTGGCGTTCGATCATTACCTTCGAAACGCGGATTAAATGAAACAGGGACAACTGATAAAGGGGAATATTCTTTATGCTGCATGTCTTGTTTCTCTGTTTGTTTTTTTCGTTGTTCGAAAAAAGTTCGTTTTCTATGTTTTTTTTATGCTTTCGTTTCTCATTGTGCTTAACGTTTTTTTGTTGTCCAGTACCCAGATATACATGTATATATATATATATATATATATATATATATTATATATATTATATATATATATATATAGATATATATATATATATAATATATATATATATATATATATATATATATACATGTATATATATATGGCAAATAGGCGTCACGATGTGTTACCGCTACTGTTTATAACTCGGTCTGAGATTTATCATTGTTTGATTTCACTTTTTCAATATCAGTGTCAATCGACACTGGAAAAAGTATATGTATTGTGAAGGGAGTTGACTTCTTGTCGACAACCATGATTGTCACACGCTGATGAAAGGTAAACACCTTGAAACTCGGGTACGTGTGTATCATGAGTTGAAGACGGGGAGGATGACTCCCCTTCACAGATAGTGTGTCTATAGCCAGCTGGAGGAGATATCTTCCTGGGGCTACAAACTACAGTAGCATCCACCCTTATGGGTTAGCCATATTCAAATGGCAAATATGCGTCACGATGTGTTACCGCTACTGTTTATAACTCGCTCTGAGATTTATCATTGGTATATATATATATATATATATATATAGATATATATATATATATATATATATGTAGGTATGTACATATATGTATGTATATATGCATATATTTATATATTATTGCGCACTCTTCTATCACTACTATCTCTTCTCTGTCTATCTCTCTCCCTCTCTTGTTCTTCATCCTTTTTGTTTTTCTCTCCCACCCTTTTCCTATTCTTCTCCTCTTCTCTTCACCGTTCCCTCTCTCTCTCTCTTTCTCTCTCTCACTCTTACTCCTTGATTTTCTCGTCGCTGACGCGTGACGAAAGGGGATCTATCTTTCTGTCCCTTTCTTTCCTAAAGACAAGACGTGCTTATACCTGTCTTCTCTCATAGCTGGTCTCCCTAGCGTTCATAATAATTTTTCTATCGTCTTGACTCAGCAGCCCTCACCGTTCGTTTTCTATGTTTTCGTTTTTATGTTTTCGTTTCTTATTGTGTTTAACGTTTTTTGATGTCCTGTACCCATATATGCATGTGTATATACATATATATGTAGGTATGTATGTATATATGCATATATATATATACATATATTTATATATTATTTATATATATTATATATATCGAACGCCACGCATCCTTTTCCAAGTATGTATGTATATATATATATATATATATATATTATATATATATATATAATATATTATATATGTGTGTGTGTGTGTGTGTGTGGTGTGTGTGTGTGTGTATGTATGTATGTTGTATTATATTTTATTGTATTTATATATATATAATATATGTGTGTGTCTTTGTATTTCTCTTCCGCCACAGCTTGGCAACTGGTGTTAGCATGTTTATGTCCCCATAACTTAGCAGTTCGGAAAAAACAAGCTGATAGAATAAGTTCTTGGGGGTCGATGTGTTCGAATGAACCCTTCAACCTTCAAGATTTTGCACCAGCAAAGCTACAGTCCAGTGACTAAAACAAATAAAAGATAAACCATAAATGCTATGGAAGCGCTTTAACAGCAGGTTAAATAGCTGGCCATGATTTTGCTGTTGTTTCTCTATCAGATTACATTTTCAGGGGTGGAGGCGCAATGGCCCAGTGGTTAGGGCAGCGGACTCGCGGTCATAAGATCGCGGTTTCGATTCCCAGACCGGGCGTTTGTGAGTGTTTATTGAGCGAAAACACCTAAAAGCTCCACGAGGCTCCGGCAGGGGATGGTGGTGATCCCTGCTGTACTCTTTCACCACAACTTTCTCTCACTCTTACTTCTTGTTTCTGTTGTACCTGTATTCCAGAGGGCCGGCCTTGTCACTCTCTGTGACACGCTGAATATCCCCGAGAACTACGTTAAGGGTGCACGTGTCTGTGGAGTGCTCAGCCACTTACACGTTAATTTCACGAGCAGGCTGTTCCGTTGATTCGGATCAACCGGAACCCTCATCGTCGTAACCGACGGAGTGCTTCCATTCATCCACATTTTCAGGGAGTGGTACAATCCAGAATCCATTTGCTTCTGTCGGGTCATGCTTCAACGACCTTCATGTTGTTGAATTAAAATTTTATTTAGTAATATTTCAGAATAATTGTTCTTGGAAAATTAGTTTGCAAAATTAATAAATATTCTTGATAATTAATTGCATTAAGTTCTATCCAATATTCTCTAAGATATTCGTCTTCAGCATTTTATTTTTCCGGTCAAACATTGTCGACGAATTGTTGAAATTAAATAATTTCAATATACAACTAATTCGATTCCAGAGTGGTAACCGACATTACATCGTGATTTTCATTATAATTTGATTTCGAGTCTAGATAGAATGATATTTATTGCTTTCGTCAACACCGTAATCAGCTTCGATCTGTAGTCTTGATAAAGAATCAGTATTAAATAACACAGTATATTGTATTATTTCGAACGATGTCAGTAACTCTTCTAATGTGGCAGACGTTGAAACGTAAGTACTGGCATATTTTTATCTGAGAGCATATTTTTATCACTGCTCATCAGGCCGAAGGGGGGCAAACTGTCAATATATCTATTTCTTTATTGCCCACAGGGGGTTAAACATAGAGGGGACAAACAAGGACAGACAAAGGGATTAAGTCAATTACATCGACCCCAGTGCGTAACTGGTACTTATTTAATCGACCCCGAAAGGATGAAAGGCAAAGTCGACCTCGGCGGAATTTGAACTCAGAACGTATCGGCACACGAAATACTTATTTCTTTACTACCCACACGGGGCTAAACATAGAGGGGACAAGCAGGACAGACAAAGGGATTAAGTCAATTACATCGACCCCAGTGCGTAACTGGTACTTATTTAATCGACCCCGAAAGGATGAAAGGCAAAGTCAACCTCGGCGGAATTTGAACTCAGAACGTAGCGGCAGACGAAATACGGCTACACATTTCGCCCGGCGTGCTAACGGTTCTGCCATCCCGCCATACCAACCGCTCTCTAACAGATTTGTGGTCGAGTCTGTAGCAGTGGAGAACTCCGGCGTTCTTGCCCCACCCACCACCACCACTACCACTTCTAAACTACATCCGTACTCACTGCTATCAGGACAGAGATGGCACTGCGTAGGTATGAGTTCCAAGAGTCGGAGTGGCTGTTTCAACGCGTCTCCCTTACCATCCTCCCCGGAACAACGCCTTCTCCATTCTGCCTGCCGGGACCACGAGGCAGACTGACGTGTTTATTAATAAAAAAAAATTATTTATTTTACAGTTCCTTATTTACGCCCACGGGCATATGGCGTAGTGGTTAAGAGCGCGGACTACTAGCCCCAAGATTCCGAGTTCGATTCCAAGCAGTGACCTGAACAACAACAACAAATAATAATAATAATAGTAATAATAACATCGAAAAATACTTTAGGAATGAGAACCCAGGTTCGAAATTTCCCCAAGACACCTGATGAAGGCTGGAGGGTATATCAGCCGAAACGTTGTGTTAACAACAAACAAGATGACAAATATCCGTCGAATGTAAATAATGTTATTTATTTTAGTTTTTTAGTAAAAAAAATATATTATCATGTTGATAGAAAGATAGGTAAAATATATATATATATATATATATATATATGTGTGTGTGTGTTGCGTGTGTGTGTGTGTGTGTGTGTGTGTGTGCGTGTGTGTGTGTATGTGTGTGTGTGATATTCCTGTAGCAAAATGTGTATTTTGTAATTTGTAATCGATGATTAATTCAAACTGTCGTCCGTGTAGAAACGGATTAAATCTAAGGAGACTAAATATAAGAGATAATCTCTCTTTTACTGTTTGCAAATCTCACCGTTGATGTGCATTTAGCATTTTAGAGCCATAATCTATTCTGATTCCATTGATTTCCATGTTATTTTTCATACCTGGAATTGTATGGCAGTTTTCTCACCATCATCTCAGTAATCAATATATATATATATATATATATATATATATATATATATATACATATGTATATTTGAGCGGAGGCAATGTGAGCAGGAACTTAAGGAACATTACCAAGATCCACACACAAAGATCAAATACATACATATATTCATATTTATTTATATCTACAGAACGGATATAATATAATAATATATATAAATAGATAAAAATCATGTAATTATTTAAATATATAAAATCAGTATTACATACACAACAAAGTGAATTTACGCTTAAAGTTATAAAATATTGGTAAATTAAAAATTTGAGATAATAACACATAGAAAGGACATATCACATATAGATCATTGGAGCACTACAACTTCGGTCTGTATTATTTTTTGAGTACTGTTATACTAGCAATCTCAAGAGTTATAACTGTGTATTTTCTATTATATATATATATATATATATATATATATATATCTATATATATATATATATATATATATATATATATAATATAAATTCAAACAATTGAGGGTAAAATTAATTAATTAATTAATCAATTTCACCAAGTATTCAGTATGCAAAGGGACCATTTAAGGCAAATTCAAATTATTACATTATATAAAAGGGCTTAGTAAAATAAATTACTTTGCCGCATACTGAACTCGTTAGAAATAGCAGCTAAAAAAAACTATTTCTAACACTTAAAGAAAACCTCTCTCATATAGTGTTTGCTCAATTCAACTCAAGAAAGTATGAGGTAGAGACATTAAAAAATCAAATGCAAAGGTTATTTGAGTACGTACGTTTCAAGATTAGCCAAATCGACCCTTCTCTCATCAGCTCAGAATGCCCTGTTTGAATTTGAAAACACTGAAAATGGGAGCATACCCTTTCGGCTTGTTATCGCTTCTGAAGATCTGTTCCAAACTAACAGTGCCAACAAACTCAAATATGCAAGAGAAAAATTTCTGCTCTCCCCTTTCCACCAGCGTGGGTTAAAATCAGCAAACACTATGCTAGTGTTTGCTGATTTTTTTTACTAAGCCCTTTTATATAATGTAATAATTTGAATTTGCCTTAAATGGTCCCTTTGCATACTGAATACTTGGTGAAATTGATTAATTAATTAATTAATTTTACCCTCAATTGTTGAAATTATAATTCATCTCTCTCTACTTAATTGTCTCGGATTTTACCGAAAAAAGCATAGTGTTTGCTGATTTTAACCCACGCTGGTGGAAAGGAGAGCAGAAATTTTTTCTCTTGCATATTTGAGTTTGTTGGCACTGTTAGTTTGGAACAGATCTTCAGAAGCGATAACAAGCCGAAAGGGTATGCTCCCATTTTCAGTGTTTTCAAATTCAAACAAGGGCATTCTGAGCTGATGAGAGAAGGGTCGATTTTGGCTAATCTTGAAACGTACGTACTCAAATAACCTTTGCATTTGATTTTTTAATGTCTCTACCCTCATACTTTCTTGAGTTGAATTGAGCAAACACTATATGAGAGAGGTTTTCTTTAAGTGTTAGAAATAGTTTTTTTTTAGCTGCTATTTCTAACGAGTTCAGTATGCGGCAAAGTAATTTATTTTACTAAGCCCTTTTATATAATGTAATAATTTGAATTTGCCTTAAATGGTCCCTTTGCATACTGAATACTTGGTGAAATTGATTAATTAATTAATTAATTTTACCCTCAATTGTTGAAATTATAATTCATCTCTCTCTACTTAATTGTCTCGGATTTTACCGAAAAAAGCATAGTGTTTGCTGATTTTAACCCACGCTGGTGGAAAGGGGAGAGCAGAAATTTTTTCTCTTGCATATTTGAGTTTGTTGGCACTGTTAGTTTGGAACAGATCTTCAGAAGCGATAACAAGCCGAAAGGGTATGCTCCCATTTTCAGTGTTTTCAAATTCAAACAAGGGCATTCTGAGCTGATGAGAGAAGGTCGATTTTGGCTAATCTTGAAACGTACGTACTCAATAAACTCATTTGCATTTGATTTTTTAATGTCTCTACCCTCATACTTTCTTGAGTTGAATGAGCAAACTATATGAGAGAGGTTTTCTTTAAGTGTTAGAAATAGTTTTTTTAGCTGCTATTTCTAACGAGTTCAGTATGCGGCAAAGTAATTTATTTTACTAAGCTTTTAATATAATATTATAATATATATATATTATATATTAAAACGGAAAGAGAGAGAGAGAGAGAGAGAGAGAGAGAGAAGAGAGAGATAGAGAGAGAGAGAGAGAGAGAGAGAGAGAGAGAGAGGAATACGATAAGTTTGACATTGCTGGAGAAGCAAGGATGAAATATCCAGCAATCTCCTTCTCTGAAAATCCACGCATGGACATACAGATATCGATAGACTAAGAAGAGTATATATCGATCAACTTATATTATTATTTTTTTTACATTGACCACGAGAAGCTTTAGATTTATCATTTATTTATTTATTTATTTGGTTATTTTTACCATTATATTCGACGAAATCGCAGAAGGCACTGGTGATCAATTTGCCGATATGAAGACTGCTATGGAAGTTCGGGATATGTAGCGCGGAAGTGTTGCCTTGGTCCCGGTAATTCGCACGACCGAATAGATACAGGAGAGGCATAAGCCAATGGACTTCAACTCTATTTTCATGTTGTAACAGAAGTTCTCCAACACTGACTGCTGATGTATCAACTCCTAACATAAGTATCACATTTCCATTCAAATGTGTGAACTCTGCGCTATTTTAACTCATCAATACTTTGTTAACAATCAGGTGATCCTAAAATTCTGCGTAATTTTTCGTTAAATTATATAGCGATGCAGCAAAGTTTGCTACTATCTTAATGAGCGTACAATAATATCCAGCGTTTGAAACTAATGCTAATAATTCATTCCCATTTTCTGAGGAACTGATAATTTCTTTTAATAGCATCGATATTTTTCATGGCAATCTTTTGCCCGATGTGTTAATAGTGTAGCCAAGATAATCAACTTTTCGAGAATCATTTTTTGTTATTTTATCTTTAAGACGATTTAACTTTTTAGCAATCAGATTATTCTGTCAAATTATTACCTTGAATAAATCAGGCATTATCTCATAGCTTCGAAATTTTAATGATGTGATTGTTTATTTTTAGAATGACATTGTAAGTTATGTTTGGGAGAGCTGATCTAGCCAGTTTGAACTTAAAACAGGTAGAATATTTGAGCCTGATGCGGCCAGTTTAAAAGGCGGCGAGCTGGTTGAGACGTTAGCACGCCGGGCGAAAGGCTTAGCAGTATTTCATCTGACGCTACGTTCTGAGTTCAAATTCCGCCGAGGTCGACTTTGCCTTTCATCCTTTCGGGGTCAATAAATTAAGTACCAGTTACGCACTGGGGTCGATATAATCAACTTAATCCGTTTGTCTGTCCTTGTTTGTCCCTTCCTTGTGGGAAGTAAAGAAATAGGTATTTCGTCTCCCGCTACGTTCTGAGTTCAAATTCCGCCGAGGTCGACTTTGCCTTTCATCCTTTCGGGGTCGATTAAATAAGTACCAGTTGCGCACTAGGGTCGATGTAACCGACTTACCCCCGAAACTAATAGCCTTGGAACCAATATTTTAAAGGCGTTTTCCTTTAATCGGAATATTTTATTACAATAAACATTATAATTTGATCGTCACAGGTTCTAATGGTGGAAATCTGATTAATTTAAATGTATTTCAATCAATGGAAGTTCTTGTGACACCGGTTTCTAATTCCAATTTAATCAATTTATTATTGATTTCTGACAAAATATTACATTTATTTCCGATTCTTCTTACATTTTTTAATTGAGTTACATAGAATTATTTTTACGTCGAATTAACTTCAATATTGCATTCTTTTGATCCATACTACCGGCATAATTATTATCACAACGATTGTAAAATATATAATTAGTGTGACGATTTTTTAGCATATTATTATTATTATCATTGTTGTTGTTGTTGTTGTTGTTGTTGTTGTTGTTAAAACGGTGGATCGGTAGAATCGGGAGAGTGTCGGAGAAAATGCCTTGTAATTTTACGCTCTGAATTTAAATTCCGCTTCGGCCGACTTTGTTTTTCATCCTTTCGGGGTCGGTAAAATTAGTACCAGTTATGAACTGGGGTCGATGTGATCGACTTAATCTCCTCCCCCAAGCTGCACTTGTGGCAAAAATTTGAAATAATAATAATAATAATAATAATAATAATAATAATAATAATTATAATAATAATTATAATTATTATTATTATTGTTATTATCATTACTATTATTATTATTATTATTATTACTATTATTATTACTATTATTATTATTATTATTATTATTATTATTATTATTATTATTATTATTATTATTATTATTATTATTATTGCGAGCTGGTAGAACTGTTAGCGACTTTGCGTTCCTTTCATCCTTTCGGAGTTGATACTATAAGTACCAGTTGAACACTGGAGTCGATATAATCGACTTCTCCCCTTCCCCAAAACAACTGCCCTTGTTGCAAAATTCGAAATCATTATTATCATTATTGAGTGTGGGAGCAACGCATGCCATCAAAGTGACACTGGGGTACAAATTTACAAAGCCCAATATACTCATCATGAAAAGGGTACACCAAGCACATGCATCACAACCATATGCGCGCGATGCCTGTATCAAGTAAAGGACCAATTTTCCCTCATGTATTGTTTTTTATCCTTGCGTAGACACTCTTTTCTTTAACGATCAGTGTAACATTTTATACAATATTTCCATCACTTGTTTCTTGTTGTATCATCTTTTTATTTTGACCACGGAAAGCTTTAGATTTATTTATTTGTTTGTTTTTATCATTATAATTGCTGTAATACCGTTAATATTGTCAGTCGAGTCTATTGTGACTGCTTCAGAATGAATAGCAGATTTCGCAGCGAAGATCGTTGCAAAGACAATAGCGCCATTCTTCTTCGTGTGGCGTAAACGTGACAGTTAGATCACGTGTCAAAGATTCACATAATTTGATGCGTTAATCTGGAAGTTGCATGACGAAATAATATTTTGTCGGCAATTAAATACTGTTGACAAATTGAAATAATAAAGATGAAATTATGAATGTTGGTGAAAATTTCAACGAATAATGCTATTAAGTTTTTCTACTACAGGCACAAGGCTTGACATTTTGGAGGAGTTGGGTGGTCGATTACATCGACCCCAGTGCTCAACGGATACTTATTTTATTGACCCCGAAAGGGTGAAAGGCAAGAATCGACCTCAGTAAAATTTGAACTCGGGACGTAAAGGCAGACCAAATGCCGCTAAGCATTTTGTCCAGCGTGCTAATGATTCTGCCAGCTCGCCGCCTTAATAAGGATAATGATAATCGCATGGCTCAGTGGTTAGAGCGTCGAGCTTACGATCGTGAGGTTGTGAGCTCGAATCCCGGACCGGGCTGCGTGTTGTGTTCTTGAGCAAGGCACTTTATTTTCACGTTGCTCCAGTTCACTCAGCTGTAGAAATGAGTTGCGACGTCACAGGTGCCAAGCTGTATCGACCTTTGTCTTTCCCTTAGATAACACTGGTGGCGTGGAGAGGGGAGGCTGGTATGCATGGGCGACTGCTGGTCTTCCATAAACAACCTTGCCCGGACTTGTGTCTAGGAGGGTAATTTTCTAGGTGCAATCCCATGGTCATTCATGACCGAAGGGGGTCTTTACCCTTTTTAATCCTTTCTAGTGAAGCCACAAGGCCTGAAATTTTGAGAGAGGAGATGTGTCGATTACATCGACCTCAGTGTTCAACTGGTACTTAATTTATCGACCTTGAAAGAATGAAAGGTAAAGTCGACCTCGGTAGAATTTGAACCCAGAGCGTAGCGATGGGCGATATACCGCTAAACATTTAGCTCGGCGTGCTAACGAGTCTGCCAGCTCGCTCCCTTAAATAATAATAATAATAATAATAATAATAATAATAATAATAATAATAATGATGATGATGATAAAAATAACAATAACAACAATAATAATAACAATCCTTTATACTGGAAGCACAAGGCCTCGAATTTGGGGGAAGGGATTAAGTCGATTACATCCACTCCAGTGCGTAACTAGTGCTTACTTAACCGACCCCAAAAGGATGACAGGCAAAGTCGATCTCGGTGGAATTTGAACTCAGAACGTAGCGTTAGACGAAATACTGCTAAGCATTTCCCCGGCGAGCTAACGATTCTGCCAGTGTGCCGCCTTAAATAATAATAATAACAATAATAATAATAATAATAATAATAATAATAATAATAATAATAATAATAATAATAATAATGATGATAAAAATAACAATAACAACAATAATAATAACAATCCTTTATACTGGAAGCACAAGGCCTCGAATTTGGGGGAAGGGATTAAGTCGATTACATCCACTCCAGTGCGTAACTAGTGCTTACTTAACCGACCCCAAAAGGATGACAGGCAAAGTCGATCTCGGTGGAATTTGAACTCAGAACGTAGCGTTAGACGAAATACTGCTAAGCATTTCCCCGGCGAGCTAACGATTCTGCCAGTGTGCCGCCTTAAATAATAATAATAACAATAATAATAATAATAATAATAATAATAATAATAATAATAATAATAATAATAATAATAATGATGATAATAATAATAATAATAATAACGGGGACGTTTAAGATGTAAGAAGGAAAATACAGAGCTCCGAAATCTATCCACAAACATCGAAAACAAGGACACCCTATGGAGCCAAAGATTTACTAACAAAGAATTGGACTATATCCGAGTAAGTAATACTAATTGAAATTTATTACTATTTCCGAAACGAAATGATGTATTTTGACTCGATATTATCTCCACCTCTAACACAACACATGTAAACATGCGTGGAACAACACGATCATCCCCGACCTCAAACACCATGTACAAAGGAACTACGAAGAAATTAAATGCCACCGATACTATTCAACCCAAGAATAACAATCGAGCGGTACGTACATTAAACCTACAACAAAAAATGTACGAAAAACTACACGTGCGAAATAATGTGACAACAGAAATAAACGGACCTGTACCCTACGAAAATGACGACCGTCAAAATAATGGGCCGGACGTTGTACCTCATGTCCCGCAATTAAAACCCAAAAGACGTAAATGGACACGTGAGGAATACATTTCTATCTTACACGCATACTTCACAGCAATGCTCTACCCACAAAATGAAAATACAACAACACATACATATAAAATATGGAAGGAAAATAATAGAGATATAGACTTGGATACAGCAATGAACCCTAATAAATTAGCTAACGTACGAAGATACATTCTCAAAGCCAAAAAAATATCAGAAATAGAAATAGAACATTTAAAAGAAAAAATACACCAGGAAAATGTAGATAGAAGCCACGCAACAATGCCCAATAATATAAACACTGAAACTGTAAAACACGAAGACAAACGCAACATTCTCAACAAACACGATGTAAACAACGAAGGGGAGCCTAATGATTATGATAATATAAAAAATAAAATAATCAAAGAACTGAAAACCACAGAGCCCAAAATGGACCACCGACCATACCTCCCAAGAATAAAAATAAACGCAATAACAACACCAATTATAAACAACATAAACCTAGCCGTCACTGAACTAGCCACTGAAACAAAAAAAGTGATATCACTGAACTAAATGACTTGATATACGCAGCAGCCACTGCAGCCACAAAAGAAGCTGGATACTCACCCAAACCCGCCCAAACAGGAGTACCACCACTCAAACAAACCCTGTGGATAAATAACATCAAAACAAAATTAAAAAAATTAGAAAAGACCTGTCGATTCTTAATGAAATCAGCAAACAAGCAACGCTACTAAGCAACAAAAAGAGAACAAAAATGCTCCGCAAATATAACATCACAGAAAAAGACTTGCCGGAGATAAAAGAAAAGCTGAAGCAAGATATCCTTGCCAAAGCTCAAAGGATCCGCCGGTACGAGAAACGCCAACGCTTCTTTGAACAGAACAAAAAGTTCAACTCCGACCCCAAAAAGTTCTACCAAGAACTGGGCAAAAATAAAATAGAAGTCACTGCAGCACCAACGGCAGAAGAATTGGAAGAATTCTGGAGAGAAATATGGTCGGCGAACGAACAGCCAAAAAAAAAGGAGTATGAAAATAACAAACTCGGCATCTGAACAACTTTGGACCCCCATAACAACTGAAGAGGTCACCCAGGCACTGCAAAAACTAAGCAACTGGAAGGCACCTGGGCATGACAAGATCCCCAACTTCTGGTTGAAATATCTAACAGGAATGCACAAAAAGCTGGCTGAAAACTTTAACAGCATACTAGCAGAGCCGAGACAATGCCTGAATGGCTCACGAAGGGGAAAACCATCTTAATTCCCAAATCAAATGAAACAACAAAACCAGAAAACTACAGACCAATAACCTACCTCCCTACTATGTTCAAGGCATTTACTGCAGTGATATCGCAAAGGCTGAACAAGCACCTGGACGAAAACAAACTGTTCCCAGAAGAGCAGAAAGGATGCCGCAAGGCTCATATGGCTGTAAAGATCAACTATGATTAATAAAGCCGTAACTGAAGACAGCCACAGAAAGAAGAAAGGCCTCATTATGGCCTGGATTGACTACAAAAAGGCGTTTGATAGCATCCCCCACACATGGATCCTCGAAACACTAGCCATTAACAAAGTAGCACCAACAATCATAAAATTCATAGAGCACTCTATGAATAAATGGCAACAGTCCTACACCTCCAAACAAAAGAGGGACTCATGAAAACCAAAGACATCCCCATTAGAAGAGGAATATTCCAGGGAGACACGCTCTCTCCACTCCTTTTCTGCTTGGCACTGTCACCTCTATCTGATATGCTAAATAAACTGGATGCGGATATAATGTTAAGGCAAAACGATCAGCCACCTGTTATATATGGATGACCTAAAACTATACGCTGCAAATGACAAACAGCTGGAAACACTATTAAAGACAGTTCATGGATTTACCAAAAAATAGATATGAATTTGGATTAGAAAAATGCGCCAAAGTAACCATGAAAAGAGGAAAAACATAGTTAAGAGTAACAACATCACACTAGATAAAACCAATGAAATAAAAGAATTAGACCAAAGCCAAACTTACAAATACTTAGGAATCCATGAACTAGATAAGACACACAACACACAAATGAAAGAGAAAATAAAAAAGAATATTATAGACGAGTTAGATCAATACTAAAAACAAGCTCAATGCTAAAAACAAGATAATAGGTATCAACACTTTAGCTGTCCATTTAAGTTAACAGCTACAATATACTTAACTGGACACGAAATGAACTGTCCAAAATAGATAGGAAAACAAGAAAAATACTGACAGGATCTAGGATGCATCACCCAAAATCTGACATAGAAAGACTATATATACAACGTATAGAAGGTGGTAGAGGCCTTATACAACTGGAAACTACTATAAAAAATAACCATCATAGGACTGCAAAAATACCTACTTCAGAAGGAAGGAAAACTGATCCAGATAGCAGCAAAAACACGAGCAAAACAAAAACTGTTCTCAGTATTTAAAGAAGCTGACAAATACAAACAAGAAATCATACCACCTAATAAACACAAAGAAGAAGAAGAAGATGATGAAGAAACAACAAAGCTATAAAACAAATGAAATCCAAACTAAAAATAGAACAGCAACGAGCCATGATAAAACGATGGCAAGAAAAGCCCCTTCATGGTAATACTAATACTGCACTAAACTAAACGCAAAAGAAATAGACAAAGAAAATCCCAGCAATGGTTGAGAAGCTCAGGACTCAAAGCAGAAACAGAGGGATTTTTAATTGCAGCACAAGACCAAAGCCTCCCCACCAGAAATTACCAAAAACATGTAATGAAAAGAAATATTACAAGTAACTGCAGAATATGTGGAGATGGACAAGAAACAATAAATCATATTATCTCTAGCTGCCCAGTCTTGGCTAAGAAGGAATATATTCACAGACATGACAGAGTTAGAACCTACATACATTGGAAGCTATGCCAACATTATGGAATAACACAGAAAAAAGATGGTATAGGCACACACCAGAAGGTCACAGAAAACGAGAAAGCAACCATACTCTGGGATATGCCGATACACACAGATAGAAATTAAGGCCAACAGACCAGATATAGTTGTCAGAGATCATGAAGAAAAAAATGCTTTCTAATTGATGTATCAATACCGCAGATGACAACGTGTCTCTAAAAAAAATGGAGAAACTCTCAAAATACAAAGACCTGGAAATAGAGATAACTAGAATGTGAACCTGAAAACAGAAACAATTCCTATCATAGTAGTGCATTAGGCATGATAAAAAAATATTCAGACAAATACATACAAAAAACACCAGGACTTACAAACACATATAACATACAGAAAATTGCACTACTAGGCACTGCACACATCCTACGAAGAACACTTTCCATACAATAACCATCCATCAGACATCACAACAAATCACAGCACATACCCAAGGCACACAAGCTGCGCTCGGTAGTGAAGTGAAAGCACGCTATAAAAATAAAACTACTGAATAATAATAATAAATAATAATATAATAATGATAATACGAATAAATAATAATAATAACAATAATGATAATAATAATAATAATAATAATATATAATAATAATATTAAATAATATAATAATAATAATAATAATAATAATAATGATAATAATAATAATAATAATAATATAATGATAATATAACAATGATATAATAATAATAATAATATAATAATAATAATAATAATAATATAATAATAATAATAATATATAATAATAATAATAATGATGAATAATTAATAATAATAATAATAATAATAATAATAATAATAATAATAATAATAAAAATAATAATAATATAACGTTGTTTTTTCGATTTTATATTTAATGGAAGTCATATACATTTAGGCAGTCTTATAATAATTCTGCTGCTTGTCATTGCGTTATTTAGCCCGTTGGTAACGCTTTCACATGATCAGAGAAAAAGAGGCAGAAAGAAAAGAAGGGGAGAGTAAAAGAAGGAGGCAGAAAAAGAGGGAGAGAGTAGGGTCCATGACGCATTCACGTGATTAGTTGAATGGAAAGAGAAGAGAAAGAAAAAGCAAAGGGAAAAATAGGATACGGCGGAAAGGGAGACAGAAAGAGGGAGAAAGAAAGAAAGAAAGAAAGAGAGGGAGAGAGAAAACACGGAGAGGAAAAGAAAGAGAGAAAAGCGTTCATGATGTGAGGTAGGGGGAACGTAATAATTTTAGCAGAGGGGTTATGTTCTGAAAGTGAGGTTAAAGGCAGAGAGAAAGAGAGAGAGCAGGGAGAAAGAGGATGGTGGTGGTGGTGGTGGTGGATGTGGTGGTGGTGGTGATTGGATAGTGAAAGTGTATTTTTTTTTTAATTGAACCAAGGTTTTTTTATATTATAGTATCACTTAACGCATATGTATAAGTGCAATTCCCTGAAATAGTGCGTGGCAGATACGTGTAATTTAACTAAAGGTTGCATCATACGTACGAGTTTCTTTTAGTTTATGGGGAAAACGGAAAAATAAGAGTGAATATTTACTTTATGAGTATTACGTCTATAAAATTGTGCATAAAGTATATAAAGTGCATTAAGTAATCATCGTATTCCAATTTCTTTCACTTTTCAATGATTAACAGATGAGCAACTATTTTTGTATAGACATAACACAGGCTACGCTTTCAGGTTTAGAGATAAAGTTTTCAGAAATAACCTAATAGGTTTATCATTAATTCTGTGAAATATTCGCGGATCCTGCTAGGGACACATACATGCCAAAGATAATCCTGAAATTGAGCCACAAACCAAGATTTTGTGGTGGGTGGGATATGCGCTTGTGTGCTTGTGTGTGATATGTAAGGCTAAATTTATGTATAGACCAATACTTGCCATGGGCGAGGGTCCCCAAGTTTGGGTGACCCCAAGCATTAGAGACCTAAGTTACTCAGAGAAGCCCAAAACTTGGAGTTGAAAATTTAAAAAAACAACATATTTATAATAATCAAATAAATAATTATTTTTACTTGTTTACATATTAAAAGTCCATTAGAGTTCCTTTAAAATTATTAATCCCTATTTTGATTTATTGGGCCCTATACATTTAAAATGCCATTAAATTTAACTCAGCACCTCTAAATCTACTTCGCCCCTTTTAACTTTTGGGGCCCGTTTCAAACTTTTGGGATTCTAGAGTTAATGAGGCCCTCTTTATCATGATTTTGATTAGTTCCTTTTAAGAGGTGCCTTTTAAAAATAGTTTGAGTACATATTTTCTTCTGATAAAATAAGAAGCACTCAACAGCAATGCATTATCTAAACAAATTAAGGAAGCCACATCAACGTGACAGAAACAATCAAAGTATTTGTCGCCATGACAGTTACGAAATATACAACAAAAGACAAATTAGGAAAATACAAATTCATAGTAAATTATAAATACTTATTGTCTTTAGATCATTTATGTTATATTTTGTTGTGTCTGGGGAGAGTCATTTTCTTTTTGTGCCTTATAATTTAACACACTCACCGGTAAAATTTCCACTTATTTCTTATTTTTATTTTCCTAAAATTTTCGTTGCGCCTTGCGACCTTTTCAATAGTCTTGAGGAAAATATAAATAATAAATATTTTAGGAAAATAAAAATAAGAAATAAGTGGAAATTTTACCGGTGAGTGTGTTAAATTATAAGGCACAAAAAGAAAATGACTCTCCCCAAACACAACAAAATATGCTTCAACACACGAACTCAGATAAAGAATCTTGCAAACCAAATCCAAAAACGAAATATGTTATATTTGTTTTTACTATGCGCATTCTTCTTGTTAATAGTCTTTGTTGTTTTAGCTGCAGCAGTCAAGTTTTGATTCTTAGCTTTGACATGCACAATGATATGGTTAGCGTGAGACAGTTGAAAAATATATACGTAAAATCATAGTGAGATTTAAGATCTCTTGGCCTAAGGCTCTCGCGAGGTCTAAACCGTGCTGATGATATACATACAGATATGAAAGATAAAAAGTCAAGTGGATAGATTTATAGAACTAAGGAAGATGTTTGGAGGGAAAATAAGCATGAGTGTTTATTGGTGTGAATTGTTTGAACGTTTTAGAAAACAAACACTGAAACAAGGGGTTAGATGTTAGATGTTACGATTTTAGATGTAGAGGTTAAAGTTTTATATTTACTTTGACCAGGAGCTAATGTGCGATTCCAAGAAAGTTGTGGTGTTACCAAGCTGGTTCCACAAGAATATCAGGATAAATTTTCGTTTGCGTCTTTCTTTCTTTTTTTATTTCTTAATATTTCTATTCTACTGGTTTTCAATTCAGTTAGATATTTTGCGGCCCCAAGAGTTTAATATTATCATATACAAAGCAGTGAATAAATTGTGTGTATACATACATACATATATACATATATATATATATATATATATATATATATATATATATATATATATATACATTTACATATATATACATATATATATATATATATATATATATATATAATATATTATATATATATATATAATATTAATTAGAGACAAAACCACTATTATATATATTATATTATATATATATATATATATATATATGCATATGTACATGTGTATGAATATATCCATACATACATACATGCATACATACATACATACATACATACATACATACATACATATATACATACATACATACATTCATTCATTCATATATACGTTAATGTCGAACGACGGAAATGAGTGTTCAACCCTGCATTAAGGATAGAATTTATTTATATGTACGTTAAGGCTACCATTCGTTTCATGTTCAGAAAATTATCTTAATACCTTAACAATTTTTCAAGCCGATCACATGGAGGAATAGTGTTCCTCTCCATTTTGGATGAAAACACCAAGTCTCGGGAATTCGCAGACGGTCTCTGCTTTTCCTGTAGCGAGTAAATTATATGTGGAAATTGACGACTTAATAGTCTGTTATCAGCATATTGGCATTGAAATAATTTCCTTAGCCCTTACTTATAAGTTGTTTATAATTTTAACCGTAAAGGTATTTTAATATGCTGCCATATTTCTTGATGGAATTTTTTTCCGTAGAGAAAAAAAACTTCATCCTATATTAGTAGTAGACTTATTACTACTCGCTATAGGGACTGGTAACCAATATAACCTGTAGTGGGGAACAGTCAACACGTTGTACTGTGGCTGACCAAAGAAATTTTATTTTTAGATATAACTGGGGTACTTAAATGTACTCATGTTTTTTGCTTCGGATTTTCCATGGGCGCATGTAAGTATCTTATTTATATCCTTTCGTAAGTTCTACTGAGGAGGAATAAGTCTTTTATGAGATTAATTCCGAAATTGATTCAATATAGAAATAACGAATTTTTAAAAAATTCTAACGGCCGGCTTGCTCGACTTCAGTTCTTCTGTAGCGAGTAAATTATATGTGGAAATTGACGACTTAATAGTCTGTTATCAGCATATTGGCATAGAAATAATTTTTCATTTGCTCTTGTTTATAAGTTGTAATAATTTTAACTTTAAAGGTATTTTAATATGCTGCCACTTTTGATAAAAAAATTTTTCTGAAAAAAATATTATCCTACATTAGTAGTATACATACATACATATATGTATATATATATATATATATATATATATATATATATATATATATATATATATATATATATATATATATATATATAATCAGCCGAAATTGCGAGGATGATCCGGTTCTGATTGAAGATTAAAGGCTTCGAATAACCCGTCCGTGGCTTTTGGATCTATTTGTATCACCTAGTTGTCTGGATGTTTTGCGTTCTTATCCCATTTTGTATTATATATATATTATGTGTGTGTGCATATATATATATTATGTGTGTGTGTCAATATCTATATATATGCATGTCATGTCTCTATAAGTAGATGAGTTTGTTTGTGACAGCCTTTGTCCGTGCTGACCTTTTGTACACGACTCTGGTGTTGTTTATTTTCCCTTTCCCTGCTGACACTTGTCTTTATCTCTTGTCCGCATCTTTTGTGACCGTGAAGCCTCATTGAAAAATAAGTCAACAGCTGAAAAATAAATGACATACAAGCATTGTAATTATAATTAGCCTTCCCACAATAAAGGGGAAATACAAGACTGTTATTAACGTTAACAGCATGCGCCAAACGCCATTTAATTGATATGTTCGCTTTTCGAAATATCATTAACTTTTCTATTATACGTTATTAAGAAATTAACTATCTGGCAGGAAAGACACGCTTTAATGAGAAATAAACACGTTTTTCATTTTCGCCATTTTCCAATTATTTTTTCTCACTATTCGGGAAGTTATAAAGGGGTGGAGTAGAGTGACAGAAAAACTAAAGTATTAAGGCAGTGTGTTAACAAAGTCGATAGAGCGTCCTGGCGCTGGATTGCCAAGATCGCTAGAACGCCATGGCGATGGAAAGTAAAAAACTTTTGAGGTTGAAGAGGACGGGGTGGCAAAATCGATTCAGCATCAGAACGGTAAAATTTACAAAATTTGTAGAGAATGGGAGAAGTGGAAAGGTGAAATTAGTAGAGCATCAGGACAGTGAATTAGTACAAGCAACAGGTTACAAGGTTCGTGGTAGAAAAATGTCTTGTGATACTTAGTTTTGCCTCTTTATGTTCTAAGCTCAAATGCTGTTGAGGTCGACTTTGTCGTTAATCTTTGTGAAGATGTGGTGCTATGAAATATATACCAGTTTGTTACTGGATTTGACTTACATAAATATGTTGCTTCTCCAAAAGCATTCGTGTTGTCGATCCCTATGTTAATAAACATTATTTCGTTTCGGAAGAGGAGCGAATGGGCAACACTGATGAGCAGCAAAAGCTGCAAAGTATCAATATCTTCCGGGACGATTTCGTTTCGTCTATCTTTAAAGTATACTGTGTTTTTTAAACACTATACGGCTTTAAAGAGGTTGGTTTCTCTTAGACGAAGTATCGCAGCTTCAAGTGTTTAACAAGACACCTACGTTGAGTATGTGATACTGATTTCAAATTTTGGCACAAGGCCAACAATTTGGTGGGAATGGGTAAGTTGACTCCAGTGCTCAACTGATACTTATTTTAACGACCCCGAAAGGATAAAAGGCAAAGTCAACGTCAGAGGAATTTGAACTCAGAATGTGAAGACGGACGAAATGCCGTTAAGCATTTTGGCCGGCATGCTAACGGTTCTTCCAGCTCACCGCCATTATTGACATTCATATTTCGACAAATAGTTCAAATACTGCAAGTGCTGTTTGTTGTTGAGATATTGACCTTAAATTTAAGTGTGGTTCACCGCATAACTTGGCTCTGTCAGTCGTCACGAAAAATCGAAAAGCGAAATCAATAGAAATGCCGCCTCTATGGAATATTTCCAGATATTTCCATTTGATTTCAGTGCTTGTTTCTTTTAATCCATTTTCAGACAGCCTTTCGTATATTCTCCAGAAATAGTCTGACTTCATTTTACTTATTGGCATGACTTACATACTTGCTTCATAAACTGCCAAGCGGTCATTGGACAGCAGCAAGAAGATCCTGTCTTTTAGATATGCGTACGAATTTGTTCTACACTTTGACCAAACATTCTGTGGCACTCGATGAGCCAACGAAGACAAAGTGTTACGAAGGCAAAGTGTTACGGGGACACAAACAACCTCTCCACGTTTCACAAGGCCTCGTTCTTGGAGAAACTCCGGGAAAGGAGGCGTTTCTATGACATAGCATGACCAAGCGTTCTTCAGTTATGTTCCAGCATGATGTCGAAGAAAAACTGGTGTTACGGGTATTTTCGTGCAAAATGTGCGTACATGGGAGTGTGTATTGATGTTCTTGTTGCTTAAAGCGTCCCTGAAACTGTTCTCATTTAAATTAAAGTATACAGCAATATCTTCAATTCCTAAGGCGGCAAGCGGGCAGAAACCTTAGCACGCAGGGCGAAATGCGTAGTCGTATTTCGTCTGCCGTTACGTTCTGAGTTCAAATTCCGCCGAGGTCGACTTTGCCTTTCATCCTTTCGGGGTCGATTAAATAAGTACCTGTTACGCACTGGGGTCGATATAATCGACTTAATCCGTTTTTCTATCCTTGTTTGTCCCCTCTGTGTATAGCCCCTTGTGGGCAGTAAACAAATAAGAAACGTTAGCACGCCGGGCGAAATGCTTAAAGGTATTTCGTCTGCGGTTACGTTCTGAGTTCAAATTCCGCCGAGGTAGACTTTGCCTTTCATCCTTTCGGGGTCAATTAAATAAGTACCAGTTACGCACTGGGGTCGATATAATCGACTTAATCCGTTTGTCTGTCCGTGTTTGTCCCCTCTGTGTGTAACCCCTTGTGGGCAGTAAAGAAATAGGTATTTCGTCTGTCTTTACGTTCTGAGTTCAAATTCCGCCGAGGTCTACTTTGCCCGTCATCCTTCCGGGGTCGATAAATTAAGTACCAGTTGCGTACTGGGATCGATCTAATCGACTGCCGCCCTCCCCCAAAATTTCGGGCCTTGTGCTTAGAATAGAAAAAAAATCTTTATTTCCTACTTGCAAAGTCTTTTATAGCATTGCAAAATGTTTTTCTTTATTTTTCTTTTATTGTGTATGTGTGGTGTGTGTGTGTGTGTGTGTGTGTGTGTGTGTGGTGTGTGTGTGTGTGTGTGTGTGTGCCTGTGTGTGTGTGTGTATGTGTGTGCTTTTCCCGTGTGGTTGGCTTCGTTTCTGTTCTCCTTTCAGCGGTCGTTGCCTTCATCTCACGTTTCATTTTGGGTGGAAGATAATCCAGACAAACAAACATGTCAGAAATGTCATTTCTTTTTCTGCAAATGAATGGAAAATGACTGCAGACAATTAATTACCTTTCTATATAGAAGCTCCACATTCAATAAAAAAAACACTTTTCCAGTTAATTTCCTACTAAATCAACATTTGCAGGTGGGTAGAGTAGGATGTAATGCTTTTAGAATGACGCATACACTACTACTACTACTACTACTACTACTACTACTACTACTACTACTACTAATAATAATATAATAATAATATTATAATAATAATAATAATAAAAATAATATAATAATATAATAATAATAATATCATAATAATAATAATAATAATAATATAATAATAATAATAATAATTAATAATAATAATAAGAAGAAGAAGAAGAAGAAGAAGAAGAAGAAGAAGAAGAAGGAGAAGAAGAAGAAGAAGAAGGAGAAGAAGAAGAAGAAGAAGTAGAAGAAGAGAAGAAGAAGAAGAAGAAGAAGAAGGAGAAGAAGAAGAAGAAGAAGGAGAAGAAGAAGGAGAAGAAGAAGAAGAAGAAGAAGAAGAAGAAGAAGAAGAAGAGTAGAAGAAGAAGATGAAGAAGAAGAGAAGAAGAAGAAGAGAAGAAGGAAAGAAGAAAAGAAGAAAAGAAGAAGAAGAAGAGTAGAAGAAGTAGAAGAAGAAGAAGAGTAGAAGAAGTAGAAGAAGAAGAAGAAGAAGAAGAAGAAGAAGAAGAAGAAGAAGAAGAAGAAGGATGATGATGATGATGATGACGACGACTGTGATCTTCAGATACAAGTTTTCCTATGATATATAAAAAAATCTTAAATCTGAAGATCTCAGAAGACGAAAAGCGCAATATTTTGATGCAAATGATAAAAATTCTAAGATAATTCAGAAATTATAAGGTCATTCATTCTATTTCCGATACATTTTCAAAGGAAATCTTCAAGTTAAAAATAATCGCTATTAAGGCAGCTACAAACCTTAATGCTGCTGTGGCTGGTGTACGAGAGACAGTATCGTTCGTAGAAAAGACAGATTATAGGTGACTTAAGGATAGTTAGAAGAGATCTCAGCCAGACTGAAAACTGAAACAAAGTTAACTTACAAAAAGCTATGTAAGTTTTACCATGAACGGAAGTATAACGTATATGAGAAAGGCGCGAAACTGTTATGATTTTTGGATGATAACTGATGAGGGAAGAGTATCTTCACGACTTGTGTGTGAATCTTCCGTATGTTCTTTTGTCGTCGTTCTGTGAAATCTTAATATATGAGAAAGTGTTTGATTTAGTTATAGAACAGATCAAATAGAGAATGTGTGAAAATTCAACCAAAAATAAATCGTTACACTGGAAGAGCAATTCAATTTGAGCATTACAGACTTTTTGAATAAAAAAAAAAGACAGGAATTTAATGTAGCATTTGAAGATGTAAAATAAAAACGTTAACACCAAATGTGCAATAGAATTTTTATATAAGAATTTGGTGTACCCCGTTACACAATGAAAAATGCACATAGATTCAAATGGTTAAGACAGAACTAGGTAGTGCACAGCAGCGAGAACTAATCTGTATAATGAGGGACAATGTTTTGCGGTGCATAAAGCCATTGCTAAATTGTAAAGCGCCAGGTCCAGATGGAATCCGAGGACTTAGGACGAGATATCTGAAATTCTTACACGATCAAATGGGAAAACAAAAAGAATGTGTAATAAAAGGATGTGTAGTGAAGTAGATAGTTGAGGAGCGAATAACTTTGATTGTGAAAGATCAATGACAGGAAATGCAGTAGAAAAGTATCGCCCGATTGCCTTCCTCAGTATGTTAAACAAGTGATAAGCAAATATGGAATAAGCTGGAAAAAAGACACAAGCATCAGATACAAAAAAATTGATACTTTTTTCAGTAGAAGAGTCGCTGGAAACATCCAATAGACTCCGAAGACTATCTGATCATTGACAAAATGATTATGAAATACTGCAAGTAATGACAACAGACAAATCAGTTACTCTCTTTCTCTTTTACTTGTTTCAGTCATTTGACTGTGGGCATGCTGGAGCACCGCCTTTAGTCGAGCAAATCGACCCGAGGACTTATTCTTTGTAAGCCTAGTACTTATTCTATCGGTCTCTTTTGCCGAACCGCTAGATTACGGGGACGTAATCAGACCAGCATCGATTGTGAAGCGATGTTGGGGGGACACACAAACATATACACACACATGCATATATATATATATATATATATATATATATATATATATATATATATATAATCGATGGGCTTCTTTCAGTTTCCGTCTACCAAATCTACTCACAAGGCTTTGGTTGGCCCGAAGCTATAGTAGAAGACACCTGCCCAAGGTGCCACGCAGAGGGACTGAACCCAGAACCATGTGGTTGGTAAGCAAGCTACTTACCACACAGCCACTCCTGTGCCTCGTAGCATGAAATAACTTCAAAAAGACCAATGTGTCTGTGTCTCATTTTTGATTTGTGAGGTCATTTAAAAAGCTTGGCATAGCTGAAAACCTTATCAACATACTCAGTGCCAGTACGGCACACTGGAAAGTGAACTTGGCGTTGAACATGAAATCGCTAAGAAGTGAAGCGTAGCCGTTAAAAAAATGGATAGTTTTTGGAAGACTCTTTCTCCACTTTATTTATTACCCTGCTTATATTCCATCTCAATGACACTTAGAAAAATCAATATTTGTTTCAAACTTGAGAAAAACACTCATTGCTAAATCATCTATTCTTCATGAGTAACCTAAAGAAATTCGCAAAGTCAATATATTAATTCATTTGTTAAAATAGTAAAGATGTTTTACAATGATACTGGAGTAGAGTTTAATGTAGATTTACGACGTTTATCACGATAAGAGGAAAAGGAACTTATTTTAATGGAATAGTTTTGAGGGAAAAACGCATTTTAGAATCAGCTGACAATGAGTACAACTATCTAAGAATAATGGAAATCGATGACATCATGCATAAAGAATTGAAGGAAAGATCGAGAACTGAAGTCATAAATTGATTCAAGGAATTTAATAAATGCGATCTACAAATGGACGATGCCCACCGTTTTAAGTATAGCGCCGGAACAGTGACTTAGATGAAAACTTTAGTTGTCTTGTTTAACGCGTTCGATTGTAATTGGACGTGTTAAGACTTTTTGCTGCAAGAATAGTCCCTGGAGAAAATTCTCCACATTATAATGACCGAGTAGTAAATTAGATGAGTAATGAAGTATGGTGACTAGACCGAACAGAAATGAGGAAGATCCTAACTATGTATAGAGGGCTCCATCTGAAGACAAATGTCAGTGGTTTATACATGAAATAGAAGGCTGGAGGGAGAGGGCTTGTTAGTATTTCTGACTGTGTGGATGATGAATAGAGCTCAATAAACAACTACCTTGCAAGAGATGAAAAAGAAATATTTAGACATTGGGTTGGTTATAGAAGGACTGCTTATTGAAGGACTGCTTGTTTTAAAACTCTGCTTATAGAAGGACTGTTTTAAAACTCTGGTTATAGAAGGACTGTTTTAAAACTCTGCCTATAGAAGGGCTGTTTGTTTTAAAACTCGCAAGAAAGAATACATAACAAGGTAGAGTAATTCCTGAAAGAAAAGAGGCGGGAAAAGAAATGTAGCTGTACGAACAATTCCACGGATACCAAGAATGTGGAAAATCATGAAATTATTTTATGGGTGGTTCTAGAATGAAAATCAGAAGACAGAAACAACAGAAATTTGGTTAGTTGCTGTTCAAGACCAAGTACTAAATACTAATTTAATGTTTTATCTTTTATGTTTTACTTGTTTCGGTCATTAGACTGCGACCATACTGGAGCATCGCCTTGAAGGGTTTAGTCGAACAAATCAACCCAACATTTGTTTTTTTTAAAGCCTGGCACTCATTGCATGGATATTTTTGCTGCACCGTTAAGTTAATGGGGACGTAAACAAACCAACAGCAGTTATCAAGCAGTGGTGAGAGACAAACAAAAACACAAAGTCACACACACACATACCACAGACAACTTTCAGTTTTCGCTTCCCAAATCCAATCACAAGGCTTTGGTCAACCCAAGTATGTAGTAGAAGACATAACCCAAAGTGTCACGCATTGGGGCTGAACCTGGAACCCATGTGGTTGGGAAGCAGACTTTTTACCACACAGCCACGTCAGCGCTTAAGGATACTCATTGCACCGCTTCAACAAAACCATGACTCTGTAACCAGCGAATGGAAAATATTGACCATATGCTCATATCAGAGAATATACAAGAAACAGAATGATAAAAACTGGTTCAGTTTGTACTAGTAACTTAGTAAATTATTTGGGCAAGTATGGCTGTGTAAGAATTCGCTTTAAAATCACGTGGTTTCGAGTTCATTCCCATTGTGCGATACCTTGGGTATGTGTCTTGTATTATAGACCCAGGCCAGTCAATGCATTTTGAGTGAATTTCGAAAATGGAAACTGTGTTGAAGCCCGTTGCATTTATGTGTGTGTGTTTATGCATGTGTCTTTTAGTGTTTCTGTTTGTCTCCTACCATTGCTTGACAACCGGTGTTGGTTTTTCTACGTCCCCGTAGTTTAGCGGTCTGTCAAAAAGGACAGTCTTTAAAAAAGAAACGCTTTGGGGTCGCTTTGTTCGATAAACCTTTTAATACGGTGCTCCAGCATGGCCGCAATCCGATGACTGAATCAAGTAAAAGATAATACTTCACAGGATCGCAGGTTCTGGAAAGATAGACGGATAGAGACGTTTCTGCGAGCTGGTAGAAACGTTAGCACGCCGGGCGAAATGCTTTGTGGTATTTCGTCTGCCGCTACGTTCTGAGTTCAAATTTCGCCGAGGTCGACTTTGTCTTTCATCCTTTCGGGGTCGATAAATTAAGTACCAGTTACACACTGGGGTCGATATAATCGACTTAATCCGTTTGTCTGTCCTTGGTTGTCCCCTCTGTGTTTAGCCCTGGTGGGTAGTAAAGAAATAAGATGGATAGAGAGTGAAAGAGAAAGAGAGAAAGAGAGAGAGAGAGAGGTGAATAGAGGGAGAATACTAGATTAAATTATCATTATTTTAATGAACCTGAAAGTACAGTGAATGGAAATTAAAACTCAGCAAGAATTGAACCCGATGCTCAAACGATTTTGCCAAATAATATCATTTTGTTTCTAATATAAGACCCAGGTTTAAGGTGGCTAGTTGGTAGAATCGTTAGCACGCCGGACAAAATGCTTAGCGGCATTTCGTCCGTTTTCATGTTCGACTTTATCTTTGGCAAATTTGACCTCGACAGGATTTGAAATCAGAACGTGAAGAGTTGTAGCAAATACTACAAAGTACTTTGTCCAACACTTTACCGAAAATAAATAAATAATAAATAAATAAATAAATGCGCCCTTTTAAAGCCTAACCAGGCTCATGGGCCCGGTTTCCCGGTTTCTATGGCGTAAGTGTTCCCCAGCTGGACGGGACGCTAGTCCATCGCAGCGTTACTCATTTTTGCCAGCTGAGTGGACTGGAGCAACGTGAAATGAAGTGTTTTGCTCAAGAACACAACGCTTCGCCCGGTGCAGGAATCGAAACCACAATCTTACGATCATGATACTGACACCCTAACCACTAAGCCACGTGCCTCCACCTCTGCCCAAAATATAATCACATAAATTCTTTGTATTTTGGTTAAATTGCTTTAAAAATCGATGCTGGCGGTTTTGGTTCGGTTCGATGATAAAGCATCCAAGACATTCCAAAGCTGACATTCACAAAAGAGTCCAAAGGTTAATTAATAAAATAAATAGAAAATAAATATTAAACATAAACTAGAATCTTAATCTAACATTTCTTATTTTCTCGGAAAACAAGTGTTTTTTAA
>NC_043014.1:14938757-14941257 GCF_006345805.1 Octopus sinensis | reverse complement strand
ATCTTGCGAGCGTGAGTGTAACTCTGTAACTAGGCTACACGCCTTCCCCACCCCACATATATTATGAAAAGCGAATTCGGAAATAAAGTCATGGCAATAAAATGGAAATAGCGCCTGTCTGAATAAATATATTTTAAACCCGCCAAAGCAGACAGAAAAGAAAGAAAGCAGTTTAATGTCGGACCGAGGGGAAATGGAACATTTCCTTTACACAAATCAAATTCAGTCTGCGGCAATCTTTAAACTTACAGCCACATTTCTGCTGATAAATCTAATTAACAACTATTTAGCAGTCATGTTTAACAAGTTCGATTGCAATAGGTCGTGCTAAGACCTCTTGCTGCAAGAATAGTACTCGGAAAAGATTCTTCACCTCGACTTGTGTACAAACACGGTTTTCTTCAGTGACGTCATTCGATCGTAGGACGGACGCGTTTCATTCTTTTAATTTTTCTTTCATTTTCTTTGTACTTCTTTATATTTTCTTTTGTTTATTGTTTTTTTCGTTTTTTTCTTGATGTTGTCTATTCTTTCTTTCCTTCTTTCTCGTTCCTTCTATCTTTCTTTTTTCCTTTCTTTTTTCTTTCTTTTTTCCTTTTTCCTTCCTTTTTCCTTTCTTTTTTCCTTTCTTTTTCCTTTCTTTTTTCATTCTTTTTCCTTTCTTTTTTTCCTTCCTTCCTTTTTCCTTCTGTTTTCCCTTTTTCCTTCCTTTCCTTCTTCCTTCCTTCCTTCCTTCCTTCCTCCCTTTCTTTCTTTCTTTCTTTCTTTCTTTCTTTCTTTCTTTCAACAGAGTTATTTGTCATAATCCTTGTTTCATAATCTTAACCCTTTGAACAGGGAAAGCGGAATCTCTTAAATCCACTTAAAATTTTATTACTGTTAACTGCAGAATCCGGTTTCACCCCGACGGCTTCGAGGAAAAAAAAACCCTCCCCAGCGACACATTTTACGAAAGAAAATTTTCCAGAAACTTTACTAGAGTGCTTTCAGATTTTATATTTCTTGCGGTTAGCGACAGAAATATGCTGTCCGAATGTGATATATTTGTGTATTGAGTTTGGCAACCAGCTTGGCATTAAGATCAATTCAAACAACAATTTGTCAATTCATTCACTTTAATTGTCTTCGTAAAGTATTGGAGCAGTTGGGATTGTCCTCACCTGACCCTGTTTCTCTGTTTCTCTCTCTGTTTCTCTCATAAAAAAGACGTAAAAGAAATTCTAGGAGTGGTGATGTGCATTCTATGAACGTTGCCATGTCTTATGTGTAAGGCGATAAGTAATAAACGCGAAAATTTTAATTGCATTCAAATATCTACACAGTGTTTCCACATTCAGCAATTTCGTTTCCTTGTTGGTAAAACCAGACATAGTGGGTCATAGGCGTAGGAGTGGATCATAGGCGCTGGAGTGGCTCACAGGCGCAAGGAGATGCTTATAGGCGCAGGAGTGGCTGTATGGTAAGTAGCTTGCTTACCAACCATGTGGGTCCAGGTTAAGTCCTAATGCGTGGTACCTTGGGCAAGTGTCTTCTTCTCTAGCCTCGGGCTGACCAAAGCCTTGTGAGTGGATTTGGTAGACGGAAACTGAAAGAAGCCCGTCGTATATGTATATGTATGTATATGTATGTATATATTTGTGTGTCTGTGTTTGTGCCCCCCCCCACCATCGCTTGACAACCGATGTTGGTGCGTTTACGTCCTCATAATTTAGCGGTTAGGCAGAAGAGACCGATAAAATAGTCCTGGGGTCGATTTGTTCGACTAAGGGCGGTGTTCCAGCAAGGCCACAGTCAAATGACGGAAACAAATAAAAGAAAAGAATATGTGAGTGCGTGTATCACACACACGTACATACATACACACATTCATACATACATACACACACACATACATACACACATAATACATACGCACACACACATACATACATACACACATACATACATACATACATACATACATACATACATGCATACATACATGCATACATGCATGCATACATACATACATGCATGCATACATGCATACATAGATACATACACACATACATACATACATAAATACATACATACATACATACATACACACACACACGTACATACATACGCACATACATACATACATACATACATACGTACATACATACATACATACACACATACATGATCATTGCTGATTACTCTTTGCCTTCTAGTATAAAATTACATATACAGAGCAAATCATATACGTACAAAAACACTCGTGTATATGTACGTATATTTTGACTACGAAGTCATACCAGTATGTGTGTGTGTCTATGTGTGTATCCATGAAGAGTGTATTTAGAAGACTTAAATTCACTAAACATAAAAGTCCCTAGATAACATAAACCAACAAAGAACTCAATACAGACATAAAACCTAAGTGTTTTGCTAATGGAAATGCAAGGTGAAAGTGACTTTGCAAAATATATGCATGTGCGTGTGGATACCTACCTACCAACCTACCTACCTACCTACC
>NC_043014.1:14931257-14933757 GCF_006345805.1 Octopus sinensis | reverse complement strand
TTCAAAGGAATGCTTAAAACAAGTCGAGTCTTGGAGCGAAGAAAAGCACGTCTAAACGCTACTTTTCTGATTTTAGCGCATGGCCAGCAATTTTGAGGAAAGGGGTCAAGTTGATTACTTCGACTCCCAGTACTCGATTCCGAAAGGATGAAGGACAAAGCAAACCTCAGCAGAATTTGAACTTTGAAAATTAAGAACCGGAAGGAATATCCGTAAAGCATAGCATTTTGTACGGTGGAGCAACGATTCTGCCAGCTCGAATAATAATAATAATAATAATAATAATAATAATAATAATAATAATAATAATAATAATAATAAATGCCCTGGTGCAATAACAGGTAGTGGTTCTCATGACTTCTGATCTTAACTGATTGGAAGTATTAACTTATACATGTTTCTCCTTGATATGAAAGATGGGCTACAGTAAATATTCTGCTCAATACCACAGATTTGCAGTTGAGCATGTCTCTTCGTGACTGACGGTATGTGCATCTCTGATCACGATCAGGAGTAGTGGGGAAGCACCATAGCCATGTGTTTGGAGCTAGAGTAATTCACTTCTAGAAACATGGGTATTTCGTTTGTCATCCTTAAACAGAACTTTTTCAGTAACCTTTTGAGCGGGATGGGCAACTCAGCCTGAAGAAATTCTAACTGGGCCTCACCTGAGAGGTGATGCACTGTTTATCTTGGTATGGAATCACCTTGTCATGCACATACCATTGTGGTGCATGTGTTTCTTGTACCCTTATCAGATGTGTAGTAATGATCTCTGAGATCTCTGAGAAGTGAAAATACAATAATAAATTTTTGAAGCAAAAAAAGAGGTAACAAAAACGTAACACAATATAATGATATATAATCGAGATCCATCAACAAAGCAATGAGAAGCGACTTCTTATTCTAGATCAGAGCACACCGTGACTGCAATCACTTCCACGTCGATGATCTATAGACTGCTGAATCTGAAAGAGCTTTCTTTGTTTTAACTGAGCAATGAAGAGTCCCACATCTCCTGAGAAGTATTTCCTTAACTCTGGATCAGATACCGGTGTGGTTTTCAGCAAAAGTTTATTATTGGGGGTGAGTTAGTTTTATTCCACAACCTTCTTGGCAAAAATAATGCTTTGTGGTATTTACTCACGGCTCTTTATATTATGAGTTCAAATCCCACCGTGGTCAATTTGGTTTTCATCTTCCGGAGGTCGGTCAAGTAAGTACCAATATGGTTCTGGAGAAAAGGGAACTTTTTTATCCTTTGCTTGTTTTGGTCATTGGACGTCGGCCATGCTGGTGCAGCGCTTTGAATGGCTTAGTCAAAAAATCGATCCTACTACTTATTTTTTAAAACCTGCTACATATTCTATTGATCTCTTTTTTTGAACGACCCAGTTATAGGGACGTAAACAAACCAACACCGGCTGTCAAGGGGCGGTGGGGGACAAACGCAAATGCAAAGACACGCATACACACACACAAAAACACATACACAAACACACACTCACACATATGACGGGCTTTCAGTTTCTGTTTACCAAACCCATTCACAAGCCTTTGGTCGGATAGGGGCTATAGTAGAAGACACTTACCCAAGGTACCGCGCAGTAAGACCCTATGATTTAGAAGCAAGCTCCGTAACCACACAGCCACGTATACGCCTAATTGATTTTTCCCGCCCACAAAAATTGATGGTCTTTTCCCCTATATTGTAATCAATAATGTTGGCCAAATAAATGAAATTCATGTTTATTTACTGTTGCAGAAGCCAAAGGAATTGCATCCGCCTACGACTGCAAATATATAGAATCGTCTACCATTTTGAATCACCATCTTGATGAGTTACTCGTCTGTCTCGTCAGCGAAATCAGATCGCGTCAACGTAAATCTCGTTCTTCTCACGAGAAGACCCCTCAAAAGAGTCGTTCGCCGGTTTCACCCAAACATCTTTTCAACAAGTTGTTTCGGCGAGGAAGCATTTCGAAATCTTATGAAAACCTTGCCGAAGACTGAAATGAATGAACTAAAGCACAAATTTGTGTGTTAAAAAAAAGAAAAAAGTCTTACATTGTGTTGCACTTGTTTGCAGTTTATATTTTCATTTTAACTATCTATTTTCGTTCATATTTGATATGCTTAAACATGAACTGTGAATGAAACTGAACAGATGTTTATCTAAAGTTTCCTTTTTATACCTTGGTGATTATTTATATTCAGTCACGATTGCATATTCATTTTATATTACTTTCTATTTTTCTTCCAATCTTTTTCAATTCTTTATATAAGGAATCAAGTTTTTTCTACTCCCTTACAACAAGGGTACTTTGCCGATAATTTTCGGCAGACGGAAATATTATTTTGACACAAGAGTAAATGTCAAATTTTCTTTGGAATACGAATTATAAAAAGCGAAGCCGACTATATAAGATGACTTTCCTCCTATTGCGATAATACGGGATATTGCAAAAAAATTTTTTTTTAAAAGAAGCTTTAAAAAGAA
>NC_043014.1:14923757-14926257 GCF_006345805.1 Octopus sinensis | reverse complement strand
AAAAAAGAATATCATGCCTTGTACCTCTAGTAGAAAAGATTATTATTATCATTATTATTATTATTATCATCATCATTAATTTAAGGCAGTAAGCTGGCAGAATCTTTAGCACGACAGGCCAAATGCTTAGCAGCATTTCGTCCGAACGCACGTTCTGAGTTCAAATTCCACCGAGGTCGACTTTGCCTTTCACTCTTTCGGGGTCGATACATTAAGTATCAATTGAGTACTTGGATCGATCTATTTGATAGGCCCTCTCCCCCAAAATTTCAGGCGTTGTGCCTATAGTAAAAAGGATTATTGTTGTTGTTATTATTATTATTATTATTATTATTATTATTATTATTATTATTATTAATAATATTAATAATAATAATAATAATAATAATAATAATAATAATTGTGATGCATGTGCCGGGTGTACCCTATCAGACAGGTAGTCATGAGGGTATATTGTGGCTTGTATATTTACCCCAGTGTCACTTTGATGCGCTTGGAACTGCTCTCTCACTCAATAATAATAATAAGGTGGTGAGTCTGCAGGAATCGTAGCATGCAAGCAAAATGTTTAGCAGTATTTCGTCTGTCGTTACGTTCTTCGATCAAATGCTGCTGAGGTTGACTTTGTCTTTCATACTTTCAGTTATTTGTTCCGGTTCCTTAGATTACTTTACCTTTCATGATTTCGGATTTTATAAAAGAAAGTACCAGCCACAGAAACACTAGGATCGACGATATCGTCAAACTCTCTTTTCAAGACTGGTGGCCTTGTGTCTAAATCAGAACCAGTTATTATAAGATCCTGTATTAAGATTGATAATAGAATATACCAAGGCGGTGAGCTGGCGGAAACGTTAGCGCGCCGGGTGAAATGCTCTTAGCGGGTTATTTCGTCTGCCGTTACGTTCTGAGTTCAAAATTCGCCGAGGTCGACTTTGCATTTCATCCTTCGGGGTCGATAAATTAAGTACCAGTCATCACTGGGGTCGATTGTAATCGACTTAATCCCTTGTCTGTCCTTGTTTGTCCTCTCTATGTTTAGCTCCTTGTGGGTAATAAAGAAATAGAAATAGGTATTTCGTCTGCCGCTACGTTCTGAGTTCAAATTCCGCCGAGGTCGACTTTGCCTTTCATCCTTTCGGGGTCGATTAAATAAGTACCAGTTACTTAAGACCTTTCTCTGTCCTTGTTTGTCCCCTCTGTGTGTAGCCCCTTGTGGGCAGTAAAGAAATAAGAATATACCAGTCCAATGTTTGGATCAGTTTACATAATTAGACCCTTCCCTCAAAATTGCTGGCCTTATGTCTAAATTAGAAACAGCAAAACTATTACAGCAGCATTTGATTTGATTGTTTAAGCTCTGAATTAAAACCCTATTGAGGTTAACTTTGCCTTTTGTCCTGCCGGAGTCAATAAAATAACTAAAATGAATTCCTAGTCATCTACTGGAGCCTTTCATAGGCCAATGCTCAAAGCACCACCCAAATTTCTGGTCGTGTGTTATGTTACAATTTAAAATTATAAAAGAAAACATTATACGTGATTTCATTTTTCATGGTTTTGTGAATAATTGTACTAAAAGAAAAAAAACAAAAAACAAAAAAACAAAAGAAAAGAACAACTAAAACAAAGAAAGGATGAAAGAAAATATACAAATGGGCTCAATGATGTAAAAAATATTTCCTGAAAAAAATAAATGTATTGCATAATTATTTTTCTTGAATTTCTTGAATACCGAAGGGTGTACAACAAATCCTTCTCGTTTTTATATTTAAAAGAAATGTAAAATGAGAAAACATGGATGTCTAAGTCTAAAATGGTTCTACAAAATATTCAGACCGTATAAGTTTGGCTTGATGATTTTCAGATGCCTTTTGGAATCTAGCTGAAATTGTTGTAAATCCAAGTGTGCACATACACACTCACATATATATGACTATATATGCCTGTATGTACATATGTATGTATGTATGTAAGTTGTTTATAAATTTAACCTTTAATGGTATTTTTTTAATATGCTGGCCATTGATAACATTTTTTCGAAAATTTTATTCTATATTAGATGTAAATTTAATATCATTCACTTCCGGTTTCTCTCACTCTATGAGAATTTTCAGTCCGATCACACGTGTCTCGAGGTATGCCGTAGAATTTCTATTTTGGATATATTTGGAGTACTTAACTGTACACATGACTTAGTGTTTACTTCTTACATGGGTACAAGTAAGTATCTCATTTGTTTACTTATCGTATTTATCGCTGATGACGAGAAATTTCTAAATGAATTAACTAAAAAATCGGGGCCGATTCGATAATAAAGAAATTTTTTAGAAATTTCTGTCGGCTTGCTTTCGAGACGCGTGCTTATAGTGATAAATTATATGGTTATTGACGATTAAGTCTATTTTCGGATTATTTGGCATTGGAATTTTTTTCTTTTGCCCTTGTTTATAAGTTGTTTATATGTATGTATGTATGTATGTATGTATGTATGTATGTA
>NC_043014.1:14903757-14918757 GCF_006345805.1 Octopus sinensis | reverse complement strand
TTATCAGAATATAAATTGAATACCTGCCTTCCAGTCAGTCCGTTTAAAATTGGTTCCCGGTTATATAATAAATATATCAATTAAAATTTCTTCACAAATTGTGGTGATTAACTGCACGTGTGTAACGGAAAGGCCTTAAATGGATTCTTCTACTTTTTATTTCAAAATGTTGAGCTCTTAAGACTAGTAGGAGCGCTAAAGTTTCATGAAATTAGTCTTTGTGACATCAATTCAATTCTTGTGTTCACTCACTTCACTCACGTGAAGCCTACGATTTCCGAATATAGTCTCGTTAATATGGAGAGTAAAACTTCATGCTCTTTCGAGTTATCTTTCTTTCAACACGCTCGCTATTTCAAGACGAAGTATTCAGTGGTAAACGAATGGATCCATTTTCAAATAAATTATATCTTTTAAGATATGTTATATTTACTATAAGAGTGATTTGTGTTTTGATATAATCGATAGAGAGATAGATGAAAGCCTTGTGATATTTAATTATTTCCCTAGGCTTTGCGCTCCAAAAAGAAAGCTTTTAAAAAATGTTATATTTACTATAAAGGTTATCTGTGATTTGTTATAATCGATAAAGCAGCTGAAACCATGCCTTATGGTATTTAGTTATCTTGCTTGGATTTGTTTTTCAATAAGGAAATCATTTTAAATTGTCATATATGCTATAATGGTTACCTGTGATTCGATGTAATGGAGAAAGCGGTAGACAAAATACCTTGTGATATTTAGTTATCTCCCTTGGCCTTATGCCATATTATCATCGAAGTTGACTTTGTTACCCTTCCAAAATGGATAAAACATAGTTCCAGTTAAATATTGGGGTCAGTGTAATGGTCAATACTCACTCTTCAAATCTATATTACAAATTGTTATTATTACTGGTCAACGCGTAAGGCTGCGAGCTGGAAGAATTGTTAATGCGCTGGGCAAAATGCTTAGCGGCATTTCGTCCGTTTTTTGTGCTCTGAGTTCAAATTCCGCCGAGGTTGACTTTACCTTTCATCCTTTCGGGTATGATAAAATAAGTACCAGTTGAGCACTGGGGTCGATGTAGTCGACTTATCCACTCCCCGAAATTGCTGGCCTTGTGCCAAAATTTGAAACCATTATAACTGATCTACACATAAGGCGGCGAGCTGGGAGAATTGTTAGCGTGTCGGATAAAATACTTAGCGGCATTTGTTCTGGTTCTTTACGTTCTGAGTTCAAATTCCTCCGAGATCGACTTCACTTTTCATCCTTCCGAAGATTGATTAAAAAGTACCAGATAAGTACTGGGATCGATGTAATCGGCTTCCTTTGGCTTCCCCTACCTTACAAAATTAATGACCCTGTGCCAAAATTGGAAAGAATCATTACGTGTCTCTCCATACCGCAAATAACGATGACAAATATGACTATAAAGTCAAAAATATGGAAAACTATTTTTAAAAAGATGTTTACATATAGCAATGCAGATTTTATAACATAGACAATATTTAGTTTAATATTTCACAAACTGGAAGTTTAACCAATTCTAATGAATGATCACAGAAAGTAAGCTCAACAAGAATAAACTTGGCCATTACTATCTAATTAAATATTCATTTCATTAATAACTTTCTGTTAATGAAAACCTTGTTCCACAAAAGATTTTCTTAGTTATGATTATTTTCTACGTGAAGATTGAAATTATTTGTAGTTCTACCTAGCGCTGTATTGTAACCAGGGGAGATAGCTTCAACATTATTACAATTTTTCCTTTTGCCTGATACGAAATATGTAAATACACAACGGTATTTATTAGAAGAGTGATTATTGAAAATTGGTCTGTTTCCGTTAATGCGATATAATAACTATTAATTCTTCAAATCATAAAGATTATTTTCGATAACGTGGGTTTGATTTTCCAGATAATTTATTTAAAAGAAAAAAATGAATCATGTTTATTGAAAATTTCGTATGTGAACGAGCATATCTTAATATTTAAAAATTCTTTTCGAATTTCTAATCAAGCGTACTAGAAGTGAAAAAAAAAAGAAAAGAAAAAAAGGAAATCTGGGTTGACTCAAGAACAAGGAGTCCGGCATTTTCTGAAGGAAGTAACTCGAGTGGAAAGTTTTCACGAACATAAAACTACAAAGCCAGTGTCATTAAAACTTGAAAAGCATCACAATAATATCTATCTATCTATCTATCTATCTATCTATCTATCTATCTATCTATCTATCTATCTATCTATCTATCTATCTATCTATCTATCTATCTATCTATCTATCTATCTATATGCATACATAGGTACACAATGTATATATACATACACATTAGATATACATATGTACATATATATATATATGTATGTATGTATGTATATATATATATATATATATATATATATATATGCAATAAATACATATTGATAGACAAGAGTATATAATTATCTCATTTTTTCTTTCCTTCTGCCACACTTACACACACACACACGTAAATAGATGGCTATAGATAATATATATACACACACATACATACATATATATATAAATATAAGCATATGTATATATATATATATACATATTATATGCAATTATTATATATATGTGTGTATATATATATATTATATATATATATATATATATATAATATATATATATACATATATGCACACACAAACATATATATATACACAAACATTTCTATCTGTCAGTCTATCATTTTGCCTGGTATTTCTCTGTATGTCTATTAAATTATCAATCTGTATAACTATTATCTATCTATCTATCTATCTATCTCTCTATCTATCCACTCGAAACAATCATGAGAATTTGTGAAAATATAGAATACAATATTTAGAAAAAAAAGACATAAAATAAAAACCGAAACGAAATAATGTAAAATAAGATGTCTTAATAATAATACTCTTTCTTCTATCTCTAAGTTCAATTGACTGCAGAAAATTTTCCCTGTAATTATTTTTACTTCCATGACTTTTACCGTTTGAATATTTTCCTTCTTCGTAAATTGTTTTTCTTCTCGCCCACCACTAACAATTTTGAATCAATTTTATTATTTTTTTTTTTTTGGATTTATAAAAAGAAATAAATTACATCTATATCAAAAATTAAGTAAAGAAAAAGGCTTTCATTGTTCTCTTTTTCCATTACGCTTCTTGGAGCGTGTGAGTTTTGTCACGTGGGATGTACTTTCGCTTTTGTGTGTGTGTGTGTGTGTGGTGTGTGTGTGTGTCTCCTGTGAGAGTTCCAAGATAGAAATGGGTTAGATCAGAAGGAATGGAATGGAATAAAGAAAGAACCGACATAATAATACTCAATAACTACAGTGTGAATTGATTGCTTGTCACCACGTTCTTTGAACTGTAATTATCACACACACACACACACACACACACACACACACACATACATATATATATATATATATATAGGTGCACGCGGGGCTGCGTGGTAAGAAGCTTGCTTCCGGTTTAACGCTTTGGTTAGTTAAACTACTGTATCTGTGTGTAACACACGTATTTTAGCGGTGCGACGTTTTCCCTCTTGTTTAATGGAGGGGCATCGTGTAATGAGATGTGAAAATTTGAATCCTTCTTCTTCAGACTTTATGCCGTCTGAGGAATAAATGGTAAACTGAAAAGAACTGACAAGGAAATGGAAACAAAGAATTGTGCTGCAGCGCAAAAGGAAAAATGGAAGACGTGAGTCTAGAAGAATACTTAAAATGGAGGGGAACGATGTGAAGGTGTTTGCCCCTACAGAAGTATTAAAGGATAAAAATGAGAGGACAATTATTTACAGGACGTACGCGGTGGCAACAAGAAAAATAGAAATGGTGTCGGAGGTACAAGTTGAAAAGGCGTTGAAACCAGTCTAGCAAGCGATTTCATACCTTGCCTGGGGAAGAAAGTATGGAACGGTGGAGGAGCAGTTTCATGAGATAGATACCGCCAGACTGCACTCAGCTACACCATTAAAAGCTGAAGAAGTGGTGCTTCTACCCGTATACCTTTGGAGACGTGCTTCCAGGTTTAGGGTAGAAGACATACCCCCAGAAGTGGATGCAGCTTGGCGGGTGGCTGCCATACTACTAAGCATAGAGGAATATGTAGTGGTTCTGCAGGCCACCAGAATACCCTACAGAAACTGGCAAGGGCAGAGCCTGGAGATAGTAATACAGGTTGTCCTAGAAGATATTGAAAGCATGGTGGAGACCATTACGGTCGGAGACGTGACACTGAAGGTCAGAATGGAAGGGAGGGTTCTGCAGTGCTATAACTTGCTAGCATTGGACCCTGCAACGGACTAGCGTCCTATCCAAGGGAATGATCTCGACCACTTATACATACCAATGAAACTGGGCAACAGGCCTTAAGGACATAATAAAAAGACCTATATCTTTATATACTTCATGTGTGCGCGCGCGCATGCGTATGAGCTTGATTTCGGAATTGTACTTATCCGGTAGATTACTTGATCTGAGACCGTGTGTTAAAACCGAAGCAATTACAGTGTAAAGCATCCACTTAAACCTTGCTAAAAGTACACAAAAGATTCTAAAATTCTCTTTTCAATGAATCATTTACCTATAAAAAATTTTGCCGCCCCTCTGCGACCTAATCACAAATGCAGTTCCGCTGTAACTGTTTGAGACTTAGTTGAGTGGAAACACTTGCAGGCTTCAATGTTTATTATATTTTTCTTGCTGACCTGACAGAAAGAAATACGGATTATTATTTAGTTAATATTTGACTATGTGATATCGGTTATCATTACGCACTTTTATGTTGTATTCTCTTTGTTTGTATCATCTGATATTTTTGTTTTAAATTTTCTATTCTTCTCTTTGTCTTCTCCTCACTTTCCCTATATAACCGTCATTACGGTTAGCGTTCAGTTTATGCAGTTCTCCATTTGCTATCTTATATATTATAAATAGCAATGTCTGTCTGTCTGTCTGTTACCATCATATTGCCTAAACCAGTGAAGCAATATTCACAAAACTTTCCTTATATGTTACACTAACACCCAGTTCAATAATAGGCTAATAATGTGTCCCCCCCCCAAGAGAGGAGGCGAAATATATGATAAAATGATGAGGGTGCAACAAATATTAGTCGTAGTCCAACAGAGGCTCACATGGAGGCACAGTAAAGTGATTAAGGAGTTCTTAGGCGTGATTTGTACTGGGAGAGGGAACACAGTGTTCTACAGAGGGAACTAGTGTTCTACAGGGGCAACTAGTGTTCTACAGAGGTAAAGTTGATTGTGCCTTGGAACAGCTGTGTCAAGTGAATCGTGGAAGTAGGATCTACAGGATGGATCGGTTGACCTTCCTGAAAGGAAAAAATCTCCCAGACGACTTCAAGAAGAATGTTATGCGATCGTATATTGTATTCTACTCATTCTCATCAAGAAATGTTGTGTTAATAGAGCTCACGAAGCCGAATGAAAGCAGAATAGACGAAGCCCACATCTACAAGACTGAGAAACAGTATTTTAGCCGATTGAGAGTCCGGCTTCCAGACTAAAGACCTTGCCATATAGGTTGGAACGAGGGCGTTTAATGGGAATGTCAACCTGTGAACTCGTGAACTGGCCCTCAGATTCTAAACGGAAGGAAACCAGAGCCCTTAAGGCAATAGTAGATGTAGCTGAGTAGAGTTCCGACTGGATCTGGTCCAGGAAGAATGGAAGTGAATTTCAAAAGGTACAATTTACCCTACGATCAACTGGCCGCACACCTAAATGGTTACGATATCCAAGGTATTTTTGCTCAGGGTCACCTTCACTACCGACGAAGGTACAGGTTGAAATGCAGTCAGTAGCACAGACTGTTACACCTGAGGAATATCCAGGATCGTGACCTGGATGCGGCCTGGCTCCCTTAGACTATAAAGAATAAAGGGACTTACTCTCTGAAGATCTTCTACTGCTCATGTCTCCTTAGAGTTTCTCATTATCCTGACACTATGTACTTGTTCTTGAGAAGTTCTAAATGTTTAATTCTTACCTGTATTCACCTGAAGAAAACGGTTTTTTTTCCTGCATGATGTAACACTTCTGTTTATCAATAAATATAAAAAACACGTTTGAAACAGATGTAGTAAACCACAATCCATCTATTGTTATTGTTTATCCTTCACCTAACTCGGAACCTGCAATTCGTTTGGATCTAGTATTTAGGTGCAGTGGGTGCAATAGGTGTAATAGGTGCAATGAGTGTACCTTGATGATTTGTTGTGAATTCAGTCTAGCCATTTGTAAATGTACGCACAACCGGAATACAAATCCGTGTTTACTTTAGGGAGTACGTACATGTCCTTAAATATTGTTTGTACACGGAAGCGCTACCACTGACCTGACCTTGGTGCTTTTACTATTTAAGTACTTGATTCTCTTGAATCCTGGAAATTTTGTGTGTGTATGTGCATGTGTATGCATGTGTGCATGTGTGTGCATGTGTGCATGCACATATATACATAGCCTTGTGTATGTATATGTGTATGTATGTATATGTGTGTGTGTGTGTGTGTATTTATATAAATAAGGATAAGATCGCTATTTAAATACCGATCTTAACAGGTGGCCAGCATGAGAATAAAAACCTAGGGTATCCAAGAGATACCACCATGCTGGAAATAGCAGCCAAAACTTGACTCTAAAAGCACATTAAATGTTCATTTAATGTGATTTTAGAGTCAAGTTTTGGCTGCTATTTCCAGCGTTAGGGTATCTCTTAGATACCCTAAATTATAATTATAATTATATATATATAATATATATATATATATATATATTATATATATAATAATATATAGACAGACAGACAGATAAGTATAGGTGTGAAGAATATATCGACATTATTCTTTATATTAGCATTCAAGAACCAAATTTCTATAGATTCTATCAAACGAAGAATGCAATAAGAATATCTTGTGTGTGTGTGTGTGTGTGTGTGTGTGTGTGTGTGTGTGTGTGTGTGTGTGTGTGTGTGTGTGTGTGTGTGTGTGTGTGTGAGTGTGTGTGTGTGTGTGTGTCTGTGTTTGTGCTAACGTAACGATCGTGTTATGCTTGAACTGAAAGCCAGCAACTTTAACAATTGAAGGCGGGAAAAAATAGGGAGAAAGGCAACATAAGAGCAAAAAAAGAATATGGAACATTGGTGATAGACACAAAAGAAAGAACACAATGTGACTAATGGTAACCTTATGTCACGAGGTCAAGACAGCATGTATGCATCAAACCCATATTTCTGTGACTTCAATAAGACAGAAACGAAAAACCTACCGAAGCCTATAGGAATTTGCCATTAACTAGGCATCAAACAGATGCTGGGGAATTCTATCGGTGACGACCAGGTTGCAGTGATGCAGCAGAAACTGTCACACCTCAAGGAATCGATGAAACACGATTTTAACTCTGCCATGTTGTAATTACTCCTCTCTCTCTCTCTCATTCTCTTCCTATTTCTCTTTCGCTCTCTTGCTCTTTCTTTCTCTCGTTCTCTCTTACTCTTTCTCTCTCTCCCTCTCTACCTCTGAATGTATTTTTTTTTATTCTTTTACTTGTTTCAGTCATTTGACTCCGGCCCTAAACGGTTTTAGTCGAAATCAACCCCAGGACATAATTCTTTGTAAGTCTAGTACCTATTGTATCGATCCTCTTTGCCAAACCGCTATGTTACAGGGACATAAACACACCAGCATCGGTTGTCAAACGATGGTGGAAGAACAAACACAGACACACAGACACACACACACACACACGTACACACACACACGCACACCACACACACACCACACACATACACACACGCACACACACACATATATACGACGGGCTTCTTTCAGTCTACCAAATCCAGTTACAAGGCTTTGGTCGGCTGAAGGCTATAGTAGAAGATACTTGCCCAAGGTGGCACATAGTGGGACTGAACCCGGAACCATGTGGTTGGAAACAAGCTTCATATACACACGCGTGCGCGCATGCACATATATATTGTTAACAGCAGAAGAATTTTAAAAATCTCGAGATAACCTGAAGTAATTTTGGGGGAATTTAAGGCGGTAGGTTGGTAGAAACGTTAGCACACCGGGCGAAACGTTAGCGGTATTTCGTCTGTCTTCATGTTCTGAGTTCAAATTCCGTCGAGGTCGACTTTACCTTTCATCATTTCAGGGTCGATAAATTAAGCACCAGTTACGTATTGGGGTCGATCTAATCGACTGATCTCCTTCCCAAAAATTTCGGGCATTGTGCCTAGAGTAGAAAAGAATATTTTTGGACTTCAAAGCACAGAAATACTATAAATAAATAGCATTAGTTTGCCAGCCTCTGGGATAGAAAATCTCGAATGCTGCCCGTCGATGGACAGACGCTTGTTTCCCAACCACATCATTCCGGGTTCAGTTCCTTTGCGTAGCACCTTGGGAGAGTGTTTGCCATTATACCCTCGGGCCGACCAAAGCCTTGTGAGTGGATCTGATTGGCAGGAACTGGAAAAAGCTTGTTGTGTATGTATGTATGTATATGTATATATATATACCGGAGTAAATACATAAATGTGAAACAAGGTGGAAAAAAAGAGTATTCAAATACCAATGGTAGAGTAATATGCTTTATTTAAAGCAGCAGAAAATTCAACAAAACCTGTTACTCTGAGTTTCACGTTGCCGTTCATCTGACAGTTTTTGCTAGAAACTGTCCGATGAACGGCTACGTGAAACTCAGAGTAACAGGTTTTGTTGAATTTTCTGCTGCTTTAAATAAAGCATATATATATATATATATATATATATGTGTGTGGTGTGTGTGTGTGTGTGTGTGTGTGTGTGTGGTGTGTGTGTGTGTATTTGTGTTTGTATGTGTGTGTGTGTGTATATATTTATGTACATCTCGTTCGCTCTCTCTCTCTTTCTCTCTCCCTCTCTCTCTCTCTCCCGATATATATTTATGTATATATATATATATACACTCATACACACATACGTATATGGAAAAATAATAATAAAAAGGAAATGTGATGTTCTTTTCACGAGGAATTTAATTAATTCCAAACTATATTATTACAATGAAATCATGTCCAAATACAATAATATGTGAAGAAAAATAGATTGTCTCAATCAAGTTTATTTCGAGATACATCATTACATATTACGAAATATCATATCCAAATACATTATTCCAATCGAATCATTTCAAGATTACCGATTCCAAAGTAGGGAATTACACGTTTCCTTGTTACAAACACTTATCAGACCTCGCTGTACAATCTCCTCTTCTATACAACACACACACGCATATATGCACGCACACATGCACGCACACAAGCACATACATGCACATACACACACACACACATACACACATACACACACACATATACACACACATACACACGCACATACACATACACACACACACACATACACACACACATACATACACAATAAATAGATATAGAGTTTTATTGTTTTATTGGTTTTCAGCCAAAGTCTAAAGGCCATGCTGGGGCACCGCACACACACACACACATACATACACAGACACATACACACACAATAAATAGGTATAGAGTTTTATTGTTTCATTGGTTTTCAGCCAACGTCTCAAGGCCATGCTGGAGCACCGCATTTCAGTGTGATTGCGTCTCTTTTTTTCTGTATTGTTTCTCGTGAAGAAACGAGTTGGACATTACTATTTCGGGTTCTGGGGGCTCAAGGGTCTGTTACCCGGTATCCATGGCGTATAAGGGACCGATAACTCAACATTCACCTTGAACAGGATACCAGTCTGTGGCAGGATTACTCCTTTACAGCTTACTGGAACGCGCAACACCGAATGAAGTGTTTTCTTCCAGAAAACAACGCTTCGCCCGGTCTTGAAATCGAAACCGCATTCTTTCGATCGTGAGTACAATACCTATTTCTTTATTGCCCACAAGGGGCTAAACATATAGGGGATAAACAAGGACAGACAAACGAATTAAGTCGATTACATCGACCCCAGTGCGTAACTGGTACTTAATTTATCGACCCCAAAAGGATGAAAGGCAAAGTCGACCTCGGCGGAATTTGAACTTAGAACGAAACGGCAGACGAAATACGGTTACGCACTTCGCCCGGCGTGCTAACGCTTCTGCCAGCTCGCCGCCTTTTAACCACAAGAACACGTCTTCACTGTTTTGGAGCACTCCGTCGGTTACGACGACGAGGGTCCCAGCTGGTACGATCAACGGAACAGCCTGCTCATGAAATTAACGTGCAAGTGACTGAGTAATCCAGACATGTGTAACCCTAACTTAGTTCTCGGGGAGATTCAGCGTGACACAAAGTGTGACAAGGCCGGCCCTTTGAAATACAGGTACAACTCATTTTTGCCAGCTGAGTGGACTGGAGCAACGTGAAATAAAGTGTTTTGTTCAAGGACAAAACGCGTCGCCGGGAATCGAACTCACAACCTTATAATCGAGAGCCGAATGCCCTAACCACTAAGCCACGCGCCTTCCCTACAGCGCTATATATCGGTTTCAAGTTTTGACACTAGGCCAGCAATTTCGGAGAAGGTGGTCAGCTGATTACATCGACCCCAGTTATTAAGTGGTCCTTATTGTTCCAGGCTTTAAAAAATGTACTGGTGTCGATTCCTTCGACTAAAAATTCTTCAATGCGGTGCCCCAGCATGGCCGCAGTCTAATGACTGAAACAAGCAAAAGAAAAGATGCGTGCGTGCGTGTGTGTGTGTGTGTGTTTGTGTCTGCCTGTGTGTGTTTGTATGTGTGAGTACGCCGAGGTCGACTTTGCCTGTCATTCTTTTGGGGTCGCAAAAGGATGAAAAGCAAAGTCGACCTCGGCGTACTTTGAACTCAGAACGTAAAGACGGACGAAATGCCACGAAGCATTTTCTTCAGCACGGTAACGATTCTGCCTGCTCGGCGCCTTAATGAGCTAAATATTAGTTTCAAATTTCGGTACAAGGCCAGGAATTTCGGTGAAGAGAGTAAGTCGATAACATCAATCCCAGTGATCAACTTGCACTTATTTTAACGATTTTAACGACCTCGAAAGGATAAAAGGCAAAGTCGAACTCGGCAGAATTTGACCTGAGAACGTAAAACGGACGAAATGCCGCAAAGCATTCTGCCCGGCGCGGTAACGATTCTTATTTCTTTATTGCCCACAAGGGGCTAAACACAGAAGGGACAAACAAGGACAGACAAACGAATTAAGTCAATTATATCGACCCCAGTGCATAAATGGTACTTATTTAATCGACCCCGAAAGGATGAAAGGCAAAGTCGACCTCGGCGGAATTTGAACTCAGAACATAGCGGCAGACGAAATACATATTTCTATTTCTTTACTACCCACAAGGGGCTAAACACTGAGCGGACAAACAAGGACAGACAAACGAATTAAGTCGATTATATCGACCCCAGTGCGTAACTGGTACTTAATTTATCGGCCCCGAAAGGATGAAAGGCAAAGTCCACCTCGGCGGAATTTGAACTCAGAACGTAGCGGCAGACGAAATAGCACTAAGCATTTCGCCTGGCGTGCTAACGTTTCTGCCAGCTCATCACCCTAAATGAGTTAAATATCATAATTTGAAACCGCTGACTATTGCTTTGTTCCATCCAGTAAATAACATAAATACATTTCACTGAATTTTCTGATTAATAGTAGTTGCAGCCAAGCTTTACAATTTCAATGATTAGATGTTTCCGATTCCCAAATGAATGCAGTTTAATGTACCTTAAAATACTGTTAATTCTCTTAGAAATGGCATAAATGTCATTCGTATCTTTCCATTCATTCTCTTTTAGGATATAGGAATCTTTACGCTTAATTGAAAAGGAAAGAAAAACAGGATTAAAACGACTTGATTCCAATATCTATTATATAAAATCCGTTCCGTCTGTCTGTGTGTGTGTCTTCTAGGATCTCGGGCATCCTCCATCCGATTGCGCTCAAATTTGATTTGTTGATACCGACGGTATCAGGGCGTGTATAAGTCTTGAAAAAATTACAAAAATCGATTCCAGGTGAGAATACGATCGATAAAGCATTCTTTGGAATAGAAAAAAGTATATCTTTATTTCTTCTTTTATTGGTGTCTCAAATTTAGGTTAAATCAGTGTTTCTCAAAGGGGAGGCCTATGGGATGGTCGGACAAGTTGTTTTGAGAAAATTTCGTTTAAATGTCTGACAACTCAGCACCATCCATTGGACGGCGGGCGTTTTGCTTGTATATATATAACTGGAATGTGTCTGTGTGTCTGTATGTGCGCGTGCGTATCTGTGTATCTTTCACTTGTTTCGGTCATTCGACTGCGGCCATGTTAGAGCACCGCCTCGAAGTATTTTAGCCGAATAAATATCTATTCCAGTACTTATAGCCTGGTACTTATTCTATCGATCCATACAGTCGAAATGTTAAGTTACGAGTAACAAACCAACACCGGTTGTCAGGTGGGAGTGGTGGTGGTGGTGGTGGTAGAAACAGACACACAGGCACACACATCCATCCATCCATCCATGTGTATGTGCGTGTGTGTAGGCATATATATGTATATATATATATATATACGAGCAAAACGCCCCCCGTCCAATGGACGGTGCTGAGTTGTCAAACATTTAAACCAAAGTTTCTCAAAACAACTTGTCCGACCGTCCCACAGGCCTCCCCTTTGAGAAACACTGATTTAGCCTAAATTTGAGACACCAGTAAAAGAAGAAATAAAGATAGACTTTTTTCTATTCCCCAAAAAAGCAATTATACAAATGCACGTTCCCACGGCTTTATCGATCGCATTCTCACCTGGAATCGATTTTTGTAATTTTTTCAAGACTTATACACGCCCTGATACCGTCGATATCTACATATCAAATTTGAGCGCAATCGGATGGAGGATGCCCGAGATCCTAGAAGACACACACACACACACACACACACACACACAGAACGGATTTTATATAATAGATATATTGACTGTTTCAATTTAGCATCTTCCTCTAAGCCGGTCCTCTTCACTTCATGATGCAAATTCCATTGCAAAATCATGGATGTCACAAAATCTCTCCATTCAGAGAGGACATAAAATATAAAATAATCAGTTATTTGTTTAGCTAAAAGGATATTGATATTCGATAAGTTCTTTTAGTCTAAATCTTAACCATAAATCCCTTAAGTCGCGATTTAATTATTTTCTCTATGTTTGAACAATTTACTTAAGATGGCTACCAACTGGAAGCCGATATATCTTGCTTCGCGTTTTTACTTATTATTTTCTTCCTTAGTTTTGTCATTTCTCATCGATTCCTACTCGTCTTCCTTCTATTTTCTCTCTAAATCCTTTCTGCTATTGGCACAAATCCTGAAATTTTGGAGTATGTGCCTATTGATTACATCGAGTTCAGGGTTCCACTGGTACTTATTTCATCGGCCCTTAAAGAATGAAAAGCAAAACCGACTATGGCGGTATTTGAACTCGGGGATCTTTTCCTTTTGAACGGCAGTTTTCAACACAATTTTTAGTTAACTAAACACTTTTAAACTTCGTATACTGGTAGAATGTGTCAAAATAAAACATTTTTTTTCTCTTGGCTTTCTTGAGAAAATTGTAATTTGTAAGTTTAACGTAGTTTAATTTTTCGAATTTTAACCAATCCTATGCCCTCTATTGAGCTAAAATCATTTGCTGCGTCCAAAACAGACAACATCCTGTCACTAACCCTAACCCTCACCCTAACCCTAAATTTTAGCCTTTCGTTTATTTTTTCTTAATTGTTAAATTAATTTAAGGATAACAATTAAGAAAAAAAACGAAAGGCTAAAACGAAAGCAAAAACTCAAATCAAAAACAAAACGAATAATTTTAGACACACGCGTAACAATTAAATTAATTTAACAATTAAGAAAAAATAAACGAAAGGCTAAAATTTAGGGTTAGGGTTAGGGTGAGTGTTAGGGTTAGTGACAGGATGCTGTCTCAGTTTTAGACGCAGCAAATGATTTTAGCTCAATAGAGGGCATAGGATTGGTTAAAATTCGAAAAATTAAACTATGTTAAACTTACAAATTACAATTTTCTCAAGAAAGCCAAGAGAAAAAATTGTTTTATTTTGACACATTCTACCAGTATACGAAGTTTAAAAGTGTTTAGTTAACTAGAAATTGTGTTGAAAACTGCCGTTCAAAAGGAAAAGATCCGAACTCGGAACGTAAAGACGGACGAAATGCCGCTAAACATTTTGTCCGTTGTGTTAATGATTCTGCCAGCTCACTGCCCTTTTTTTCTCTCAAACTACAAACATTATTTCAGATATGACTACAAAATATTTTGAAAATATTGGGTCGCCAAATAAATTCGCTGTTTTTATTTTTTTATTTGGCACTCCATCGTCGTATATCTGAAAAGAAGCACACTTTATTGAAATTCTAAAAACGATAAACAAAGCATGGTTGTGTGATAAGAAGTTTGTTTCCCAACCACATGGTCCTGGGTTCAGTTCCACTGCGTGGCACCTTGAACAAGTGTCTTCTACTATAGCCTCGGGCTGACCAAAGCCCTGTGCGTGGATGTGATAGAAGCAAACTGAAAGAAGTCCGTCGTGTGTGTGTGTGTGAGTGTGTTCGTGTCTGTGTTTGTCCCCCACCCACCACTTGACAATCGATGTTGGTGGGTTGACGCCCCCCGTAACTTAGCGGTTCAGCAAAAAGATACCGGTGGGGTAAGTACCACGCTTAAAAAGAAAATTAAGTGCTGGGGTCGATTCATTCGGCTAAAAATCCTTCAAGGTGGTGCCCCAGCATGGCCGCAGTCTGACTAAAACAAGTAAAAGTTAAAAGGTAAAAGAAGTGTTGTATAGAAAGAAAAGAGCGACCAAAATAAATAAATAGATAAAAATAAAATAAAAACCATAAGACACTATGACAAAAATACTTTCCGTATTAATTAGGCGCAGGCGTGGTCGTGTGGTAAGAAGCTTCC
>NC_043014.1:14878757-14901257 GCF_006345805.1 Octopus sinensis | reverse complement strand
AACAAGAGAATTACTATAAAATACCCACCATAGGATTACAGAAATATCCAAATTAGAGCCAAGGAAAATTGATACAAATAACCGCAAATTATGAGCAAAACAAAAAACTGTTTTGGGTCTTCAAGGAAGCTGGAAAATGCAAGAAAGAGGACATAATACCAGATAGCTATGAAGAAAAAGAAGAAACAACAAAAGCTGTAAAGCAACTAAAAATCTAAGCTAAAACTGGAACAACGAAATACCATGATTAAACGATGGCAAGATAATCCTTTACGTAGCAAATACTTGGATAAATTAAACAGAAAAGAAATCGACAAAATAAAATTCCAGCAATGGTTAAGAAGCTCAGGACTCAAAGTAGAGACTTGAGGATTTTTAATTGCAGTTCAAGATCAGAGCCTCCCAACAGAAACCACCAAAAACACATAATGAAGAAAAATACAACGAGTAACTGCAGATGGGGAAGAAACAATAAATCATGGCTGCCTAATCCTAACTAAGAAGAAACATATCCACAGACACGGCAGTTGGAACGTATATACACTGGAAGCTGAAAAAATGGTATAAGCATATCTCTGAAAGGGCTTCAGAAAATGACAAAGCAACCATACTCTGGTATATGCCAATACGCACAGAGATCAAAGTTAATAGACCAGATATTGTTATCAGGGACAACCAAGAAACAGATACCTTCTAATCGTCATATAAGTCCCAACAGATGACAATGTATAGCTAAAAGAAAAAGAAACTCTCGAAACACAAAGACTTGGAAATAGAGATACCTCGAATGTGGAGCCTGAAAACAGAAATAGTTCCTATAATAATAGGTGCATTAGGGATGGTTAAAAACATACAGAAAATAGCACACACATCCTACGTAAAACACTTTCAACACAGTAAAAATAATTATACCAAAACAAACCACAGCACATATTCAAGACACACAGGGCTGTGCTCAGTAGTGCAGCGCAAGCATGTGATAAAAACAAGACTACTGAATTGCAAAATAGAGACAGAAAACAACTGAAGATGAACGGTGACTTCTGAAAGATATAATCCTGTGTAAAAGAGTACTTGAGCCGAAAAATGGAAGATTTTATGAGACTTTCTAATTCAAACGGATAAAAAAATAGAAAATAACAAGTTAGATATAACAATAAGAGTCAAGGCAAGGTGAATATGTTTACTAATTGATCCATTATACCTGTTTGATTCCAGGATAATGAAGAAAGAGGAAAAGTTTTAAAAATACAATTCCTTGAAATTTGAGGTTGCGAGAATTTGGAATATGAAGTTTGTAAAGGTTGTAATTCCCATCTAGAGCCCGTGAGATTGCAGATACGGAAACAGGCAGATTTCCGGGCAATGCTGCCTCTAAGTCCCTCTTCATCTGTTGAAAGGTTGCGAGTTCGTTCGTATCAATTATTCGCATTTCTTCATCAACCTTAACGTGGTTGGCACCTCCTTTGGACAACTTGTGGCGCCTCCCAGACTGTAAACAGGTCACTACCATGGATCGGGCAGTATTCCTTTTAATACCAAGTGTGTCTGTCATTTGCAGATAATCAGTTTGATTCTCCTCGAAGGCATCAACCAGCGTTGCCCTATCTTCGTCCGATATACGCATGTACCTTTTGCGTGGCTCCATAATTACAAGTTGGTATAAGAGAAAAGGGTAGAGGCGCGTGGCTTAGTGGTTAGGGTGTCAGCATCATAATCGAAAGATTGTGGTTTTGATTCCTGAACCGGGCGACGCGTTGTGTTCTTGAGCAAAACACTTCATTTCACGTTGCTCCAGTCCACTCAGCTGCAAAAATGAGTAACGCTGGCGTCCCGTTCAGCTGGGGAACACATATGCCATAGAAACCTGGAAACCGGCCCATGAGCCCGGTTAGGCTTTAAACTGGCGCATTTATTATTTATTATTATAAGAGAAAAGAATATAAAATGCAACTGATACCGACCGGTTACGAATGTTTCAATGAAAATTACTTTTTGTGGAGAGAAGAATCACATAATTTAGTTCTTCCTTGTATCTATAACAACATAATAAAATTTGCGCGACAAAACACGTCATCTAAATTTTTCATTTGTAACATTCACTTCTTCCAATGTAAGTAAAAACATACATTTAAAATGAGTGCAAAATTAAATAAACTTATTCCGAACTTGAATGCTCACGTGCGAATTCGAATGCTCGACAAGACACTTCCTCGCATTCCGACTAATTGGAATGCTCTCGACGGGTGTTTTGATTTGAATGATGTAAATGCTAAATTCTTTGACCGAAGTACGAAACTGAATGATCGAAAAACGAATTTGAATGATTAACTTCATGGCGCTAATTATTTTCGCGACATTGAATGACACGGTTTTCAAACGTACGAAAATGACTGCAAAAATCTCCAATAATGATAATAATAATAATAATAATAATAATAATAATAATAATAATAATAATAATAATAATAATAATAATTATGATGATGATGATGATGATGATGATTTTATTTATTTATTTGCCACAAGGGCGAAGGATGAGAGGGACAGTGCAAAGACATAAAGTGTAGGGGTTTACATATAATGAAATGATAAAAGAAAAAGGTAAGAAAGAAAGTGTACACGGTAGACACTGAAAAAGTAAGGACACATGCATAGCACACAAAGGTTTAAAAAAAGGTGGCGGGGAGGATGATAAAGATGTGGCCGTCCTGATACAGGAAGACCTCTAGGGACAATCGAGGAATCCCACTGTCCGAAATTTCCCTGAAACTCCAGGAGAAAGTGCCCTCTCCAATTCCTTCTCTCCGACTCACAGGTCTACACTTAGAGAGGTACCATCCACTCTTGCCATTTTCGCAACTTTCACTCACCTTTTAATAAACTCACTCGAGGACACCACTTCCCTCTCTACCCTCAATTCCGTTTTCAAGTGAAACTTGAAGAAGTCAATGAGAGCTCTACCAAAGAGGAATGTATCTGTCCTCATGCCTTTCAGCCTTGTCCACCAAACAACCTCTTTCGCCACAACCACCAGGCAAAGGAAAACTGCCTTGCCTGCCCGACTGAAGGAGGGTGGCGGGGTGATCATCACTAAAGACTCGGCCAACAAACGGATCCGTGCCACACGTGACAGCATCTGTTCGACGTAACCCCACAAGTCAGCAATGCCCGGACACTGAACGAGGGAGTGCAGAACGGTTTCGTTATTCTGCGCGCATATCAGACAAGCCCGCTTGACAGCACATCCGTGCCTGTAGAGTTTATCTCGAACCTGTATCCGCGCCCTCTTCTAGCACTGCCAGGCCAAGGACATTTGGAAATTATCCATGATAGTTCCTTAACCGAAAATCATCCGGAACAGGCTATCCAGTTCATTCTCGTCGGTGCCAGAGTCTCCCCAAGAACGTCGTCGCACTTCCCCACCACTAATCCTCTATAAATTTCTAAAGCGGAACATCCACCGATCCCATTACCCGACGGGTAGAGGGCTGTGAGCGTCTTGGGCTACAGCAAATATTCTCCTCAATACCACAGATTTGCTTGTTGGTTACTTGACCATAACCACTTGAGCATGTCTCTTAGTGGCTGACGATATGTGCATTTCTAATCACGAGCAGAAGTAGTGGGAGAGCATCATAGCCAAGTGTTGAGAGAAATTCTTTGAATAATTCACCTCTGGAAACATGGATGTTTTGTTCACCATCCTTAAACAAACCTTATTCAGGAAATCTTTTGAGTGGAACGGGGTACTGGACCTGAAGAAAATTCTAACTGGGTCCTACCTGCAAGGCCATGCGTTATCTTGATATGAGATCGCCTTGTCACGCACATATGGTTGTGATGCATGAGCCTTGTGCACCCTTATCAGACTGGTAGTCATGATGGGTATATTGGGTTTTGTATATTTGTACCTCAGTGTTACTTTGATGGCATGTACTGTTCTTTCACTCAATAATAATAATAGTAATAATAATAATAATAATAATAATAATAATAATAATAATAATAATAACAACAACAACAACAACAACAACAACAATGAGAAGAAGAAGAAGAAGAAGAAGAAGAAGAAGAAGAAGAAGAAGAAGAAGAAGAAGAAAAATTCATGGAAATAGTAGAAAAATACATGGTATAGAAAATTAATACCAAAAATTACAAAACATGAACAGAATACAAAAAAAAAGATTGCGTTTTGATCGCAGCACAAGAACGAAAGGCTCTCACCTGAAATTACCCAAAAAAGATAATAAAGCAGAGATTTTGATAGCAGTAAAAGATCAAAGCATTCTCACCAGAAATTTCGCAAAACATATCATGAAGATGAGAGCGAAAATTAAAGTTCAGAATATGTAGAAACTCCCAAGAAACAACCAATTATCATATTTCTAGATATCCAGGATTAGTCAAAAATGGAGTATATAAACTGGTGCTCCGTCGGTTGCGACGACAAGGGTTCCAGTTGATCCGATCAGCGGAATAGCCTGATCATGAAATTAACGTACACGTGGCTGTGTATTCCACAGGCGCTTGTACACTTAACGTAGGACTCGGGGAGATTGAGCGTGACAGAGAATGTGACAAGGCCGGTTCTTTCAATTACAGGTACAACACATTTTTGGTAACTGAGTGGGCTGGTGCAACGTGAAATAAAGTGTATTGCTCAAGGACACAACGAACCGCAGCGAATCGAACTCATGAACTTACGATAGTGGAGCCCAATACCCTAACCACTAAGCCACGTGCCTTCACAGTATATTAAGATGGACTATATAACTAAAATAATTATAACTAAAATAATTATTATAGGCATCGGAGTAGCTGTGTGGTAAGTAGCCTGCTTACCAACCACATGGTTCCGGGTTCAGTCCCACTGCGTGGCACCTTGGGCAAGTGTCTTCTACTATAGCCTCGGACAGACCAAAGCCTTGTGAGTGGATTTGGTAGATGGAAACTGAAAGAAGCTCGTCGTATATATGTATATATATATATATGTATGTATATATTTGTGTGTCTGTGTCCCCCCTCCCAACATCGCTTGACAACCGATGCTGGTGTGTTTACATCCCCGTCGCTTAGCGGTTCGGCAAAAGAGACCGATAGAATAAGTACTAGGCTTGCAAAGAATATGTCTTGGGGTCTATTTGCTCGACTAAAGGCGGTGCTCCACAGTCAAATGACTGAAACAAGTAAAAGATTATTTTTTTTTTCATTATAGCTGTTGACTATTCTGGAAACGCTTTCCCCAGACGACAACTGGCTTGAATATGTTTTGTGTTTCAGAAATGTAAGTGTAAAAACAGCTCCGATGTCTTCTGCTTATTTCTAGATTAGGCAGTGAAATAAAATCACAGATTTTGTGAAGAAAGCTTACCTTACTTCCTTACTTAGTTTAGCATGAAACTGGGCGACAAGACAAAGCCTGGGCGCCCCATATAGTGTACAAAACATGTCTTGAAACAATGCAACAGTGACTGCTTCAAATGCTTAAGCAAAAAGTTTCCAGTTTTGTCTTGTAAGAAAATTAAGGTTGGTGTGTTTGATGGGCCACATAGTCGGTTGCTATTTCAGGACCAGCTATTTTTGGAGACCATGTCTGGCATTGAAAAAGAATCACGGGATGCTTTTGCTGCAGTTGTGTCTGATTTCCTGGGAAACAGGAAGTCATCAAACTATGAAGATCTTGTGCAGACCCTTTTAAGCAATTTTCGAGCACTGTGCTGCAACGTGAGAGTAAATGTGTATTTCCTGACGTCATCTGGACTACTTCCTTGAAAACCATAAAGCAATAAGTGATGGGCAAGGAGAAGGATTCAACCAAGACATCGAGAACATGGAGACTAGGTATGAAGGTCGGTGGAACACCAACATGATGCTGTCTGCTGTAGGTCACCGTAAAGGGACTGTCATGAGGCAGTTTATTCACATAAAGCAGCAAAGAGAATGTTCATTCCTTGAGTACATGAAAGTCCAGTTTGACAGAAATATCTATTCTAAGATGTGTAATTAAAGATTTGTATATATAATATATTTGTTAAACAATAAAAGTACTATCGGGATTGTGTTAGTTTCTTATTTAGTGTTGCATTTAATGACAAAATTGACATTTTTGAGGAAAAAAATGAATACCTGTTTAACAAAAAACTTGATATGATAGAAATTTCTGGGGGGTATTTTTGACCCCAGCAGCATCAAATTAGGTAGGATTAATTGTAAAAAGCAAGGTAACTAAAATTATTTTCAAAAATGCTACCCAGTGTTATTAAAGACATTCCAACGATGACCATTCCACCTTTTTCAGCAGAGAGTATATAGGACTACGTCATCTAATGCGTGTCTGCCTATTTTCAAGACAGTGGAATATGATCTTGGTGTATATTTATAGTTGGAATCCTTATTAGCTCTTCCTATTATAGAAGTGTTGTGTGAGGTGTTAGAGACATGCCTGGATATTTTGAGCGTGACTGTACATATAATGGCTGGCGCCACCCACGGTGACAAATTGTGCTTCTCACATGTCCAGGGGATTTTTCATTTGGAGTATTTTTATTTCGTTATCTGAATTAGTGAGTGGATCTGTTTGTACTGTCTACAATAATATAGTTGCTTCTTTGTTTTAACTGTGAGTATTCAAAATGGGTTTGGGGTCATATTACTTTCTTTGAAAAAATGCAAGCTTATATATCTTGGTTGTTCGTATTCTAAAATAGGCTTGGCTACCTGACTGGCAGCTTCGTTACGCAATATTTTGTTGTGTTGTTTCTTAAGGAGGTGTTGGATATTTTATTCTCAAATATGAAACAACGAATGAAAATAAAAAACTTCATTGATATCAATGGCCATTAGGATTGGGTATAAAGGATATATTTTCAACTAAAGCCGTTACGTATTTATATTCGTTGCATAAATTATGTCAGGAGTGTGTTACTCAGTGTGTTATTATTCAGGTCACTGCCTGGAATCGAACTCGGAATACAATCAGAAAAGGGGATGTTGCAAACACACGCAAAAAGAGGACCCAGAGAATGACAAAGTAGACATACTCTGGTATATGATTGTTATATTTTTTCTTTTGCTTGCCTTAGTCATTAAATTACGGCCTTGCTGGGGCACTTTATTGAAGGGTTTAGTCGAACAAATCAAATTCAGTATTTACTTTTTAAAGATCCAGTACAGAGAGATGAGACTGGGTGACACCGTAGTAGGATGGTGAGAATGTGTGCTACGCTAAGAGGAGTAAAGTTAAGCTAGGAGGAAAGAATGAACAGGTAGGAGGAGGAGAAACCAAAGCCTAAGGGTGAAAGGTGGTAGAATAAAACAATGAAGAGAAAACCGTGGAGAATTGACAAATTGAGAAATTGAAAAATGAAGAATGAAAAGAGGAACATAAACAAACATGAAAAGAGGGACATAAACAAACCAGCACTGGTTATCAAGCGATGGCGAGGAACAAACACAAGGACTTCCTCTCCCCCACTCTCTTTCTCTTCCTTCTCTCTCTCTCTCTCTCTCTCACGCACATACATATATATGAAGGTTTTCTACAAAGTGTCTTTCTACCAAATTTACTCACAAAGTATTGATCAGCCCGGGATTATAATAGAAGACAGTTGCCCAAGATACGCCCTAGTGTGATTGAACCCGAAATCGAAGGGTTGCAAAGCCAGCTTCTTACCCACACATCCATACCTGAGATTATAAACGGTCAAAGAGATTAGAGTAAATCAGTCAGAGATATTATTATCAAAGAGCAGCAAGACAAAAAATGCTTTCCAAGATTCAATAGTTTATCGGGAATATTCATCTGAGAATATTTTATACATCTCGTGATATCAATGAAGTTTTGTAAAGAATATTGGACTTTTCGAGGTGTAAACAATTTCAACTGTAATGTTTTCTTTTTCAAACTATTGATGTTTCAAAGAATTTTTCTTCGAGATTCAATAAAGTGAACTATTCAACCTTGTTAGAAAAAATAAAAAATTGGAAAAAACGTTTTTGTTGAATGCAAATATTTTTTACTGAAAAAAAAAAAAATTTTGAGTGAAGATATTTTGCTGTTGGAAGAGTGGCATGACTTGTGCAGTGTGCATTGTTTTGGCTGAGGTTTATGCATCAATTCCAACGGACATAGACATATCTCCGAAAGAAATTGGGAAAGCATCCAAATATAAAGATCTAGAAATAGAGATGTGCAGTGTGTGCGGCAATTGAATAGAGAGAATTGATGCCTGTACCAAGCGCCTCCGGGGATGACAAAAGAAAGAAAGAAAGAAAGAAAGAAAGGGGGGGAGAAAGAAAGAAAGGAAGAAGGAAGGAAAGAAAGAAAGAAAGAAAGAAAGAAGGGAGGAAAGAAAGAAAGAAAGAAAGAATATATGTAAATAGATGCGTAGCCAAAACGACGGAACTTATCCACGCATGGAACAGAAACTAACAGAACTAAGTGCTGCACATATATTAAACCAATCTAATTCAATGCAATAAACCCGCTCCTCACACACACACACACACACACACACACACACACACACACACACATCCACTCACGCACACACATATGTACACTACGCGTATCCAAGCATAGAGGGCGGCGCACTGTTGTGTAGCGAAATTAGACAAAAGCTGCTGTGAATTGTCCAGAGAAGGTTCCAAGCCAGACGTTTTGTGAAAGAGTGTAGTCGACTATCAACCGTTTACTTTTAACCTTTACTTGTTCCAGTCATTAGACTGCGGTCATGCTGGGGCACCGGGTTTAGTCGAACAAATCAACCCCATTGATCGCCCCGAAACTATAATAGAAGATACTTGCTCACTCTGCGTGCCATGCAGTGGGACTGAACCGGTAATTATGAGGTTGGGAAGCAAATTTCTTACCGCATAGTCACAGATAAGATAAATTAAATAGATTACCAACGCCGTTAGTAATCTTTTTTTTACATACTAATCGTCACTATGGCGTAATTTCATAGATTTTAGTGACCACCGCAAATGTAAGCTAATTAAAATTAATTAGATATAGCGTGCAATCGTAAACGTCTATGATGTGCATACAATTTCAGCGCAGACAGGAAAAGAGATAAAACTGCCAAAATCGACTGTCCAGTGCAACATCTAATTAAAGCCTAATTAGTTAAGACATGTTATAACGGTTAAAATCTACGAATTTACTTCTTGTGATCACCAACTCGAGCGGAGGCGCAATGGCCCGGTGATTAAGGCAGCGGACTCGCGGTTTCGATTCCCAGACCGGGCGTTGTGTGTGTTTATTGAGCGAAAACACCTAAAAGCTCCACCAGGCTCCGGCAGGGGATGGTGGCGACTCCTGTTGTACTCTTTCGGCCCAACTTTCTCTCACTCTTTCTTCCTCTTTCTTGAGTAACGCTGCGATGGACTGGGGGGGGGGGAACACATACGCCATAGAAATCGGGAAACCAGGCCCATGAGCCTGACTAGGCTTGAAAAGGGCGAAAGAAGATCACCAACTCATTCAAAAATCATTGGACAGCGGCCATGCTGGAGCACCGCATTAAAAGATTTAATCCAGTGGTTCTCAACCATTTTTTTTTCTTTTACTTATCCACCCCTTTGTATTCAGTACCACTGCGTGGGACCTTGGGCAAGTGTCTTCTGCTATAGCCTCGGGCTGACCAAAGCCTTGTGAGTGGATTTGATAGACGGAAACTGAAAGAAGCCCGTCGTATATATGTATATATATATGTATGTGTGTGTGTTTATGTTTGTGTGTCTGTGTTTGTCCCCCCACAACATCGCTTGACAGCCGATAATGGTATGTTTACGTCCCTATAACTTAGCGGTTCGGCAAAAGAGGCCGAGAGAATAAGTACTAGGCTTACAAAGAATAAATCCTGGGGTCGATTTGCTCGACTGAAGACAGTGCTCCAGCATGGTTACAGTCAAATGACTGAAACAAGTAAAAGAGTAAACTAAATTTTATATGAACCCCAAAGAGTCATATATAAACCCATAAAACTGAGAACCACTGATTTAGTCGAACAATTTGACTCCAATGCATCTACGATACAGATTTTCCAGAACCCTTGGTTTCAAAGATTTTCCGGATTACTTAGCAATTCGGCAAATAAAAACTGATACAATTACTGCAGGTATGACTGTCGGGTAAGAAGTTTACTTTCCAGCTACCTGGTTCCGTGTTCAGTCCCACTGCGTGACACCTTGGGCAAGTGTCTTCTACTATAGCCCGAGGCCAACCAAACTCTTGTAAGTTGAATTTGGGAAACGGAAAATGAAAGAAGCCTGGTGTGTGTGTGTCGGGGCTGTTTGTGTTTGTCCCCCAAAACTGATGTTAGTTTGTTTACGTCTGCATAACTTTGCAGCTCGACAAAAGCAAACCGACAGAATAAGTACTACGTTTAAAACAATAATCAAGTACTGGGGTCAATTTGTTCAACTAAATCCTTCAAGATGGTACCCCAGCATGGCCGCAGTCAAATGAATGAAACAGAAAATAAAAGGATATCGATATATTTTGAGACAGTAATGTGTGACTTGAGGGAGAATTGATTATTATTTCTAAAAGTCCGGGTGACTTCGTAGAGGTTTCCTCATCGTTAGTTAGACATTAATCAATAATGATGTCAGAAATATCCTTTATTCTTCTTGTTTCAGTCGTTAGACTACAGCCATGCTGGAGCACCTCCTTGATGAATTTTTAGGCGATTGAATCTACCCCAGTACTGTATCGGGTGCTGATGCCGAACTGCTAAGTTACGGGCGCGGAAACACACCTACACCAGTTGCCAGGCAGTGGCGGAAGACAAACACACACACACGTCCTTTCACTTGTAATCGTAGACATTTTCCCTTCCTCCTTCGCTGTTCTCGCTGCCGCTTTCTCTCCCTCTCTCTTATCCTCCTTCCCCTCTATCTACCGTTCACACGTGACCCACGACCAATTTTCCCCATTTTTCTGCCTTGTTCGCCCTGGACGCTTAGCTAGCCGGTCGATATCTATCTCTTCTCTTGCTATTCGTCTTTCTATTTCCATTCAGGATTTCTTCCAGGCGTTACCCATCGCCTTTGCCTGTTTAACCGAAAGGCCGTATTTTTCTCATCCACCTATTTATTCCGTCTTTGTCAATCGTCTTAAATTACATTAGTTTACTTTCTTGTGTCCGCTCTGTATCGATTTGTTCGTTCGAAACCCTAATTCTCCGCAAATTTTGCGGGTGTCGCCGATATGCGAAGTTCTCAGTATTATCATAAAAGGCATAAAACTGGGTATTAATATTCGGTCGATAACTGATGAGGAATTAGGGCCTCCTGTGTCTGTCCCACGTCTACATTTTGTTTAGCTATCGTTGTTTATTTAATACATTTTTCATTAATATATATAAAGATATATATATATATAAAGATATATATATATATATATATATATATATATATATATATATATATATATAGGGAGAATTCCCCCCCCCCCCAAAAAAAAACAAAAGACGAAGATAGGTGGAGTAGACAACAAACAGATGTATTAGTATAACGCTCGGGAAGTGAAAAAGTCTTTAACGTTTCGAGCCTACGCTCTTCCACAGAAAGGAACACAGAAAGAAACAAGGCGAGAAAATAAAGAATGTGTACTGGCTAGCGATCTATCATGGCGAAGGTTTGTCTTTATTATCAACTTGGTTTGTCCTTATTAGTCGAAAGACACCTGTTGTTATTCTCTTATTGTTTGTATTTATAATCGTGTAACATTTTCTCCGTTTTCCCGCTTTTCTGTCTGTAATGTACACATTCGCTTGCTTTCTTCCAAAAATTTAATGCTCTTTGCTTAGATTTTTGGGGCCAACCAATTTCGAACAGTCTCAAGTGTAACAGGCCGAAACTGTAATGATAATTGGAAACATAACTGATGAATAGAAAGCCACGAATGATCCGTCCTTGTTTTTTTCCTGTCTGTCTTTGTATCGTCTATCTGTTCGTATGTTTTTATTGTCGTCCCTTACGTTCTTATTCCATTTTTTTGGGATATATATGTGTGTGTATGTGTGTATATATATATATGTATATATGTATGTATATATATATATATGTATGTATATATATATATAATATATATATATATATATATATATATATATATATATATATATTATATATATATATATATATATATATATAATATATATATATATATATATATATATATATATATATATATACATACTTGGAAAAGTATATACGACAGGCTACTCCAAGTTTTCTTCCACTAAATCCACTCACAAGGCTTAGGTCGGCCCGAAGCTATAGTATAAGCCGAAGGTGCCATGCATGCAGTGGGACTGACACCGAAATCATGTGGTTAGGAAAGCAAGCTTCTTACCACACAGCCACGCCTACGCCTATAAAGTCCAACATTTGCCTTCTCCTAGCAAAACGAGATGTGTGGTTCCTTTGGATGACTAACCACATTAACGATTACTCTACAGAACCAAAAGAAACTTAACGTTGTTAGTCGACTTGCTAGAAATAATAGTCAAATCTCCCTCAAATATCGCCTTATCGTCTTTAAAAAAAGAAAGGATATATTAAATTATGTAGACCTACATACACTATATCTTAAGAAAAGCACAAAAATAAAAATAAAATTACAGTAAAACGTGATGCCCATGCTGGTAAACCTTTGATCGTCAGGTGGATAGAAACTGACCTAGGCTTCAATAACAGAAACAACAACTTTATGTCTTCACTTAAAATAATTCCGACTTCATCGTTAAAGCTACTCACAAAATGCAGATTTAATTTAACGGAAATCTCCAGCGCTGCTTCAGTTTAACTCAGCTAACAGAATGTAGATTATAGCCCAAACTTAATCCAAAACGTTAACCCTTCCTTAAACACAACGTAAAGATCTGTAAATTCATCTAATTCTCTCTTTTATCACACTAATTCGCCAATTTTGCAGAATTGGGTATTTTCATTATCTTACACCTTCATCCAGTCTCTTCCCGTCTATACATCTATGCTTCATTCTGTTTATCTTTCTACCTGTAGTTATATTACCCTACCCGTTTTCTGTCTGTCTGTTTGCCTGGTTGTCTGCATGACTGTCTCTCTGTCTGTCTGACTATCATCTATCTATCTATCTATTTATCTATCTATCTATCTATCTAGCTATCTATCTATCTATCTATCTATCTATCTACCTTCCTTCCTGTCTGTCTGCCTGCCTGCCTGTCTGCCTGTCTGTCTCTCTGTCTGCCTTTCTATCTATCTATCTATCTATCTATCTATCTATCTATCTATCTATCTATCTATCTATCTATCTATCTGCCTATCTTTCTGTATGTCTGTCTGTCTGTCTGTCTATCTATCTATCTGTCTATCTATCTGCCTATCTTTCTGTCTGTCTGTCTATCTATCTGTCTATCTAACTCTCTTTACCTCTCTCTATACATACAGACACATGCACACACACACACATATACACACACACACATCACACACACATGCATACACATGTAGATATGTATATATCTATGTACGCGTGTATGTATGCAGGTATGTATGAATCTATGTATGTACATGCGCGTGTGTGTGTGAATGTCTGTCTTTTTGTATTTTGCTTATCTATCTAGTATTGTAGCTATGTTATTATAATTTATCTATGTGATTGCCAATGTATTTGGCAATTTCCGTTTGTCTTTAAAGTACGATGAGTAAGAAAGAGAAAAAACATGAAGCAAAACAAAAGCAGAAATTACGTACAAAATATACACATAAAAACATAGAAAGACACACGTATAAAACCACGCACAAACAGACAACAAACCCTGATCAAATAATATTCCTTCAATGGGTCGTATTATGCTTGCTTCAACGAGAAACTCAAACTGCATTCAGCGAGATGTCTCACAAACATCTCTGTCAATTGCAAATGGCGCCGTTCTAGACGTACACTAACTGTACAATTACATACATACATACATACATACATACATACATACATACATACATACATACATACATATATATATATATATATAATATATATATATTATATATATATATATATATATATATATATATATATATATATATATATATATATGGGCCCCGCCACCACCAGCAGTTAATTCTTAAAGATATTTAGCTTCATAGCTTTAATGGAAAAAATATTTGGGGTCAGCGAAACACAATCTGCTTTCGACGTCACATCTTGCAGCATGGCAGGCAGCAAAACTAATAATGAGAAGCTCTTTTGTACTGGTATCTCTTAATAATGGATAAAATCTGTCGATAGATGAATCTCTCATTGATTTACATATCACAGAAGTGCAAACACACTTGAATTAACGCACCGGAAATATGCATCCACTCATAAATTTGCGCAAACGAAAGCTCAGATGTATAAATTTACATATATGTGCGCCTGCATTCTTCTATACATGCATATGTAAGTACAAAACATTTACACTGGCAAGCATATGGTAGCGTAAAAGTTTATTTAATATCTCTTCTTTGTGTAATAAATATGTGTGCGCGAGTATACGTATTCGACAAATGCCCTGGGAATGTATTTGCGTGAAAAGCTTACTGAAAGGGCTCGACCGAACTACACTGTGACTTGAACGATAATACACACACACACACACACACACACACACACACACACACACACCACACACACACACACATACACACACATACACACACACATACAGACATCCGTTATCTTTTGCTTGTTTCAGTCACTAGAGTGCGGCCATGCTGGGGCACCACCTTCAATTTTTAGTCGAATGAATCGATCTCAGTACTTCTTTTCTTAGGAAGTGGTACTTGTTTTATCGCTCTATTTTGCCGAACCGCTGAGTTAAAAGGGCACAAACCCACCAACACCAGTTGTCAAGCGGTTGTTAAACACCGCTTGTCAAACACAAACACAAAGGCACACACACACATACACACACACACAGACACGCATACAGATGACGGGATTCTTTCAGTTTCCATCTACCAAACTCACTCACAAAGCTTTGGTCGGCCCGAGGCTATAGTAGAAGACACTTGCCCAAGGTTCCACGCAGTGGGACATGGTTGGGAAGCTTCTTACCACACAGCCACAACCGGGCTCAGCTGAACTACTGTATTACTTGAACGATTATATATATATATATATATATATATATATATATATATGAGGTAAATTTAGATTCAGTAGGATATATAATACCACTTGCTAAGATCAGACCCAATGCTCTAAAAAACCACCATAAACTCACGATAAAGATAAAGTAAGCCTATTTCTCATATGTTCATTGCATTGCTCGTGTGTATCATATCGTGAGTTTATGGTGGTTTTTGGAACATTGACTCTGATTTTAGCAAATGGTATTATATACTCTATTAAATCTAAATTTACCTTATATTGTGCCTGTAACGGTGTGCATTTGCTAGCCACCTCATTAATACTATTGATAACAGTAATACTTCTTTACCTAAATTTTATCTTGCTCACGATAGTTTTCTTTTAAACAAAGCGGGACATTTAAAGTAAGGAAAGCACACGAGCTAATGTAGTGAATATTTTAGAAAGTGATGTTACAGTTATTTTCAACTGAAGATCGCAAAGTTTGTTTGTCATGCTAAGCGTGAAAGCAATTGATATTGAAATATGCATTACTTACTGACGTATTCAACGCAAAGGTAGGCCTATTTCTCATATGCTCATTGCATTGCTCATGTGTATCTTTATCATGAGTTTATGGTGGTTTTTTTTAGCATTATATATATATAAGCAAGAAGTTGAAAAATTACACATCTTTCATTTAAAAGAAAAGAATATTAACTATAATAAATAAAATAAATAAATAATTAAATATTATTCAGTTCTTCTGTCTGAAGAATTTCTGATAGGAAATTCCTTACATGTTTATCTCCCTTTTAAAGCTTCCTATTAGTAAATGAAACACGTGTAATGGGTGAATAAATAATACCAATAAGCTTTTCAACTTCCGGGTTTGTTAAATATATATTCAAATTGATAGATAAATACACACAAACACACGCATATATGTGTGTGCGTGTGTTTATGTGTATATATATATGTGTTTATGTATATATATGTATGTAGCATACGTTTGTTTATATATATATATATACATGCAAATACACGTGTGCGTGTGTGCGTGTGTGTGTGTGTGTGTGTGTGGTGTGTGTGTGTGTAAGATATTGCTTATAGCCACTTTAATATGGTTGTCCTCTAAGAGACGACGGCACTACAATTTAATCCCAAGAAGACATCTCTTCCACTGGTTTACTCAGTGCGCTTCTCGTGCCCGATATTCATTGCAAGCGGGAGATAACCCCTGCCACCCTGGCTTCAAGATCACCAGACCACGTGGTTTCAATCCGTGTTGGATCTCTTCGGTGGTGAACACTCGTTGCCAGACATGGTAGCAGTTTATACATAAATTTGTATCAATTTGATATTTACAGAATCTTTACGTGGCTGTGTGGTAAGAAACTTGCTTTCCAACCACATGGTTCCGGGTTCTGTCCCACTGCATAGCAAGAATAACAGACTTAAAAAACTATAGCTAGATTTACACAAAACTCAGTTATCGGAAAAGTTACATTCCAAGAATAGTCCATGCTCTCAATGCAGATAATCCGGATCGTAGAGAGGAGTTTAGCGAGTGGTACATAGCAAATACCACACGTTCCTGGCTTTTGGTAAAAGGAAATTCAAGGAAGATCAGTTAATTATGGTTTTATTCAACATATCCCCACTTCAAATTCTCACAATTGTGGCAGCAGTCCTTAGCCCTGTAAAGGGACTCGGAAGATGGACCTCCAACCAGACCCGTAAAGCCAGGAACTTTTCAGCACCACCTCGTGTGTATGTATGTACATATATATATATAAGAATGAGTAAATATTCAAAATAAATACTCGTAAAGGTGTTATTATTACATCTGCCTTCGCTAAAGCGGAGGTAATGTTTTCAGTCGTTTGTCTGTCCGTGGACAAGATATCTCAAGAACTGCTGGATGGATTCGGATGAAACTTTCAGGGATGTTTGGCCTCGTGACTGGCACGAACTGATTAAATCTTGGGATCGATCCGCTACTGTACAAGGATTGTGGATTATTTTTCCGCGTTTTTTTTTTTTTACTTAATTTTTGAGAGCAGACGAATTGATTTTTAGTATTCTCATTCATGAGAGCAGTCGAGTTTATTTCAGATATTCTCATTTCAAAAATCACCTCTGGCTAATCGATGAGAGGACGCTGATGTTGCCTTGGCGGAGGTTTGCGCTCTCTGAGTGCTCTTGTTCTTCTTGTTATTATTATTATTATTAATTTTATTTATCGTGTACAAGTATGTGTGTGTGCATCACTTTATTTATAATTCAATTTTAGAAAAATCTAAATAATTGATAATAATAATAACGATAACATTAGTGGCAGGAAGCCATATTAGCATTATACATGTGTAGGCGTACACACATTGACTCACACACATGCGCACACAAAAAAAAAGAACGCAGCTCGGATAACAGACAGAGTCACGACTATTGAAAAAGTTGCAAGATGCAACGAAAATCTTAGGAAAAGTAAATAAGTAAATGTATGGAAACTTTGCCTGTGAGTGTGTTAGATAATAACTCACTAAAAGAGAATGACACTCCCCAGACACAACAAAAATTTTATTCAATACACGAAATCACATAAAGAATCTTGCAAACAAAATCCCAAAACGAAATAGATTCTTAAATATATTAGAGGGTACTATTCAAGATGTAGCGGATTATTACGAAGCAGGATGGGGTTATTTCATTTTAGGTAGAGCAAGATCTGCTGAGGAAAATTGAGGCTCTAACCAGAATTTGAAATCATGATCCAGGTATATCTGTTACCTTATTCTACGGTCTTTTACCTGAGATAATATGTTAAATTCCACTCGTTTGACCGATTTCCGCTGGTCTGTTACATATTTTCAGGGAGATTAGTGGTTAAGTTGAGGGTTTTCACTTCCACACTCTAGCAAGCTGGTGCTTTGTGTACCCTCTAATATAACTAAGACTTTATATATGTATATGTATATATATATATATACACAACTATGAGAGAGAATCCACTATATGGACGCTCTTACGCTAGATATAGATCCGAAAGGGACTCAACCACTAAGAATTGTTCTCAAGAAATAATTGAACACACCAAAAACGTAATTGAGCAGGACAAATGAAAAATAACGAAAATATAGATTAACCCCATACAATTGTTTTACCGTTAATAAATTATGTAATTTTACTTACATAAATATCCTCGGATCATCAGTGGAGTACGTCATAAAAAATATAATTTGTCGAACTGCACGCCAAATATTAACACGAGGTCAGAGAGACGAACATCATATATATATGTGTGTGACATCTTTAACCAGAAAGCGGAATTTTATAACGCCGCCTTGTCAAAAGCCGGTTATAGAGATAAAGTATCATATAACGACCCGGCCCATTCTAAACCAATATATGCTTCTCAGGATAAGAAAACTAATAACAATAGAAATAGTGAGAATAATGATTTCAGCTCTAACAACGTCGGCACCACTATACTTAAGAAAAATAATTTACGGACCAGGGGATGCAATCGGCAACCAACCCCAATTTTCCAGCACAGAAATATTCCCTTTAATGTAACTGGTAACACTTTGAACAATTCTAAGTCCACAAAAAACTATATCTGGTTTGTCATACCTTTCGGAAAACAAATCAAGTCAAACCTTCCTTTGCAGTTCCGTGAAGCCGTAGCTAGGAACTTTCGCAGGAATTCTAGGTATTACTCTACTATCAATTCGCATAAGGTAAGGATTGCATTCTCTAACACTAGAAATCTATCGCAATATTCTTACCAATTCCAACCAAACATACAATAATAATAATAGAAATAGTATTGATAATAGCAACATTCATAACAGCGTTGGCATTAACAATGGTAATATTAATAATAATATTAGTCGGATTATTAACAGTGGTAGTGTTAGTGGTAACAACGACAGCATTTCTAATAACAGTGGTAGTATTGATGATAACAACGGCAGCATTTCTATAGTCAGGGATATTGCCGGCGATAGTACAATTAATAATAATAACAATAATAGAAATAGTATAATGGTCAGTGCTAGCAATAATATTAACAGCAATCATAACAATAAAAACTCCGTCTTAGTCTCGGATTAAACCCTAACAGATTAAAGTTCTTGTCCAGTAATTCCAAAATTAGAAATTCCATTTACCAGTGTAAAATTTCTTCCGGTACCGGTGTCTTCTTCTATATTGGGGCGACTACTTCTAAATTATCCCAGAGGATTTCCAATCATTATTCAACTTTCCGAGATAAGAGAAAACAACAAAGTATAGGACCAAGTAAATTAGTTTGGCGTCTTAAGGACAGCAATATAACTTTCAAGCTGGAATGGTCCATATTGTCTGTATCCTTTCCTTTTGATAAGGGCAGAAAATATTGTGGCGTCTGTAATTCCGAGCTTTTCTATATACTTTTGCCAAAATCCCTTTGGTAAACACAATGGTAGAGAAATCCTATAGGTGCATGCACTGGCAGAAACACACCTTCCACTTATATGAATGATGATTAATATAGATAACCTCCTTGAATTTAATAATTTGGTTCCACTTCTACAACACCACCATAGACAAATTTTTTTATACTCCGTTACATGAAGGGCTACTACCAAATAAGTTGGGGTATGTTTTACCTTTGTCTCTCTACCTCTCCCCCTCTCACTCTCCCACTCTCTATCATAAGCACAATCAAACACACAGACACAAACCTGTCACTCCACCACTAGATGTATTTGGCATTTATCCCCCCCACACACACAATCACGCACACACATACACACACATAGACACGAATGCAGTTATATACATACACACACATAGGCACTCAATCTCATTAGCAAAAGCAAACAACAACGCATCCCCATACATACGACTTGCACTCTGTCACCTTCCTATTCTTAGATCTTTCCCCTTGCAACCATTTTTGAACTCTTGAACTTTTTAGAATCTTCTCCATCCAACCAATTTTGACGTCACTGCTTATAACGGAATATTTTAAAGAAACACTCATTATCACTATGGACTCCGTGTGGGCAGTCATCTAAAAGTTTTTGTTCGTCATGATGCTGACATAAGTTCCTTGTCTTTCCTGATGAGAAGGCGGCATAATGCACCCTTTATTCCTTCGGAATTAAGAATATGCAGTCTTCGAAACATATGTCGAGAATAAAGGAATTTTATTAAATCGTCGTTCGACTCCATTCTTTCATTTATATATATATATATATATATATATATAAACTTAGATAAACTTATATGTGTTTCGACCAATGATTGGTCCAGGCCATGTCTAACTTAATAGCACCTCCTTATATATATATTATATATATAATAAACTCCCTTCGGTCATGAATGACCACGGGATTACACCTACAAAGTTCCACTCTGAGGTACAAGTCCGGGCAACGTTGTTTAAGGAAGATCAGTAGCCGGCCATGCATACCAGCCTCCTCTCTTTACGCCACCGATGTTATCCAAGGGAAAGACAGAGGCCGATGCAGCTTGGCACGAGTGACGTCACAACTCATTTCAACAGCTGAGTGAAGTGGAGCAACACAGAGCCCGGTCCGGGAATCGAACTCAGTACTTCATCATTGTGAGCACGACGTTCAAACCACTGAGCCATGCGCCATATATATCCATATTATATACGCACCCATACTCACACACACTTCCATATGTATAATATACATTTATAGACAGACAGACAGACAGACAGACAGACAGACTGATAGATAGATAGATAGATAGATAGATAGATAGATAGATAGATAGATAGATAGATAGATAGATAGATAGATAGATAGATAGATAGATAGTTAGTTAGACAGATAGATAGATAGATAGATAGATAGATAGATAGATAGATAGATAGATAGATAGATAGATAGTTAGTTAGATAGATAGATAGATAGATAGATAGATAGATAGATAGATAGATAGATAGATAGATAGATAGATAGATAGATAGATAGATAGATAGATAAACATTTGCGTGATAGAGCAGTGACGCTTTTGTGCTGCAGATGTAATTGAATAACCCATTTAAAATAAACAGGAAGCATTAAACCATATTCCCTGGTTTCAAATTCACATGTAGATGTGATGAAGGTAAATGCCTCGGAAAAAACAATTTCTTTTCATAACTACATAGCATAACGATAAACCGTCCCAATGAAATAAATACACGGTTTATAAAGCGAATAATAGCCGAGTGGTTTAAACATCGTGTAATGTGCAACGCTTGTTTCAAGTGGTGAAACATGATGTTTGTGTGCACGGTCTATATGCACACGGTATATATATATATTTGTGTATACAATCATGCATGTACGTATGTATGTATGTATGTATGTATGTATGTATGTATGTATGTATGTATGTATGTGTGTGTATGTATGTGTGTATGTATGTATGTGTGTATGTATGTATGTATATTTGTGTGCGTGTGAGAGTGTGCGAGCATATATATATATATATATATATATCAAGACAGTGAGAGAGGGAGAGAAGATAGACAGACAGACAGAGAAACGGAGAGAGACGAAGAGAAACAGAGAGAGAGAAAGAGAGAGAGAGCAGACAGACGACAGACAGACAGACAGAGAACCTGTGTGTATGTATATATGAATATATATGTGTGTGTATGGATATAGATAGATATATGGCTGTGTATGTATGTATATATATATATAAACACACATATATATATGTACATACATATATATATATGATTATATATATTATATATATATAATATATATATATATATATACTATATGTATATATATATATATGTACATATATATATATTATATATATATTATATATATATATGTATATAAAGAGAGAGAGAGAGCATGTATGTGTGAGTGTGTATAGATATAAATAGCTGTGTATGTGTGTATATACATAAATATACACACACATATATGTATGTATACATACATACATATATACATATATATATATATATATATATATATACATACATATATACATACACATATATATATAAACTTATGCATATATGCATGCATGTATGTACGTATGTATGTACATATATATATATCAGTATATATATGGATGTTGTACGTATGCATTTATGTATATACGCACTCAACAAGTAAATTCACTTAGAACCAATGAAACGCATCAAAGGGTGTATATATCATGGAGACAATACCGCTTCTAAGAATTCTGTATCGATCGCTGTTTCCTCACAGATATGTAACACAAACGTACAATGTTTATGAATGTATTTATGTGTGTAAATACATGACTGTATGCCTATATGTCTGTGTGCGTGCGTATAGATACATACACACACACACACATATACATACATAATATGCATAACTACTTTA
>NC_043014.1:14795726-14878657 GCF_006345805.1 Octopus sinensis | reverse complement strand
GGGTGAGAGTTAGCCATGAGTACGATGACGAATTTAGTGTACAGGTAGGCATTCACCAAAGCTCATGTCTCAGTACCCTCCCATTTATCATTGTCCTCCAGGCCCTAGCAGAGGAATTTAAGACGGCTGCCTCTTGGAAATACTGTATGCTGATGATCTCGCTCTCACAGTGGAATCTGTAACAGAATTAAAACAGAAATTCCAGGTATAGAAGTAAAACCTGGAATAGAAGGGTCTTAAAGCTAACTTATCAGAGACCAAGGTTCTAAAAAATTATATCGTTGCTGTTATGTTAAACTGTCGTATGTCCAAATTTGGCCAATTGCGTTTCTGCAATATATATTTTTGCTTGCAATAGCCGGTTCTTTTGGTCGAACTATCGTATCTCCAGCTGCTTCAGATGCCAAGATATCAAAAATTGCCAAAGTGTAGTACAGCGGTTTTGCTATGGATTGTGACGCTATTTTTCGTTTCCTGAAAAAGCAATGTTTTAGACTTACGATACTTTTGTATAATAGCAACAAGAATATATATATATATATATATATATTATATATATATATATATATATATATATATATATATATTATATATATGTTGGTGTGGTTTGTGTGTGTTTGGTTGTGTGTGTGTGTGTGGGTGTGTGTGTGTGTGTGTGTGTGTTGTGAGTATGTATGCATGTACGTGGTGTGTGTAGATATATATTGTGAAAGTTATGTATGTATACATACAAATATAAATATACATAGATAGTTACATACCTACCTACATACATACATATATATATATATATATTATACACACGTGTGTGTGTCTGTGTGTGTATGTGTGTGTGTGTGTGTGTACGTTCAAAGAGAGACAGAGAGGGTTAAATTTACGGGAATGTATAGTATTTCAACCAGCAATCATGAACTCCTGACTGTAATTTGCCGAAACACACGTATGTCTTATAAACCATAAAATACCATATGTTTTCTGTATTTCATTAATACAATACATGTATGCCTACATGTGTACACGTGTGTGTGTGCTTGAGTGTGTGTGTGCGTGTGTGTGTGTGAATGAGTGTGTGTTCGCGATTATTTCACTGTTAGTTTCGTAGCTTCTGTTAGTTGCAATTGTTTTCCATTTTTTTTTTGTTTTTCAGTAGTTTTCATATATATATATATATATATACACACAAACACACTTTATTTATTTGATTTCGAGATATATTTCTCTTGTGCGCATACAATGTAACTGTGTTTGTATGTATGTATGTATGTATGTATGTATGTATGTGTGTGTGTGTGTGGTGTGTTGTGTGTGTGTGTGTGTGTGTGTGTCCTTTCTACTAAAAGTACAAGGCCTGAAATTTGTGGGAAGGGGACTAGTCGATGACATCGACCCCAGTGTTCCAGTGGCACTTAATTTATGGGCCCCGAAAGGGATGAAAGATAAAATCGACCTTGGCGGAATTTAAACTCAGAACATAGCGGCAGACGACAATACCACTAGGCATTTCACCCGGAGTGCTAACGATTCTGCGAGCTCACCATCTCTATTTATCTATATCAGGTCGTCCCATAAGTTCTGTCCGATTTTACCTTTTTTTAAAAATTGGATTAAATTTAATAGTATTTTAGAATGTCTAATGGAATTAAAAATTATTTTTATGCATTTGTGTACATTTAAACTAATTAAATATTATTTTACACAATAATAGAATTAAATTTTCTTTGATTAAAACCCTTTCTAACATGAAAGTATCCAAAGAGCATTTGAGACACATAATGCCTTATGAGTACAAAAAAGGAAACTCTGCAGCCGAAGCAACTCGAAACATGCACTCAGTTTATAGGAAAGGATGCTTGAATGAAAGAACTTGCAGAAGGTGGCTTGCAAAATTCAGAAGTGGAGATTTCAGCCTTGAAAATCGAATAGGATGTCCAGTTGAGTTTGATGATAAACTCCTTGTGGCATTACTTGAAGAAAATCCTGCATTATCAGTTGAAGAATTGGCAATAAAGCTTAGTTCAAACCATACAACTGTTCATCGTCATCTTCAACAAGTTGGAAGGTTCCTAAACTTGAAAAATGGGTGCCTCTTGAAGTGTTCGAAATCAACCGCAAATCCCGAGTTGAAATCTGTTCTTCTCTCCATTCTCGCGAACTCATTTCACCCTTTCTGGATAGACTTGTGACTGGTGATGAAAAATGAATCTTCTATCGAAATGATAAATGTCATAAACAGTGGCTTGGTAAAAGGGAAAAGGCTCAACCACAGCCGAAAAGGGTACTTCATGGGGAAAAGGTTCTTCTCTCTATCTGGTGGAATTGCAAAGGAGTAATTCACTTTGAATTGTTACCACATAATGCAACAATCAATGCTCAAGTCTACTGTCAGCAATTAGAGCGTTTGAACCAAGCTTTGGAGAAAAAAGATCCACATTAGTGAATCGAAAAGGAGTGGTGTTTCATCAGGACAATGCACGATCCCACACTACAAAGATCACATCACAGAAGATCGAAGAGCTTGGTTGGGAAAAAATTCCTCATCCACCTTATTCTCCCGACCTTGCTCCTTCAGATTACCATTTGTTTCATAGTTTACAGAATCATTTGGGGGACATAACTTTCGCAAGCCAGGAGGAGGTCGAAACTGACATTTCAGAGTTCTTTGCTTTGAAACCAAAAGAGTTTTACATTGATGGGATTAAAAAGCTTGTAACTAGCTGGAAGGAAGTCATAGATAATGAGGGAAAGTACATTGATTATTAAATTTCAATTAAATATAACATTTGATTACTTGTTTTCTTTATTCAAAATTCGGACGGAAGTTATGGAATGACCTGATATATATATAATGTGGGTGAGGAACGATGTAACCCTAGTGGGTGAGGAACGATGTAATAGAATTGAATGCACCTCATACGGCAGAAGAAACCTCGTCTCTGTATGCCAAATTCACTCACAAGATATTAGTCAACTTAGGAGTTATAGTAAAAGACACTTGCCTAAGGTGCCGTGCAGTAGGACTGAACTGGAAACCATTTGGTGGCACAGCGAGCTTCTTAATCGCACAGCTATGCCTGCACCTATTTAAAAGGATTGAACTTATGACCTTCAGGTTAATTGGTTGTTAATTTTAGATAATGAGACTACTGCGTTACCGAGGTAGTGTATACAATAAGTATGAGAAATGGCTTCAAATTTTACCACAAGGCCAGCAATTCTAGGGAAAGGTTAAGTCGATATCGTTGACCTCATTATTCAACTGTTACTTATTTTATCGACCCCGAAAGTATGAAAGATAAAGGTTGACCTCGACGGAATTTGAACTCAGAACATAAAGACAGACGAAATGGCGCTAAGCATTTTGTTCGGCTTGCCAACGATCCTTATTTCTTTATTGCCCACAAGGGGCTAAACATAGAGGGGACAAACAAGGACAGACAAAGGGATTAAGTCGATTACATCGACCCCAGTGCGTAACATGTACTTAATTTATCGACCCCGAAAGGATCGAAAGCAAAGTCGACCTCGGCGGAATTTGAACTCAGAACGTAACGGTAGACGAAATACCTATTTCTTTACTACCCATTTCTTTACTACCCACAAGGGGCTAAACACAGAGAGGACAAATAAGGACAGACAAACGGATTAAGTCGATTATATCGACCCCAGTGCGTAACTGGTACTTATTTAATCGACCTCGAAAAGATGAAAGGCAAAGTCGACCTCGGCGGAATTTGAACTCAGAACGTAGAGATGGGCGAAATATCTATTTATTTACTGCCCACAAGGGGCTACACAAAGGGGACAAACAAGGACGGACAAAGAGATTAAGTCGATTGCATTGACCCCAGTGCGTAAATGGTACTTATTTAATCGACCCCGAAAGGATGAAAGGCAAAGTCGACCTCGGCGGAATTTGAACTCAGAACGTAAAGACGGACGAAATACCGTTACGCATTTCGCCCGGCGTGCTAACGGTTCTGCCAGCTCGCCGCCTTACGAGGAATACGAATTGTGTACCTAACAAATATATGATAACGTATGAATAATACATTATACATATGATATTACAATATACATAAGAAAATCTATGCTTATAAATGTATATAACGAGGTATGTATAAACTGCTCCTGTTTTAAACGAATGATTAAGCTTATAATTTTAAACAGAAAAACGCAAGTGTTTAATTTATATGAAATTAAAGAATTTTCTCTTTCGTACTTCTTTTAGATTGAACATAATAAAATAATCAATAAAGTTGTTTTCTATTTAACTTCTTTTCAGAATGAGGATTTTGTCTTTAAGCTAAATTCCTACTTTAAATGGATTTTTTCCTTAAAAAAACAAAAAAACCAAGTCAATTTTTTTCTTATAGAATATTTATAACTTTTCAACAATAAACTCGATTTTCAGCTACCTATTAAATGGTAATTTCTTACATAAGTATGACATATCGTGCAAATTTGAGAGAGAGAGGAACTGCAGCAGTTTTTTGATGCTTGTATTATGCCTAAAGTATTAATTGAGTTTTAAAGAGTTTATTTATTCCTTCCGTTTCTTTTTCCCTTCTTACACTTCCTACAAAACCTGTTTCTAAGCCAGAACGATATTGTCGACAAAATCACAAACTGATATTACTATTGCTGTTAAGTTTCATCGGCTTGGAAAGTGTGGAAGGCAAAGATCAATCTTATTGAAATTTCAACTCAAAATATCGGTTTCAAATTTTGGCACAAGGCCAGCAATTTCTGGACAGCAGTAAGTTGATTACATAGACTCTTACTTATGCTCAGAAGGTGCTTAGGATCTTTTCGGTTTGAACGGCAGTTTTTTCTAGCGGTGTCATATGATATTGTCACCCATAATTATGACCCTAGTATCGATCTATTGCATTTCAATCTATTTTAGGGTTAGGTTAGCGGTGGGGGAAGGGTATCTTTTTTTCTTCACAAATGTAAATAAACCCAATCTGTTTCTTAAACGAGGGACATTTTCATACGGCACAGAATGTTTTCACCTCAATAGACGGTCATTGATTGGTTGAAATTGCAGAAATTGAAGAAAAAAACAACAACAAATATCTTACAAACCATAGAATTTTCTCAATAAAGCCAAGAGAAAAAGATGTTTTATAAACACATTCTACCAGTATACGAAGTTTAAAATTTTTTAGTTCCCTAGAAATTATGTTAAAAACTGCCGTTCAAACCGAAAAGATCCGGTGCTTATTTCATCGAACCCGAAAAGATGAAATGCAAAGTCGACCTCGGCGGAATTTGATCACGGAACATAAAGACGGACGAAATGCCGCTAAGCATTTTGCTTCGAATTCTAACGATTCTGCCAGCTCGCCGCCTTAAATAAATATTGGTTTCAAATTTTGGCACAAAACCAGCAATTTTGAGGAAGGGGATAAGTCGATTACATCGCCCCTAGTGTTCTACTCGTTTTATCGACCCCGAAATGGTGAAAGGCAAAGTCGACTGCGGCGGAATTTGAACTCATAAACGTAAAGACGGACGAAATGCTGCTCAACATTTTGTCCGGCGTGCTAATAATTCTGTCAGCTCGCCGCCTTAGATAAATAAATATTGAAATTAGCTTTAATTAGTTTCAGTCATTATACTGCAGCCAGGCTGGGGCACAGCCTTGATGAGTTAAATCAAACAAATCAAGTCCAGAAATTAATTTTTTAAGACCGGCATTTATTCTATCGATATCTTCTCACCGAACCGCTACAATACGGAGATGTATGTCAAGCAATGATAGGACAAACACACACACACACACACACACACACACACACACACACATAATATATATATGTATATATATATATATATACACACACACGCTAGCTACTAAACATTCTCTATTTTCTCTCCTTGTTTCTTCCTGTGTTCCTTTCTGCGGAAGAGCGTAGGCTCGAAACGTTAAAAACTTTTTCACTTCCCGAGCGTTATACAAATACATCTATTTGTTGTCTACACCACCAGTCTTCGTCTTTTGTGAAATCTCCCTATATATATATATATATATATATACCGGAGTAAACACATAAATGTGAAACAAAGTGGAAAAAAGAGTACTCAAATACCAGTGGTAGAGTAATATGCTTTATTTTAAGCAGCAGAAAATTCAACAAAATCTGTTACTCTGAGCTTCTCGTTGCCGTTCATCAGACAGTTTTTGCTAGAATGGAACCGATATATCAATTCAATCTAGACTCTTACAAACGCTACACCTTTAAAAAGAAATGGACTTGTTTGATTGGCCCTTTAGAAAAAAACGGCCAATCTTCGAGCGATAAACAAAAAGGTCAAAAATATATGTATATATATATAAAAAAACTTATAAAAAAATTATAAAAAATTATAAAATCCGAGGAAAAAACCTTACATTGAATAAAATACATATTGACGTTAATGAAGAAAGTATAAATTAATTCATAGGAATTAAACCTGTTATAAATATTACACTGCAATACATATTTTTATTAAAATGTACATATATATATCAACATACACAAAAGGATGCGCGCCAACACCATACATATACAGACGTATGAATATAAATCTAAATATACACATAAATGCATGTGTACATATATTCACGCAAACCATCTCGCACGCAAGTTAAAAATCATGTATGTAGCGATTCTCATATACTATATCGCCTTTTCCAACCGTGTGTTTTTGGCTTCCGTCCCACTGCGCGGCACCTTGGCTAAGTGTATCCTCTACTATAGCCCTGGGCCGGCCAGCGAAAGCGAAAAATTTTTTTCCTCGAGAGTTCCGGATCACAGTTATGAACTCATTTCCGTACAGCCAATCAGAGCTCAACTATCAAACTAATTTATGAGCGCATTACAAGTGATGGGCGATAAGTTAAGGCGACTTGTGTGGGAGGACTTGTAAAGGTTTATTGCCTCTAATTTGATTTTTAAAAATGTAATTTGTGGTTGTATGGACTTTTTGGTCCAAAGAAATTGAATCTTAAGAGGGTCATCACCTCGGTACATGTATTTTTAAAAAGCAAACAAAAAAAAAAAACAATGTTTTAGAGAAGCAGAGGGTCGGCGGGCGCCTTCTGCCTTCTCCCATCTTTATCAGTTTTGATCATAGTCATCCGCCTCATTAATGTCTATGTCTAGCCCGCAAAGCTACTCTTTGTAATGCCTCTATGGCAAATCTTTATGAAATAAAGTTAAGGCGACTTGGGTAAGGAATGACCATGTTTCTTTTCTCTTTTAAGAATGCTTGTTGTTCTTGTTCGTGTTTCAACCCTGGCTGCCTCTACGTAGTTATTTGTATTGTTTACTTTGCAAAACAGTAAGGGGAGAGGGTTGCTAGGACATCATTCTCTATCCACATTTTTCCCATCCACATTTTTCCCATCCACATCTTTACCATATGGGGCCCTAACAAAACCCGATAATAGGTATAGATGCAAATCTGTCTAATTACTTGTCTCCTTCTAAAATCAGACATGACTTGGCGATCGGTCGACTTACAACACCGTTCTTCGTCTTGAGTTTACTTGGTAGAGTGAGTTTGTTAATTTAACAACAAGGTCAAGGTGAGCTCTGATTGGTTGTATGCAAATGAGTTCATTACTGGGGGCCGGAACTCTCGTGGGAAAAAAAAAATTCGCGGCCGGTCAAGTGTGAGTGGATTTGGTTGACTGGCAGAAACGTTAGCACGCCGGGTGAAATGCTTAGCGGTATTTCGTCTGCCGCTACGTTCTGAGTTCAAATTCCGCCGAGGTCGACTTTGCCTTTCATCCTTTCGGGGTCGATAAATTAAGTACCAGTTACGCACTGGGATCGATCTAATCGACTTAATCTCTTTGTTTGTCCTTGTTTGTCCTCTCTGTGTTTAGCCCCTTGTGGGAAATAAAGAAATAAGAAACTCTGTGTCGTGTGAATGCAAAAGAAGTCAGAAAAGATTTCATGAAAATGAAAACCTTTACGTTTCCTTTTTCACGATTTAGAAATAAAGTATTATTATTGTGAATTATATAATTATCAAGGCGGCGAGCTGGCAGAATTATTAGTGTGTCGGACAAAATGCTTGGCGGTAGTTGTTCTGGCTCTTTACGTTCTGAGTCCAAATCCCACCGAGGTCAACTTTGCCTTTCGTCCCTTCAGGGTTGATAGAATAAAGTACCAGTCGAGTACTGGAGTCGATGAAATTAACTGTCACTTTCCCCAAGACTGGCGACGGAAGCCGGGTAACTAACTTTATGAATTGTAGGGCTTAAGAAAAAATTCATATGGGTTATCGTTAAACGGAAAGTCATTAAACGAGTCTATGCGATCCGTCGACCAGCTAGAAATAGCAGCCTAACGTCATTCATCCCCGAATCACCTAATATCTTGGAAAAATAAAAGGAAAGACGCATTGGATTATGCTGTGGAAAGAGCGACTTTGATTATAGGTCTGCTCAATTAAGATTGATCTGTGGTTAAACAACATTCGCGAAAACAAGAGCAACAACACCCACACGAGCTAAGAATCACTATAGGCACAAAGCCTGAAATTTTAGGGGAGGGTTAAGTCGATTACATCGATCCCAGTGTTCAACTGATACTTATTATATCGATTTTGAAGGCATGAAAAGTAGTCAACTTCGGCGGAATTTGAACTCAAAACGTGAAGCTGAAAGTAATGGCGCTAAGCATGTTTTCGGGCGTACTAACGATTCTTATTTCTTTACTACCCACAAGGGGCTAAACATAGAGGGGACAAACAAGGACAGACAAAGAGATTAAGTCAATTACATCGACCCAAGTGCGCAACTGGTACCTAATTTATCGACCCCGAAAAGATGAAAGGCAAAGTCGACCTCGACGGAATTTGAACTCAGAACGTAACGGCAGACGAAATACCTATTTCTTTATTGTCCACAAGGGGCTAAACACAGAGGGGACAAACAAGGACAGACAAACGGATTAAGTCGATTACATCGACCCAAGTGCGTAACTGGTACTTATTTAAACGACTCCGAAAGGATGAAAGGCAAAGTCGGCCTCAGCGGAATTTGAACTCAGAACGTAGCGGCAGACGAAATACCGCTAAGCATTTCGTCCGGTGTGCTAACGTTTCCGCCAGCTCGCCGCCCTATGAGAATTTGTAATAATGCTTTCAAATTTTGGCACAAGACCAGCAGTTTTTGAGGGGAGGGGTTAGTCAATTACATCGACGCCAGTATTTAATTGGTATTTATTTTATCGACCCCAAAAGGATGAAAGGCAAAGTCGACCTCGGCAAATTTTGAACTCAGAATAAATAGGCGGATGAAATGTCGCTAAGCATTTTATGCGGCGTGCTAACGATTTTGCCATCTTGTTGACTCAAAATGAAGCCATAATCGTTTCCACTATAGACACAAAGCCTAAAATTTTATGGGAGGAGGGCGGGTTAGTAAATCACATCGACCCCAGTACTCAACTGGTATTTATTTTAGGGACCTCGGAAAGGATGAAATGCAAAATCGACCTCGGCAAAACTTTAACTCTGAACATAAAGACGGACGAAACGTCGCTAAGCAGTTTGTTCGGCGTGCCAACGATTCTGGCAGTTCACTGTCCAATGACAATTAGAAATAATACCAGCCTCGTCACTGGTAACAACACAAGCAGCATGGGACCAAGTCTCTCTTAAATCATTTCACAATCTTAAAACAAAAAAAAGACATTGAATAATATAATCTAGAAAAAAAAAGACAGGATGGTCATGCATGGATGTAACGTCATGTGTGCTCATGCAGATTTAATTTGAGGTTAAAAAACAGCCTCACTACCACCAACTACAAAATCATTGATGCTATTAATACTGTTATTGACAATATAACAACTGGATCGCTTTCAAATCAACGACGTTATCTTCTTTTCTTTGTTTCTGCCGTTGGACTGCGGCCATGCTAGGGCATCGCTTTGAAGGGTTTTAGTCGGACAAATCGACCCCAGTACTTATGTCTTTATTTCCCGTTCTGAGTTCAAATTCCGCCGAGGTCGACTTTACCTTTCATCCTTTCGGGTCGATTAAATAAGTACCAGTTACACACTGGGGTCGATGTAATCGACTTAATCCCTTTGTCTGTCCTTGTTTGTCCCCTCTATGTGTAACCCCTTGTGGACAATAAAGAAATGATTATTATTTTTTTTTATTATTATTTTTTACGCCAAGTACTTGTTCTATCGATTTCTCTTGCCGAATCTCTAACTTACGAGGACGCAAACAAAACAACCCCGGTGGTGGGAGTAACAAACACAAGCACATAAACAGCTATCTATTTATCTGTCTATGTACAACGGGTTTCCGCGCAGTTTCCGTCTACTAAAACTCACTCATAAATCATTGGTCGACCGGAGGCTATAGTAGAAGACACCAAAGGTGCCACGCGGTTGAATTGAACCTGAAACGGCATGGTTGCAAAGCGAGCTTCTTAACCACACAAGCATATCTGTACCTATAAATTTGTTGTTTGTTCCTTCACGAGCCACGCATGGCTCATAAGGGCCAGTTTCCTGGTTCCCTTGGCGTATGGGTTCCCCACCTGGACGGGACGCCGGTCCGTCGCAGGTGAGCTGCAAGATGCAGGAGGAAGGAGTGAGAGAAAGTTATGGCCAAAGAGTCAGCAGAAGCTCGCCATTACCTTCTGCCGGAGCCGCGTGGAGCTTAGGTGTTTCGATCATAAACACACACATCGCCCGATCAGAGATTCGAACCCGCGATCCCTAGACCGCGAATTCGCTGCTCTAACCACTAGACAACGTGCCTCCACGTACCTAGAAATAGATATATTAAAAACTGATGTCTGACGTTATGGTCGCCACTGGAATACATTTGATCATTTGATTTAGGATTGGCCTCGGGATAAACAACAAATCACATGAAGAAGATTAACTTATCTAAAAATATCTTTTGAAAAGAGAGTCTCAAAGCGGATATAGTTATGAATATTTTGTTATATACTGCGTTAAAAAAATACTTGGATGGAAAATGCTTTGAAAGCTATTTTTGTGGGACACGAAGTAGCCTTCGACCGTTTATCCATCCAAGATGATTTTCTGGGACTTTTTTCTTTCTCTCCGAACCTTTCATCTTTCCTCTTTCTGGTGAAGGGCCCCGCTTGACACGTTTACACACCTCCTCTTCTTTTCCATCTTATACTGAGCATCAGCCAAATGTATTCTGTGTGTACTTCTTCTTGATTTTTGTAGTCTTGTTATTTTTAATTTTCGGTTTGCCTATTTTTAATCTAATTTGATTTGGTTGGCTTTGCTTTTGTCGTTGGTCGACCGTATTGCAAAAACAGTAACTTAACCAAGTGAAGGCGCATGGTTTAGTGGTTAGGGCATTCGGCTCACGATTGTAAGGTCGTGAGTTCAATTCCCGGCGACGCATTGTGTCTTTGAGCAAGACACTTTATTTCATATTGCTTCAGTCCACTCGGCTGGCAAAAATGAGTTGTACCTGTATTTCAAAGGGCCGGCCTTGTCAGATTCTGTACCACACTGAATCTCCCTGAGAACTACGTTAAGGGTACACGTGTCTGTGGATTGCTCAGTCACTTGCACGTTAATTTCACGAGCAAGCTGTTCCGTTGATCGCATCATGAGCCTGGCTAGGCTTGAAAAGAGCGCAAAAGAAAGAAAGAAAAAGATGACCATACATATCTACCTTAGGGTTCCTCTTTCCGGATTTTCTGTAGGGGGTTACTTCATTAATCATTTTTTTATAAGCGCCAATAAATTACTCCACAAAGCACCATGGGTTTATTATTGGTTTTAAATTTTTGCACAAGGCCAGCAAACTCCGGACAGCGGGTAAATCGATTACATCGATTTCAGTGCTCAACTGGTACTTATCTTATCGATCCCGAAAGGACAAAAGACAAAGGTCAACGTTGGCAGAAGATGAACTCAGAATGTAAAGGAGGGACGAAATGACGCTAAGCATTTTGCCCTGTGTGCTAACGACTCTGCCAATTCGCCGCATTTGCAGGGGTTTAGTACTATAGTAGGCATAGTTTGGGCAGGACCAGTCCCTCTCTCTTCTCCTTGAAGTTGTATTGGTCTGGTGCAACAAGTGCTATGAACCAGTAGATATCAAGATGCAGCATTTTAATGAAGTTACCTTCCCTTAGACGAGCAGCTAAAGAGCTAAAAGCCCTCATTGCCACTGGGCCCGTTCGGGTGTCTGTAAGTGAAAGCTCCGTGACATGCAAATTCCCATATCAGGAACCCTGAACAGTGCTACTATTCTGGGTCAGAATAGATCCAAAAACAATAATCCTTTCTACTATAGGCACAAGGCTTAAAACTTGAGGAGAAGGGAACGAGTCGATTACATCGACGCCGTAACTCAACTGGTACTTAATTTATCGACCCTGAAAGGATGAAAGGCAAAGTCGACCTCGGCAGATTTTGAACTCAGAACGTAAAGACAGACGAAATGCCGCAAAGTATTTCGCCCGGCGTGCTAACGTTTCTGCCAGCTCGCTGCCTTGTCCCGGGAACAATAATGGTTAAGAAGTTAGTCCACACTCCTCAAAACTTTCTAATTCTCAAACCAGGGCCCTGCCTACGGATACAGTTTTATCATAGCATAGTTTTATCTCCCTCTCTCTCTCTCTCTCTCCTCTCTCTCTCTCTATATATATATATATATATATATATATATATAATATATATATATATATAAATATAGTTAGTTAATCCAAACATGAAAACACAAAGAGAAAACACAACAACGCGAGGACGTGGAACAAGTATAATATTATTGGACGCTCAGGAAAGAAGGAAAGACGGAGGGTTTAACGTTTCGAGCGGAGCTCTTTGTCAGAAACATAGGAAAAGGAAGATGCAAAGAAAGGAAGACGGAGGAAAAAAAATCGCCAACGGTACACACGCAGTCACATTTTGAATATATATGTGTGTGTGTGTGTGTGTGGTGTGTGTGTGTGCGTGTGCGTGTGTGTGTGTGTGTGTGTGTGTGTGTGCGTGCGTGTGTGTGTGTGTGTGTGTATGTGTGTAGATAACTGAATTCGCTTTGAGACTCACCCACTCTTGAAAGAAATTATTTATTTCACATCTTCTCGAGGCATCTACGTTTTCACGATGTGAATAGGTACCTAATTTCGAACACCAAAAATTCAAACACCCCCAGTATTTCTTGGTTTGCTATTATCGATTTTCTGCTTGACATGTTCGTTTCGTTTAGATTAAAATTAGCCGGATCAGCGTAATTATAATTGTCCATTGATCTGGTCTCTCATCATAGTCACTAGTCATATCGACCTATCAACTTACCCAAAAGGTCAAGACAGAAATAATTTCTGCAAGTTAATAATGATGTCGCTGATGGAACCAGGAAATCAAAGTGAATCAGAGAGGAGGCGTAGTCTTATATTTTATATATTAGCTTTACATTTAGCAAAAGATGGCTAAGAGAGCTTTACAGTTGCTTATACAAACACACAAACACACACACGTGCGTGCTCTCTCTCTCTCTCTCTCTCTCACTCACACACACACACACACACACGTTGTATGGTAAGACATCAGCAAGTAGAATACCACTCGATCAGCCAAGAGTAAAGCTATTATCATAATGAAAACCACTGAGTATCTGTATTTTACAAGACCTGTGGTTTTTCATAATAATAATGATGATGATGATAATAATAATAATAATAATAATAATAATAATAATAATAATAATAAATTATTAAAAAATTATATGAGAATGATCCCTGGCTTACCATCCCTGCAAGAAGTGCAAAAGATTGTCTTAACTGGTACATCACACGTATTGAGAAGAGCATTGTTGATGTGAGAACTGTTGCTGCTCATGTATTTTAATTTAACTTAAAAAAAAAATTTTTTTTTTAAATGAACGAACTATTGAGTTTGGTTTAATGGCCTACCAATGTATACTATGAGTTTCTTTGCCCTAGGAGTCGGGAAGACACTCGGCAAGAAATGGAAGCAAATTTGAAAGAAGAAAAAAATTAATAATAATAATAATAATAATAATAATAATAATAATAATAATAATAATAATAATCCTTTCTACTATAGGCACAGGGCCTGAAAATTTTGGGAAGTGGGGATAGTCGATTACACTGACCTCAGCTGGTACTTAATTTATCGACCCTGAAAGGATGAAAAGCAAAGTCGACCTCGGCGGAATTTGAACTTAGAACATAAAGACGAACGAAAGACGAAAATTCAGAGTAGGCCCATTCACACGAGCCATTTTCGCAACAATCACCCAACTTTCAACAAACTTAACGGGGTGGCGGCAGTACTTCTCTCTCAACCCTCACTTTCCTTTTCAAGTGGAACTTGTAAAAGTCAATGAGAGCTCGGCCGAAAAGAAAAGTGTCTGTCTTCAGTCCATTCAACCTCGTCTATCACACTGCAGAGGAAAGCTGCCTTTCCCTTCCCGGCCAAAATAAGGCGGAGGGGTGTTCCTCACAATGGACTCGGCTGATAACCGGATCCGTCCTACACGTGACAACAGCTGTTCGACAAAGCTCCACAGGTCAGTAATGCACAGACACTGGACGAATGCATGCCGGACGGTTTCATCACCTTGCGCATACCTCGGACAGGTCCATCTAACAACACTTCTGTGTCTGTAGAACTTGTCTTGAATCAGCAGAGCTCCTCGGTAGTACTTCCAGGCCAGGGATTTCTTGAAGTTATTCACAGGCCCTGGCCCGACAGTCCTCCGGAAAAGGCAAATTAGCTGATCTCTGTCGACGCCCAGAGTTTCCTCGAGTACGTCATCGCTCTCTCCCTCCACTAATCCTCTATAGGACTCCATGGTGGAACTTCTACCGACTGCGTTGCCCGACTAACAGAAGGCAGTGAGCGCTTGCCGACACTCCGAGTCCTGGTGCTAAGCACCCTTTCTTGGTCTGCGCTTGACCCAGGACTGTGGTTCCATTATTGAAACAAGCTGCGGGAAGTCCCTGTTAAGGAAAGGCTGGAGATATTGCAACCTCAGCGCGTGTCTGCGCATCATTAGCCACTGGATACCCAATCCTCCGCTCAGCGGCTGTTGACAGCAGATGGACCGTCTGATGAGCGGAACACGTCCCTTCCATAGGGAGTGGAAGAACAAGCGGTCCAACTTTATCAGGCACGAAGTGGGGCAAGCGATGACGGTTATGCGGTAGTAGATGACCGGAAGTAATGTATTCTTTCACCACCTCCGCCCGACCATTCAGGGACAGCTTCCTCTCTGCCCATTTCTGGCCTATCAGGCTGTCGGTTGGCCTTGACCTGCTTCTCCAGGTGCCGAGCTGCTGACCCACCGACTTCTCCTGGTTGATATTTGCTCCTGTCACAGCTTCGTACTCCCTTAGAGCCGTGCCGACCAACTCGATTTCCGAGATGTCCGACACTATTATGGTGACGTCGTCCGTGTAAGCCGACACGAATCTTCCGCATCCTAGATCACGTGGTATTCCCCTCAAAACATCCACCTTCCGCCTCAGTGCACGCGCCCTAGCTCTGACAACGAAACCTTCGTGCTTGACATTGAAGAATTGATCAAAAGATAATCTCGCGACCACCACGTCGGTCGCTGTGACTTCCTAAGTACCTCTTCAAACTTCCTAACTAGGCTACCTAGATTCCTCTAACACCATTTCCTTACTAAAACCTACTGCCTCTACTCTAATAGCCCTTTCCAAGTCTATTCAACAACGGCTATTGATTGTGCCCGCCAACTCTCGATAGACTAACTTGCTAATCCGGTCTCTGAAAGCTTAGCGCGCTGGGAAGGACGTGTTCACCTTCCAGTATCCGGGTCCCTGTCCATGGATCCTATTTATGTCGACCGTACAGATCACAAATTTATGGTCCGAGTTACCGACGTCTTTGAAACGTGGACAACTTATACTACTTCTGTCTACTGGCCTACAAAATATTCTATCTAGATGAAACCTGAAAGACTCGATGCGGTTCGCCCATGTTCACATTGGCGCATTCAGGAAAGCCCGTCGGTGTCTGTCAGTCAACTGAAAGCGGTTGCGCAGATTTGTGAGGATTTTACTTCCTCTTCTCCTATCACCTAGTCCCGCCCTATTTAGGCATGCGTCCAAAATGGCGTTCCAGTCACCCACTAACATTAAAGAGCGTGACGTCCCATGGAAAAACCTCCAAACGTCTGAAGAAACCTGGTTGCCCTGCCTCCGTGAGGGTGTAAACAGCGACTAGTCTAAAGGCACTACCTTCACTGGCGTTAATTTCCAGGACCACCAACTAACCCTCCGGGTCCAGGAAGATCGTACGGACTTCGAGATCCAGGCCTTTCCTAAACAGCACTGCCACCCCGCGTCCCATTCTGGGCCTACTAAGAGATGCGTAGATCTCATAATCGCCTAAAGTGGGTGCAAGATCACGTGTGTCGGAAATTCTGGTCTCACTGGTTGCTATCACATCGAAACCTAGCGACCTGAGGTCATTGAGCAAGCGACCTTGCTTCCAGGGTGACCTCAGGCCGCGAACATTTATGCAGCCCACCCTGACAATCACCATGACGGCTCGAAAGGGTTAGACCAAAAAAAAAAAAGAAAAAAAAAAGGCCGGTTTATGGGATTACTTTAGGTTTCACATCCATAAAGGGTTTGGCTTTATGTCGTATCATCTGATCCCAAAACCTGTTGGCTAAAGGCCTCTCTAGTGAGTGGACTCTCTAGAATAATGAGGAGGAAGTGAGCTCGTTACTCAAAGTCAACAAAGGGGATTGCCTCCCCTTGGCTATCGATCGCTAATGTCAACAAAGGGGGTTGTGTCCCTTTGGTTATCGATCATCGGTGACCCTGCTATTTCGTAGGTTCCAAAAGGTTAGTAGGAATTTCCTGAAATGCAAGCGTTGCATTGGCATTAGCGACAGGGATATAGAAGTAATTTTGCACGCCAGGAAAACAGTGCTGTTCAATAAAGGTTCCACCTGGGTCAAGCAATCCGACCCCGTGGGCTCTTTTGGTGTAAAAATGGGGGCCGACGACAGCACTGATGTATGCGAACATATCGGGTTGTATATCCTTGATACCCTTAAGATATGTTCCCCTCGGTCCTTTTCGGTCTCTACAGAATCGAATGAAACATGTGTAGCGTGGCAGTTTCAGCCATTTTGAAATATGACTATAGCGATTGCTAATATCTTCACTGTGTGAAAGGCAAGGCAGAAATGATCTCGTTTGAGGTTACAACCATCTTTGGTCAACTTGTTCTTGTTCTAAACACTAACTTGATTGGCTGACAGGTGACACGAGTGGTCTCTACGTGTTTCGCGCCACTGGTTGACATGTGACACGAGGGTACCTACGAAGTCCGCGCCACTGGTTGACACGTGACGCGAATTGTCTCGACTTATTTCGCGCCATAATTGCGAATCAGCCAATCAAGAATTTCGGTTAAAATTCCATTTTCTGGAGTTCGGTGAGCCAACCAAACAGTATATAAAGCAGGGTTCACGGACACTTAGGTCTTGAGTTCCAGTTCTTCTAAGAACTAACTTAGGCCACCTGCTGCTCAACTTATAGGTATGCAATTGTCTCTGCTACTACCTGTTGCTACGCTAATCTATACAACTACTGAAAGCCTCTCGAGTAGATTCCATCACCTTGCCCTATGAACAGTAAACTAAATGCCATTGTTAATTCTATGTTCAGTACCTTTGGGTATGCTTCACGCCACCCGAACACACAGACACAAAACATGCTAACGCTTACGAACTCTTAAAATCCACATGATTGTAAAATATGTAAAATAAATAATGTATATATTTCAAAAAGAAATCTTGTTGTCAATTCACTTATGTGCTATTGCCGCTGAATGTATATATATGGTCAGTAATATTTCATTAAGAATGGGATCGCGTGCGATTGTGCCCCTATACGATACGACCGCATGTGATCCTATTTTTATACATGTTTCGCGTAAATCGGTAAAGTAGTTTTGAAGATGTTAAAGGTTTTCAGGGTAATAAATACCCCAAACGGTGCATAATGGGAAAATGTTCCAAAAATAATCTTCATTCTGGAAGACTTCTTTTTCTTTGCAATTTCTATTTTCGCTTTTTAATCATTTACAAATGTTTTTAAGTGAATGAGACTTCAAAAATGTAAGCTGTTTGTACGGTAAGTATGTATATTTTAGCTTTCTTTAAATAGGCAATATTTTAATACCTTTTAAAATTATTTTCAAGTGAATACCATTACAAAAAAAAAATTGGTACATTTAAAAAATATTCTAAATGACTTTAAAAATACGGTAGATATTTCGTTAAAGAACCGCTCGTAACCTCTCGAGTGCATTCAACGTATCTCCCCTCCAATGATTTGGCTGCTATTTCTAGCACACCCTGCTACCACGTAACAGCTATTTGCGATAAAGGACCCGAAATACCTGTTACGTGGTAGCAGGGCGTGCAAGAAATAGTAGTCAAATCTTTTCAACCCACGAAGCAAAGCTCTCTTGCTGGGAAACTTAGTGTTTCCCGGTGACCCGACGGGTCACGGGTAGTCTAGTATACATTGTGTGTGTGTGTATTTCATGTACGGGCATAAATCGAAGGCAATGAGCAATTATGTAGACTTACAGGAGCAGATTACAGAGAGAAAAAAAGAAGAGGTAAAAGAAAGAAAGTGAGTGAGAGAGAGAGAGAGAAAGAAAGAGAGAGAGAGCGAGCGAGCGAATGCTTCGACTGTTTACTAACACCGAACACCATGGAAGCAAGAGCGTGACAACAGTCAACCAATCAATCTCCAGCTTTTAGCTTGTTTTTCGGTGTTTCATGACAATGATATCTTAATAAAAAAATTCCGAAATTTCTCTCAAAACTTATCAACATATTCCACAAGTTTTCTGATTTTATTTATTGAAAATAGTTAAGGTATATAATAACGATTAATGATTTGTGTCTGAAGTATTTTCATGATTGTAATCAATCAGCATTTTCTTTTCAAAAATAATAATAAAGTTGTAAAATCTATTCTCGTCTTCACTTACACCGCCCACTGGATAAACTTTAGATAAATTGGGCGCCGAGTTTCCTTAATGTTATCCGATATTCTTTTTTCAAAGGTAATTTTTTAAATATTTTATTGTGACATATTTATCATTTTTCTCCTAAGCAAGTTGTTGAATATAATCGAAAATTTTGCTGAAGTAGACCGTTTGTTCGTTAATTTTCTTTTGCGACGTCTATCAATGTTATGTTGTTATGGGAACTAATGACGGTGTTTGGGGAAACGACACAGTTTACCGCATTCAAATGTCGTTTAATTATTGCCGTGTGTGTCAAGCAAGAGAGTAACAAGTGTTTCGTTAACTGCTTTGATATCGTCAATTAGCAACGGCTACAAAGAACATTTGCAACATCTAAATGAGTGAAAAATAAAATCCACTCATTATATATATATATATATCTGTAAAAGTAATATGTGACAATTATTCTGTAGCCAAGATAAATATATATATATAATAATAATACGTTGTGGTGCACCTGAGCACTGTATACAATAATTTCATTATTATTTTTTTATTTTATATATATATACATACATACAGCATCATATAGATGCATGAATATTGTTGATGTCTTAAGAATTTTACTTTTACGTCTGCCTTGTACTTGAGAATTTATAAAGTTCAAGAGAACATGAAATGGTAATTCTTTTTTTGGAACGTTGCATCTTGAAGTAGCTAAGCTATTATTTATAGCGTATATATTTCAAGACCCAACGTTCCTAAAGATATATATATATATATATTATATATATATATCTGTAAAAGTAATATGTGACAATTATTGTAGCCAAGATAAATATATATATATATACATACATATATATATATAATACGTTGTGGTGCACCTGAGCACTGTATACAATAATTTCATTATTATTTTTTTATTTTATATATATATACATACATACAGCATCATATAGATGCATGAATATTGTTGATGTCTTAAGAATTTTACTTTTACGTCTGCCTTGTACTGAGAATTTATAAAGTTCAAGAGAACATGAAATGGTAATTCTTTTTTTGGAACGTTGCATCTTGAAGTAGCTAAGCTATTATTTATAGCGTATATATTTCAAGACCCAACGTTCCTAAAGATATATATATATATATATATATATTATATATATATATTTTATTTGTGACTAAATTACTTGTTTGGGTAATCGTTAAAGTTAGAAATTAACTGACAAATTACAACTTTTCGTAACTAGATTAACAGTTGTTTTAAAGTTATATATTGCAAATAATTAAAGTTATTCATTTAACTTTAACAACCAAGCACTTTCAGTGCTAGCCGAACTTAACCTCTTTCATTAATTTTACTTTGACACAGTGAAATTCAAAATAACATTCTTACGATAGTGTTGAATAATTTTACAGTATATGAAGTCTTTTTGTGTGAAATGGAAAACAAAATTTAGAAGTTAAAGGAATATAAAAAAATCGTAGAAAGTAATTTTTTCCTTCGTTTTATACTATAGTTATTCATGTGTATATTGCACCGTAAGATCTAATGATTATAATACCGTCGGTTGAAGTTTTATTTTTATTTTATAAAAATGTATGAGGTGACTGACTGTATAAAATTTTATAACTTGTTCATGGACAATAAACAGATTTGTTATTTTCTTTTTCTTTAATGTCGTTCTAGACATGAGATATTCATTGATCTAAATCGGTTATTCCCCAGTTTTATTAATATTGCATTTTCCTTTGGTTTTTTTGTCGACTTAACGTTTTTCTCTGAAACAAAGTTGCATCACCATTCCGATGGCTCAGCAGAATCAGTTGAGGTGGACAAAGTGCCTTGCGATAAATATTTAGTTGCGTCCCTTCTCCTTCTGAGTTCGAGTCGCGCAAGTCCACTTTGTCTTCTATGTTTCATCGGTTCGGTGAAATAGGTACCAGGATTGTTTAATTTTAGAGATGGTCGTTTGTTAGAATCATTAGAGCGCCAGACATCACATATTGTAGACGTTTATGTTGTAAGGTCGAGTCCTGCCGAGGACAACTTTGCTTTTCATTATTTTGGGTCTCAATAAAATGAAATACCAGTCCCTTTGCTTACCCCGTGTGTCACCTGTAATATACAGGACATTTCCATGACGTCCATGCATCATATATGGTATACAGTCCCAGTTTTTTTTTCAACTACTTTAGTAACTTAGGACTTACGAAAGGAAAGCTAGTTTGCTCTCTTACTCTCAACAATAATAATATAAACTAAATTGCTTTTCTTATATTTCTTCTTTTTTTTCTTCTTGAATAGAAAACATGGCTGGAGATTCCCGTAAAGAATTTATACTGACATCTGTAGTTAATCATTTCAACGTCCAGCCGAAAGATAACGATGTCTTGTACCAGAGTGAAAGCCTCAATAACTTCCTTGATGATGAGAGTACAACCATCTTGTCTTGTTATGTTAAAAGCAACACAAAGCAAATATTGTTCAACAATAGCGTAAGTTTAATGGTTACCTGTTCAAGTTGTTCCTTATTTTCTCATTTATAAAATCTGATCTCAGATATTCATAAAGTAAAGCTGGTCCTCATCTCTTGGGGTTCGTAGTCTTTTGAGCTGTGTGGTTATTTCACTAGTGCTTATGGCATGCAAAAAAAAAAAAAAAGAAAACATCCAGTATGTGGTCTATAGTGGAAGACATTAGAAAGAGCATCCAGCCTTAGAAATCATACCATCGAACTGGCAGAATCGTTAGCACGCTGGGCGAAATGCTTAGCAATATTTCTGAGTTCAAATTCCACCGAGGTCGACTTTGCCTTTCATCCTCTTAGGGTCAATTAAATAAATACCATTTACACACTGGAGTCAATATAATCGACTTAATCCCTTTGTCTGTCCTTGTTTGTCCCCTCTATGTTTAGCTCCTCGTGGGCAAAAAAAAAAAAAAAAAAGAAATCATACCAAAGCAGTTACTGGAGCATGTTGCAGCCTTTGAACCTATATAGCCTAGGGAGAGAAATAACATGGATATTGACTAACAAAATCTCAGGCAGATTGGGTAATTTCAAAAGCATCCATTAAGATGAGAAGAAGAGCTATAATGAGGCTGGAACATATAGGATAAAGAAACAGTATGATGTTGGGTTTGAAGATTTCAGAGGGAGATTATGTATTAATCTGGTAAAATGGATTTATTTTCTTAAATTTGGTAACTTTACATACCTATTTAGATCTAATATTATACATCTATACAGTGATTATCTCATCACTATTTTGAGAAGTGCACTGAAGTCTGTTTCACTGAGGAAGTCTAATAAGACTAAAACGTGTATGGAGTTGCCTCCCATATTTCTTCAAATGATAAAACAATATTAGTCATTGAACTAAGTCTTTCCATGACCAGACAAGTATTTATAAATAGAGGATCAGGTCATTATGACTTTAAACTGTATTCACTAGCAGGGTCCTGATTTGGTTGCTCTAGAGCTTTGAGCCATGAGAAACCACTAACTGACCGCTGTTGTTCAGGTCTACACTGACCTAAATTAGTAGCCTCTGTCTGGGTACCAGCTGTAAGTTAATTAGCATATCACTGAATTGCCTTGAGAATGTCACTCACACCTAAATGAACCCAGGGCAGTTGAGACACTTCGGCACTTTAGCTGCTCATCAAAGAGAAGGTAACTCCATACAAACCCTATTTCCTGATAACTGTTGGGCTTGTAGCACTTGTTGCACCAGACCCAAACATAGGATGGGAGACTGGGACTGGCTCAGCACAAAAACCATACCCACTACAAAAATAATCTCCTGTTACCTTGTGGGGGTGTAATCTATTGAGCATTTAGAAAGAAATCAAGGAGTAAACCCCTATAGATAGTCTGGATAGCGGGACCCTAAGGCAGGTACATATGGTTATGCTGAGACCCCCTTCGGTCATGACTGACCATGGGATTGCACCTAGGAAGTTACCCTCTCAGGCACAAGTCCAGGCAAGGTTGTTTATGGAAGACCAGCAGTCGCCCAGGCATATCAGCGTCCCCTCTTCACGCCACTGATGTTATTCATGGGAAAGGCAAAGGCCGATACAGCTTGGCACCAGTGATGTCGCAACTCATTTCTACAGCTGAGTGAACTGGAGCAACGTGAAATAAAGTGTCTTGCTCAAGAACACAACATGTAGCCAGTCTAGGATTTCAACTCACAACCTCACGATCGTAAGCTCGACGCTCTAACCACTGAGCCATGCGCCTTCACTATATGGTTATACTTAACCAATATTTGGCATCTCCTGTGTCTTCATTGATGCTGTAGATGTATTGACTTGTCTTTCCTTCATGGTATATGCATGAGTGGAGAGATGATAAGAGTGTTTGAGTTGAGGCATTTGCTTCTGGAAACAGCTCAAGCACAGCAGAGGGGTTAGGTTACTGTGTCTGCAATACTGTTGAACAACAATGGGGAAAGACCAACTATCTGAACTAATTTATAACCTATATCAGTAGTTCTCAACTGGGGTCCACATGACCCTTGGGAGTTCATTATAAGATTTTGTTGTTAAACTTTATGTGCAATGAATTAGTTATACTTCTGCAATCCACAGAATATTCTGACAATTTTTTGATGCAGTTTATTCTGTTTTATTCTTTTACTCATTTCAGTCATCTGACAGTAGCCATGCTGGAGCACAGCCTTGAGGGGGTTTTAGTCAAATAAGTCAACCCCAGTACTTATTTTTTAAGACTAGTACTTATTCTATCGGTCTTTTTGCAAAATTGCTAAGTTATGGGGACATAAACACCCTAACACCAGTTGTCAAGCAGTGATGGGACAACAAAACAGGCACAAAGACATATACACCACATACATACATACGTGTATATATATATATATATATAATATATATATATATATATATATATATATGTATAGTCCTCCAGGCAATAACGGAGGAATTCAAGACAGGATGCCCCTGGGAGCTCCTCTATGCTGATGACCTTGCTCTAATTGCTGAATCACTATCGGAACTCGAGGAGAAGTTTCAGGTGTGGAAGCAAGGATTAGAATCGAAGGGCCTTAGAGTCAATCTAGCTAAAACCAAAGTCCTAATAAGTAGGAAGGTAGACAAATTTCAAACGCCATCAGGTAGATGGCCCTGCTCGATCTGTAGAAAAGGCATAGGTAGGAACTCTATAAGATGCACGAAGTGTAAGCTATGGACACATAAGAGGTGCAGCAATGTCAAAGGAAGGCTAACTAGGAAAATAGTTTTTGTATGTGGCAGATGCTCTGGTGCAATAAACACTGAAAGTGCGCAGAGACCATCTTCCGCCACATTCCAGGGAGAAAAACTTAAAATAGTTGATAGTTTCTGTTACCTAGGTGACCAAGTCAGTAGCGAGGGTGGGTGTGCCGAAAGTGTAACTGCTAGAGTAAGAATAGCCTGGGCAAAGTTCAGAGAGCTCTTACCCCTGCTGGTGACAAAAGGCCTCTTGCTCAGCGTAAAAGGCAGACTGTATGACGCATGTGTGCGAACAGCCATGCTACATGGCAGTGAAACAAGGGCCGTGACTGCTGAGGATATGCGTAAGCTTGCAAGAAATGAAGCCAGTATGCTCCGTTGGATGTGTAATGTCAGTGTTCATACCAGACAGAGTGTAAGTGCCTTGAGAGAAAAGTTGGACCTAAGAAGCATCAGATGTGGTGTGCAAGAGAGGCGTCTACGCTGGTATGGACACGTAGTAAGAATGGATGAAGATAGTTGTGTGAAAAAGTGCCACGCCCTGGCGGTTGAGGGAACCTGTGGAAGAGGCAGACCCAGGAAAACCTGGGACGAGGTGGTGAAGAACGACCTTCGCTCTTTAGGTCTCACCGAGGAAATGACCAGAGACCGAGACCTTTGGAAGTATGCTGTGCGTGAGAAGACCCGGCTGGACAAGTGAGGCCATAACCCATGGCCCCTACCTGGAACATAGTCAGTGCACCTATGCATACCTTCCTTCTTGGGAGACATAACTCTACTTGTGAAGACCTGTTGAGGCAAGTGAAAATGGACAAAATCAAAAGCAAACTTGATGAACATTAATGGAATTTGTAGTTTTGTGGTGGCACATACGAAAACCATCCGAACGTGGCCATAGCCAGTACCGCATTGACTGGCCTACGTGCTGGTGGCACGTAAAAAACACCATCCAAGCATGGCCGTTCACCAGCCTCGTCTGGCACCTGTGTCGGTGGCACATAAAATCACCCACTACACTCTCGGAGTGGTTGGCGTTAGGAAGGGCATCCAGCTGTAGAAACACTGCCAGATCTGACTGGCCTGGTGCAGCCTTCAGGCTTCCCAGACCCCAGTTGAACTGTCCAACCCATGCTAGCATGGAAAGCGGATGTTAAACGAATATGATATATGTATATAAATTCTATAATTATGAGTATAATTATAATTAGGATTCAGCAAAATTTGCTTCACCACATACCAAAATTTAGAAATAGCAGCTAAAAACTACTATTTTACTACTATAAGATATCTCCCAGACAGCAATACTCAACAACCCACACAGGTAAAGAGAAAAAAATAACGAATCTACCAGGCTCTGATTAACTGTATATTCGTTTCGGAATTAGAGAGATGTGAAAAATGTAAAATCATATTTCTGCTCTCTCATTCTCCCCATCAGCACAGTAATTCAAATTTTAAATTTGAGAGCACTGATAATTAACATACGTATTTGACCAAGCAACATCAAACAGCTTATTTCCAAAGACCAGTACTGCTGAATTCAAACAGACAAATGAGATCTCGCTTTCCTCCTCACTCACCCACGTGTGCCAATGAGTAAAATTCCACAGAAACTGCAGTTTACTATCAGGGAGAGAATTATATTACCATATTATTATTATTGATATATGAGTGGCTGTGTGGTAAGTAGCTTGTTTACCAACCTCATGGTTCCGGGTTCAGTCTCACTGCGTGGCACCTTGGGCAAGTGTCTTCTACTATAGCCTCGGGCCGACCAAAGCCTTGTGAGTGGATTTGGTAGATGGAAACTGAAAGAAGCCTGTCGTATATATGTATATATATATGTGTGTATGTATGTGTGTGTGTGTTTGTCCTCCTAGCATTGCTTGACAACCGATGCTGGTGTGTTTATGTCCCCGTCACTTAGCGGTTCGGCAAAAAGATACCGATAGAATAAGTACTGGGCTTACAAAGAATAAGTCCCGGGGTTGAGTTGCTCAATTAAAAGGCGGTGCTTCAGCATGGCCGCAGTCAAATGACTGAAACAAGTAGAAGAGAAAAGAGAAAAGAGAGAATATATTAAATGTGCTTTTCTCAGTTTCTGTCTACCAAATCCACTCACAAAGGTTTTGGTCAATCCAAGGTGCCACAGAGTGGGACTGAACCTGCAACTATGTGGGAAGCAAGCTTCTTACCACACAGCCATGTCTATATTTTTTTTTATTCCTTTGTGATATAAACCTAGGTTTACATCAAAATATCTTTTCTTTTTTCACAATCTAGGTTGACAGAGTACCGTCAGAGGTTTTAATATTCTTCAAGCTAAGACTGGAAGTTATAACTCCTGATAACCTACACAATAACATCTGTATCTCTTCCATCATTGATTCCCCTTTCAATACATTCTACCATGTCATCAAAAGCCTTTATGCCCCAGTATTTCTTGAGGACACAAACTGGAATCAGCTGATGGACCCTCAACTCCAGAAACTGCTTGCTGAACTTATTGCTGGTCTGAAATCTTCCTTGAGAAAACAGAATCTTTCTTCTGGAGACAAAAAGGATGCAGATCTTGATGAAGACAATTTTGGAGGTTGGTTTCTGGTTTTATATCTTTTTCTCTTTTATTTCTTGTCTTTTACTTGTTTCAGTCTTTGAACTGCGGCCACGCTGGGGCACCACTTTATTTTTATTATGTCTGCAACTTGTCCTGTTGGTCTCTACACAGCCTTGGTTTTTTATCTCATTACTAAAAAATGTTTATATTTGGCCTTATGTAAGTACATATTCCTTACTCTCTCTCCTACATTTCTCTGCCTTTCACACTTTGCACTCTACTTTGATCTGTCTCTTTCTCTCTCTCTCTCTCTACTTCTCCTCCTCCCTTTCTCTTTTCTTGCCTCTGATTCTTTGGTCTACTCTTCCCCCACTCTCTCACATTTCTCTGTCTTTCTCACTTTGCACTCACTGATTCTGTCGCCAAGCCAATCCTTGGCACTCTCCTTCTTCTCCCCTCTTTAATTCCTTCCTTCTCTCTCTTCTCCCCCCTTTGTTGCCTTCGTCCCTCTTTTTCTCTCTCTCTTTGATTACTTTGCCCCCTTTTTTTTCTCTCTCTTCTCCTCTCACATGACCGCTGGTCAACCAGCCTTCAGGCTTCTAACCAGCGCCATGAGAACATCATTGTCTTTGTCTGCCGAAAAAGGCATTTTTTTCCAAATACACCAGCTAAACAAAGTTGTACTGTCTATTAGCCGTAAGACACCCGCTGTTTTTTTCCTGTTTTTACTTTATTGTTTTTTGTATTTATATTCGTGTGGCATCGTCCGTTTTTCTGTCCTTGTTTCGTATACATTCGATCCTTTTTCCAAGAAATCTAATGCTCGTAGCTTAGTGTTTTCCTTGGGGCTGGCCGGATCGGAGCGATCTGAAGATTAATCAGCCGAAATTGCTAGGATGATCCGGTTCTTGACTGAAGATTGAAGGCTTCGAATGTCCCGTCCGTGTTTTTTGTATCGTCTTCTAAATGTTTTACGTTCTTGTCCCAGTTTGTATTTTTCTACATATAATATATATATTATATATATATATATATATATGTGTGTGTGTGTCTGTGTATATATGTATATTTGTTGCAGGTGGTGTCTGAAATAAACAAGTAGTTGTCAAAGACAAAATTAGACAAATTTGTGTTAGGTCATTTATACAACTCATCCTATGTTTATTTACATAATTTACATCAACTACAGAAACAGATTTGATATAAGTTGTATTACATAATTACACACAAAGCAGTTAAGTTATATCGCATGGTTATGCAAAACATTCACTCTTTTGCTGTCATCATCTTCGTCATCACCATCATCATCTTCATTATCATTATCGTCGTTGTTTTAATGTCCATTTTTTTCATGCTTGTATGGGTTGGACGGAGTTTCTCCAAGTGGATTTTCCACAGCCAGATTGCCCTTCCTGTTGCTAAACCCTCACAGGTCTCTAAACAAGGTAATATTTCCCCAATGGTCAGGAATGTATAACATGAATGCTTGTGTGACAGTGACACTTGTTTACAGCTAGCAAGCAATAAGGAGATGCAATCACATGCATACATGTACAGACATACACATGTGTGTATGTGTGTGGGTGTATATATATATATATATATATATATATATATATATACCGGAGTAAACGGCAACGCGAAACTCAGAGTAACAGGTTTTGTAGAATTTTCTGCTGCTTTAAATAAAGCATATATATATATATATACATAGGCGCAGGTGTGGGTGTGTGGTCAGTAGCTTGCTTACCAACCACATGGTTCTGGGTTCAGTCCCACTGCATCGCACCTTGGGCAAGTGTCTTCTACTATAGCCTCGGTCCGACCAAAGCCTTGTGAGTGAATTTGGTAGATGGAAACTGAAAGAAGTCCGTTGTATATATGTATATGTGTGTATATATATATATATATATATATATATATATATATGTGTGTCTGTGTTTGTCCCCCAACATCGCTTGAAAACCGATGGTGGTGTGTTTGCATCCCTGTAACTTAGTAGTTCGGTGAAAGAGACTGATACTTAGTACTAGGCTTACAAAGAATAAGTCCTGGGGTCGATTTGCTCGACTACAAGGTTGTGCTCCTGCATGGCCACAGTCAAATGACTGAAACAAGTAAAAGAGTAAAATAATTAGATATTAGATAATAAAACAAATCATTTATACCCGGTAGCTTACTGATAAAGCATGGTCACTTTCACAGTGTTCGTTATGTTGAGAGACGGCTCTCATTAACCATGTATATATATATATATATATATTATCTTTTACTTGTTTAAGCCATTAGGCTGTAGCCATGCTGAGGCACTGCCTTGAAGAATTTTCAGTTGATCCTGGAATTTATTCTAACTTATAAGGATATAAACATACCAGCACCAGTTGTCAAGTGGTGTTGGGGGACAAACAAAGACACACACACACACATATATAAGATAGATAGATATATGTATATATATATATATATATTATATATATATATAAGTAGTTGAATGAATTATCCTAGTATGGATAATTCGGTTAACCGATACCCGGGTAGCAAATTCACGTCAGAAAAACACGGTTGAAGCTACATGCCAAGGACAGAGATCACGTGCTTTTGTGTGGAAATTTATGTGTTTTTTAATACAAATAAATGAAAGAATGGAGTTGAACGACGATTTAACAAAATTCCTTTATTCTCGACATATGTTTCGAAGGCTGCATATTCCTAATTTCGAAGGAATAAGGGGTGCATTATGCTGCCTTCTCATCAGGAGAGACAAGGAATTTATGTCAGCATCAAGATGAACAAAAACTCTTAGATGACTGCCCACTCGGAGTCCATAGCGATAATTCTTTCATTTATTATATATATATATATATATATATATATACATATATATATCACGTGAATGACCAGACTATCAGATGTTGTTTTGTATCACTGGTTATAAGGCACCTTGCATCATTTTAGCTTTCAAATAATGCCAACCCGCTGGCTAAGGGAACAGGCCAACTTTCCTCCATTCCCTTTGTCATGGGGCTACCATTTACACCTGAGTGAACTGGAACAACATGAAATGAAGTGTTTTGCTCAGGAACACAACACACTACTCGGTCCAGGAATTGAACTTACAATCTAGCATTCATAAGTGCAATACCCTAACTACTAGGCCATCTGCCTTCACTATATATGTATGTATGTCATTGTTCAGTTTTATTTCCAGATTTCATGCCAATAGAGAAAGAACCGCTTTCGAACATTGATCCAAGACTCCTTCATTAAAATTTTAACAATATCAGGTATTTTTTGTATATATATGTGCAGAGGGAGGCACAATAGCCCAGTGGTTAGGGCAGCGGACTCGCGGTCGTGGGATCGTGGTTTCGATTCCCAGACCGGGCGTTGTGAGTGTTTATTAAGCGAAAACACCTAAAGTTTCACAAGGCTCCGGCAGGGGGGGAGGTGAGCCCTGCTGTACTCTTTCACCACAACTTTCTCTCACTCTTTCTTCCTGTTTCTGTTCTACCTGTATTTCAAAGGGCCACCCTTGTCACACTCTGTGTCATGCTGAATCTCCCCAACAACTATGTTAAGGGTACACATGTCTGTGGAGTGCTCAGCCACTTGCACGTTAATTTCACAAGCAGGCTGTTCCGTTGATCGGATCAACTGGAACCCTCGTCGTCGTAACCGACGGAGTGTCAACCATATGTGCAGATTTGTATGTTTTGTTTTATGTATGTATTCTCATGCATATAGTTGCATGTCTAGACATGCTCATAGATACTTAAATGACAAATGTCTGGAAAGTTCTACAGATTTGTACAGTTCCAGTTATGTATGTATAGGCGCAGGAGTGGCTGCGTGGTAAGTAGCTTGTTTACAAACCACATGGTTCAGGGTTCAGTCCCACTGCGTGGCACCTTGGGCAAGTGTCTTCTACTATAGCCTCGGGCCGACCAAAGCCTTGTGAGTGGATTTGGTAGACGGAAACTGAAAGAAGCCTGTCGTATATATGTATATATATATGTGCGTGTGTGTGTTTGTGTGTCTGTGTTTGTTCCCCTAGCATTGCTTGACAACCGATGCTGGAGTGTTTATGTCCCTGTTACTTAGCGGTTCGGCAAAAGAGACCGATAGAATAAGTACTGGGCTTACAAAAGAATAAGTCCCAGGGTCGAGTTGCTCGATTAAAGGCAGTGCTCCAGCATGGCCAAGGTCAAATGACTGAAACAAGTAAAAGAATAAAAGAGTATGTATGGGGGAAGTAGATTTGCTTAGTTATTCAGCTTAACACACCACCACTGGGTCTTCAGATACTCCTTGATCAATGCATTTCTGTGTGTTAATCAGCAATGATCATGTATATATGTATATGTAAATAAGTATGTATGTGTATACTGGCAGCTGGATGGTGAGCTGACATCAATTAAAAAATGTTTCTAGAATGGACAGAGATTCCTGTAATTAGAGCCATCATAGAACAGAAAATGCTAAAAAAGCTGATGGCAACTGTGATTGCATGTAATATATACATGCTTGTAAATATATATCTGTACGTCTTTATATACACACACTTCTGTTTGCATGCTGAGTACTTGAAAAAATAAATGCCATTGTGATTATATTTAATTGTACAGCATAACTGTATGGATTTATGAGCATGTGTGTTTGTATGTGTATGTTCTCTGTCATATAAATTTTCCTGTGTGTATATGTGCTTGTTATATAAATTGGTATTGTTAAGAAAATAGATAACTTTGGAATTAGTAGTTTTAACAGTGTTTTGATTAGGTTGTTGAAACTCACTTGTAAACAGTTCTGTCTTTTGAGAAGTGCGCAATAAGAAACATATTTGTCTTATTGTCAGGCTAATCAGCTGGATAATTTTGTAATTTATTATTCTCGGCAGAATAATACATATATACACATACATACATACACCAACAAATTTACACAAAAAACCCACAAATATTCAGTTTCACAGAGAAAGAACAAAAGAAATTGATGCATATTCTCCAAATTCAATCTAATTAGTGGCACAATGAAGATTTGTAAGACTTTCCAAAAGATACCCACATCTGAGATTTCTATGAGAATAGTTGCACATGCTTGGGTGTATGCATCGACAGTTCAACTAACACACCAACTCAACCATATATTCACAAACATTGGGAACTCTCTTAACTCACTAGCTTTGTTAGTGACTGGCTTGAACTCTCTCAAGAACTTACATTAAACTCAAAGAAAAATCATACATACATACCAACAGACATATCTATTATATAAAATCCGTTCTGTATGTCTGTGTGCGTGTCTTCTAGGATCTCGGGCATCCTCCATCCGATTGCGCTCAAATTTGATATGTAGATACCGACAGTATCAGGGCGTGTATAAGTCTTGAAAAAATTACAAAAATCGATTCCAGGTGAGAATGCAATCGATAAAGCAGTTTTTGTCCTGCTTTTCTTCCGTCAACCTGTACATAACTGCACCTTCCATTTTTTTTGTTGTTTTTGTACTGCTTAAAGGCATGTTTCTTTCCTGCCAAGCTTACTGTTTAAACCATGTTTGTGTTCTCCCAGTCAACAGCCTTATCATTACTGGTACTTTAAACTCTTCGGTTGCATATTTGTGTGAATAAAATCGTTTTTCTTTGGGATAGAAAAAAGTATATCTTTATTTCTTCTTTTGCTGGGTGTCTCAAATTTCTCAAAGGGGAGGCCTATGGGACGGTCGGACAAGTTGTTTTGAGAAAATTGGTTTAAATGTTTGACAACTCAGCACTGTCCATTGGACGGGGGGTGTTGTGCTCATATACAAATATATATAGATGCACACACTTATATAGCATCATCATCATTGTCATCATCTAATGTCCATGTTCCATGCTGACATGGATGATAAGGTTCGACAGGATCTGATGGGTTTAAGGGCTCCTTTGTACACTTGTGTCTCTTTTGGTATGGTTTCTATGACTGAATGTCCTTTCAAATGCCTACTATTTACAGCATTTGCTGAGCAGTTTTTGTGCCCCTGGCACAAGACCACAAAACCTGAGGTGGGGGAGGCAGGCACCTCTATGCTAGTAGATGAGGGGTTAAAGCTTGAGAGAAGGGGTTGGTAGACAGGTTCTTCTTGTAGAGCGGCTACAGGGCTACTCACATTTAGGAGAGAAGTTGAGAATGCTCAGTGGGAATCACCTTAATATATATATGGAATAATTACTATGAAACATTGCGTAGAATATATTGTATAAAGGATCATGGGTAAGGCCAGAACAATGCGAAATATTAAATGCAAGGTAAGTCTACATTAATTCATATATTTGTTTACTTGTGATTTGCCTTGCATTTACTTCACATTGTTCTGGCCTTACCCACAATCCTTTATACAATTTCTTTCTGTGCTCCTTTCTGTGGAAGAGCATAGGCTCGAAACCTTAAAGGCTTTTTCACTTCCCAAGCGTTATACTAATACATCTGTTTGTTGTCTACACCACCTGTCTTCGTCTTTTGTTTTGTTTTGTGAATTCTCCCTGTATACATACATGCATGCATACACACACACACACACACACACATTCACACACACAAGGGGGTGCTGAAAAACTCCTGGCTTTGGGTAAAAGAAAATACATGAGGCTCAGTTAATTATGATTTTATCCAACATATTCCCCTCTCAGATTCACACACTTATTACAGCAGTCCATATAAAAGAACTTGGAAGATTGGACCTCCAACCAGGCCTTATGCAATACCTTTAAAACCAGGAACTTCTCAGTACCCTCTTGTGTGTGTGTATATATATATATATAGGCATAGGTGTGGCTGTGTGGTAAGAAGCTTGCTTCTCAACCACGTAGTTCCAGGTTCAATCCCACTGCATACCACTTTGGACAACTGTCTTCTACTATAGCCTCATGCTGACCAAAGCCCTGTGAGTGGATTTGGTAGATGGAAGCTGAAAGAAGACTATCTTACAAAGAATAAGTAATGGAGTTGATTTCCTCAACTAAAGGCGGTGCTCAAGCATGGCTGCAGTCAAATGACGGAAGCAAGTAAAAAATATATATATATACATTCATTTACCAATCATGTTCCATGCTGCCATGGGTTGTGAAACAGAAGCAGTGTTAGAGTAAACTAGCCATCCGTATATCATACTTAATGCTGATACATCATGCAAAAGCAAAATAATTGCAGTTTTCATCTAGAGATAATATCTCTTATGGATGTACTATGTCTGAAAACACAAGTGGTTGTGTGGTAAGAATCTTGCTTCCCAACCACATGGTTCTGGCTTCAGTCCCACTGTGTGGTACCTTGGGCAAGTGTCTTAGGCCAATCAAAGCCTTGTGAGTGAATTTGGTAGATGGAAACTGAAAGAAGCCTGTCATATATATATATATATATATATATATATATATATATATATATATATATATACTTCTAGATACCTGTGCCGGTGACACATAGAAAGCACCATCTGATCGTGGCTGTCGCCAGTGCAGCCTCCACTGGCTTCTGTGCCAGTAGCACATAAAAAGCTCCATCTGAACGTGACCGAAGCCAACCCCGCCTCGAATGGCTCCTGTGCCGGTGGCACATGAACAGCGAACCAAATATCAATGGAAACAGTAGTTGTGATACCTGTGCCGGTGACACATAAAAAGCACCATCGAACCAAATATCAATGGAAACAGTAGTTGTGATACCTGTGCCGGTGGCACCTGAACATCGAGCCAAATATCAATGGAAACAGTAGTTGTGATACCTGTGCCGGTGACACTTAAAAAGCACCATCCGAACGTGGCCGTTGCCAGTGCAGCCTCCACTGGCTTCTGTGCCAGTGGCACATAAAAAGCACCATCCGAACGTGACCTATGCCAACCCCGCCTCGAATGGCTTCTGTGCCGGTGGCACATAAAAAGCACCATCCGAACGTGACCGATGCCAACCCTGCCTCGAATGGCTTCTGTGCCGGTGGCACATGAATATCGAACCAAATATCAATGGAAACAGTAGTTGTGATACCTGTGCCGGTGACACATATAAAGCACCGTCCGAACGAGGCCGTTGCCAGTGCAGCCTCCACTGGCTTCTGTGCCGGTGGCACATAAAAAGCAACATCCGAACGTGGCCAGTGCCAGCACCACCCCGACTGGCTTCTGTGCCGGTGGCACATAAAAAGCACCAACCGATCGTGAGATCCCAGAACATCTCGCTGTGCTTGAGGAGACCTGTTGAGTCAAGTGCATGTACATGAACATCGAACCAAATATCAATGGAAACAGTAGTAGTTGTGATACCTGTGCCGGTGACACATAAAAAGCACCATCCAAACGTAGCTGTTGCCAGTGCAGCCTCCACTGGCTTCTGTGCCGGTGGCACATAAAAAGCACCATCCGAACGTGACCGATGCCAACCCCGCCTCGAATGGCTTCTGTGCCAGTGGCACATAAAAAGCACCATCCGAATGTGACCGATGCCAGCACCGCCTTGACTGGCTTCTGCTGCGCCGGTAGCACAAAAAAAAAAAAGCACCAACTGATCGTGACCGATGCCAGACCCCTCTGGCACCTGTGCAGGTGGCACGTAAAAAGCACCCACTACACTCGCGGAGTGGTTGGCATTAGGAAGGGCATCCAGCTGTAGAAACACTGCCAGATCAGACTGGAGCCTGGGGCAGCCCCTGGCTCCCCAGACCCCGGTCGAACCGTCCAACCCGTGCTAGCGCGGAAAACGGACGTTAAACGATGATGATGATGATAGGATAAACGTTTTTCCAAAAATTTCATCAAAGTGGCCAGCATATTAAAAATACCTTTAAAGGTGAAAATTATTAGCAATTACAAATAAGGGTAAATATATATATATATATATATATGTATATGTATCCTAGTACAGACTAATATGCCAAGCATGCATGCCCTCCTCGTGCGGAGACGACTGCGCTGGCTCGGACACGTCTGCCGCATGCAGGACGGTCGCATGCCTAAAGACATCCTGTACAGCGAACTCACCACGGGATCCCGACCCAAGGGACGTCCACAGCTATGATACAGGGATGTGTGCAAGCGCGACCTGAGGACTGCCAACATCTGTGTGGACACGTGGGAGGTAACAGCTGCTGACCGCTCTGCCTGGCGTCGGACAGTGAGGAAAGGCGTTTCCATGGCTGAGGAAAGGAGAGCACAGCTGTGGTCGGACAGGCGGGACAGGAGGAGGACAACTGCAGCAACACCCCACACGTACCCATCGATGTTCGTGTGCAGCAACTGTACCAGGGACTGCCACTCTAGAATTGGACTGTTCAGTCACAGCAGACACTGCTCATCATCAAAGTAGGCCCCACCCTTGGCGCGACCCATTGTCTATCAAGACAGACGGGAAGAGAATGTATGTGTATGTATATGTATATGTATGTATATGTATATGTATATATGTATATGTATATATGTATATATATGTATATATATGTATATATGTATATATATGTATATGTATATATGTATATGTATATATATATATATATGTATATATATATATATGTATACATATATATACTATGCTTACAAAGAATAAGTCCTGAGGCTATAGTAGAAGACAGTTGTCCAAAGTGCTATGCAGTGGGATTGAACCCGGAACTACGTGGTTGAGAAGCAAGCTTCTTACCACACAGCCGCACCTATGCCTATATATGTGTCTGTGTTTGTCCCCCACACTATCATTTGACAACCAATGTTGGTGTGTTTACGTCCTTGTAATCTAGCAGTTTGGCAAAAGAGACTAATAAAATAAGTATTAGGCTTACAAAGAATAAGTCCTGAGCTTGATTTCTTTGACTAAAACCCTTTAAGTCAGTGCTCCAGCCTGGCTGTAGTCTAATGACTGAAACAAGTAAAAGGGTGAAAGAATATTATTAACAGACAAGAGTCTCCCAACAGCAGCAGTGGGATTACTAGATACACATTTCTCTCTCATTGGGCTTTGTCAGTGGCATGTACGCACTGCCAACACAGTACATCCATAAGAGATATCTCCAAACAAATGGCTGAAAGAGCTTCGAATACTGTTTCCATTTTTCTGTCTAAATATGCAAAAAATAAAGAAAATTCATGAAATGAAACCCTCAGTCTGTGTAGGCATTGATGGCTGGGAATCCTATCTTGATTGAGAATCAGTCAGTTTTAAGGTGATATATCTTGGTTGTCGGCAGCTAGTAGTTTGAAGTTCCTCAGGAGAGATTACCTCCGGTGGCAGCAATAGGATAGTTCATATTTCCTGTTGATAGACACTGCAGTTTTTCATGGAGGTAAAGCTGGCAATTGAGGTTTTTTTAGTTTCAGCCATTGGTTTCAAAATTCCATTGCTACTATTTTACAATATGGTTTAGAAGTTTGTGCTATGCAAAATACTTGGCACCGAACCATCTTTTCTGTTGCTGTGAATGTCTGAATTATTGGAAACCAATTGCAGCATAAACATAAAATAAAATGGGAATAGAATTATAAATCATAACATGCGTTTGCATTGGATAAAGAACAATTCTGCCATAGTTATTTAATTTCGTATCAGGTTCTTCAGCTGACAAATCAATGTATGCTACGATTTTGTTAAATTGTGGCTTTCTTCATCCAAAACCTTTACAGAATGTATAAACAAGATTAGTTGCTGTACTACTACTACTACTACTACTTCTACTACTACTACTACTGCTGCTGCTGCTACTACTACTACTACTACTTACTACTACTACTACTACTACTACTTACTACTACTACTACTGCTGCTGCTGCTGCTTCTTTTTGTTTCCATGTAAACCCCCACTGTCCTTTGTATTGTCCTCATTATTTTTATGGCCCTTGAGGCCATTAAAGAAAGAATCATTATTATTAATTATTATTATTATTATTATTAATTATTATTATTATTATTATTATTGTTATTTATTATTATTAAAGTGGTGAGCTGGCAGAATTTTTAGCACCCTGGGAAAACAACAGCATTTCGTCCATCTTTACATTCAGAGTTCAAATTCCATCAGAGTCAAATTTGCCTTTCATCCTTTTGGGGGTCAATAAAATAAGTATCAGTTGAACATTGGGGGTCAATGTAATTGACTTCTCCCTTATCCCAAAATTGCTGGCCTTGTGCCAAAATTTGAAACCATTATCATCATCATCATCATTATTGTTATTGCAGTTTTAATACAAGCATCATACAACCTACCTTTTGTTCTTCGGGAAAAGATTTCTTTTGTCACAGTGATAGAAGCTCTTTGTCCTCTCTCCAATCCATTCTTCCTCTGGCTACCATATCTTCAGAGCGACTATTTCCCTTGCTGGTTAAGTCTCCTAGGTAACAAAAGCTATCAACTACTTCTAGTGAGCCAGCCAGATATTTAAGAGTGATACTGCTACGTATTGCTCCAGAGCATCTGTTGCACATGTAGCTTACTTTCTCTGTTAGTCTGCCAGTAATTTCACTACAGGCATAGGAGTGGCGGTGTGGTAAGTAGCTTGCTTACGAACCACATGGTTCTGAGTTCAGTCCCACTGCATGGCACCTTGGGCAAGTGTTTTCTACTATAGCCTCGGGCCGACCAAAGCCTTGTGAGTGGATTTGGTAGACAGAAACTGAAAGAAGCCTGTCGTATATATGTATATATGTGTGTTTGTGTTTGTCCCCCCAACATCGCTTGACAACCGATGTTGGTTTTTTACGTCCCCGTAACTTAGCGGTTCGGCAAAAGAGACCTATAGAGTAAGTACTAGGCTTACAAAGAATAAGTCCTGGGATTGATTTGCTCGACTGAAGGCGGTGCTCCAGCATCGCCGCAGTCAAATGACTGAAACAAGTAAAAGAGTAAAAGAGTACATCTCTTGTGTGTCCATAGCTTACATCAAGTACAGTGTATGGAGTTTTCAAGAGTAATACAACACTTCGCAAATATCTCATTTGAGTAAAACCACCAATAGAAGAGAATATGGCCAAAGACTGCGTGTACTCCATCCCATACAGCTGTGGTAGGTTATACAAAGGCGAAACATGCCACCCCTCAATATAAGTGTAGACGAACATTGCAAAGCTGTGACATGAGGAAATATTGATAAATCGGGTATAGCTGATCATGTATGGAAAAATGGAGACCACCTCCCCCTGTGGGGTGAAGTTAAAATAATAGATAGAGAATGCCACTGGAAACTAAAAGAAGCAGCACATATGCTAGGACACAACAATCTCCTAAGCAGACCAAGTGCAGATGTGAGCAGCATATAGGAATCAGTATTAAGGAAGGATAGAAAAATATTAGATTTACAAGCCCTAAAATTCACTCCATAATTGCCCACAGGCATATGGCGTAATGGTTAAGAGCGCAGGCTACTAACCCCAAGATTCCAAGTTTGATTCCAAGCAGTGACTTGAACAATAACAACAATAATAATAATAACATTGAAAAATACCTTAGGAATGAGAACCCAGATTCAAAATTTCCCCAAGACACCTGATGAAGGCTGGAGGGTATATCAGCCGAAACGTTGTGTTAACAACAAACAAGATGAGGACAAATATCCGTCGAATGTAAATAATGTTATCTACTCCTTTTCTGCATATCAAGCAAGTTTGTTTCCTTGAAGAGAATAGGGTTCTGTCTTCTTTCCTACTTGCTGAAACCTTTGTCTTTGCTAAATTTACTTTAACACCTCTCAATTCTAGGTTTAATTACCATGCTTGGAATTTCCCCATTAATTCCACTATAGATTCAGCCCTGAGGACTAGATCCTCAGCTTGTAGGAGTTTCCATGGCCATCCAGTCTTAAATCATTCTGTGTTAGTCTTTAGGACTATGACCAATATAAGGGAGCTGAGGTTTAACCTTCATAGACTACTTCTGCCCCATGTCAAATTTTTTACTGAAATCTTTGTCGTCCCTCACTTTACTTACTGCCTATTTGTACAAAGCTTGTACAGACCTCACAAGCCATTCATCTACATCTAGTTTCCTCGTTGACCATCAAATTACTAATTATGGTACTTTGTCAAATGTTTTCTCCAAATCAGTCAAAGCCAGAAATGGTGGTTTATTCTTAGCCAAGTATTTCTCCTGCAATTGCCTCACTAAGAAATATGCATCTTTGGTGCCTTCTCTTGTGACAAAGCTAAACCTCATCCTATCGGGTCTTGACCCCTTCTATGACCTTCATACTAATCTAGTATCTTGATTCCTCTGTAGTTGCTTCTCTCTTGTGACGGCACATGGCTTAGTGGTGAGGGTATTCTGATCACCAGTGAATTCAATTCCTGGTGGCACGTTGTGCCATTGAGCAAGAAACTTAAATTCTCATTGCTCCAGTCCACTCAGCTTACAAGATTGAATTGTACTTGAAATTCAAAGGGCCAGCCTTGTTGCATTCTGTGTCATGCTGAATCTCCCTTGAGAACTATGTTAAGGTTATGTGTGTAGAGGCACATGGTCTAGTGGTTAGAGCAGCGAACTCGCAGTCGAGGGATCTCAGGTTCGAATCTCAGACCGGGCGATGTGTGTGTTTATGAGCAAAACACCTAAGCTCCACGCGGCTCCAGCAGAAGATAATGGTGAACTTATGCTGACTCTTTCGCCACAACTTTCTCTCACTCTTTCCTCCTGCATCATGCGGCTCACCTGCGACGAACTGGCGTCCCGTCCAGGTGGGGAACCTATATGCCAAGGAAACCGAGAAACCGGCCCTTATGAGCCAGGCATGGCTCAAGAAGGAGCAAACAAGGTTATGTGTGTCTGTAGGATGCTCAATCACCTGCATGGTTAATTTCATGAGTAGGCTGTTTCATTGATCCGATCAACTAGAAGCCTCGTCATCATAACCGATGGAGTGCCAGTTTAGTAACTAAAGAGGAACCAGACTACTAGTGCCAGTTTAGTTGTTTCTCTCTAATGCATCTCCTTTATCTTTATCTTGTGAGTGGGTTTGGTAGACGGAAACTGAAAGAAACCTGTCGTATATATGTATATAGCCTTGGCCCAAGGCTATAGTAGAAGACACTTGCCCAAGGTGCCACGCAGTGGGACTGAATCTGGAACAATGTGGTTGGTAAGCAAGCTATTTACCACACAGCCTCTCCCGCGCCTATGTGTGTGTATATGTTTGTGTGTCTGTGTTTGTCTCCCCAATATCGCTTGACAACCGATGCTGGTGTATTTACATCCCCGTAACTTAGCAGTTCAGCAAAAGAGACTGATAGAATAAATTCTAGGCTTACAAAGAATAAGTCCTGGGGTCGATGTGCTTGACTAAAGGTGGTGCTCCAGCATGGCCGCAGTCAAATGACTGAAACAAGTAAAGAGTAAAAGAATAATGATATTGCTTCTCCAGTCTTAGGGTCAGACAGCATCAGGTACAATTTGATTACAGATGGTTATCATATGCTGTATCACATGAGATATTTTGAGCATCTCTGCAGTTATTCCTGAGGGACCTACAGCTTCCCATCCCTTCATGTTCATGATTGCTTTATTTACCACATTGCTATCAACTCAGTAGGGTCAGTATAACAGAGTCCCTTTTTCATCCTGTGTATTCTCCCTGTTGAGCAGCTTTGCATAACAGCACTTCCTCGTCACCTTCTTGATTGCAGAGAAGCAGGTCAAATACCTATTTCTTTATTACCCACAGGGGCTAAACACAGAGGGGACAAACAAGGACAGACATAGGTATTAAGTCGATTACATCGACCCCAGTGCGTAACTGGTACTTAATTTATCGACCCCAAAAGGATGAAAGGCAAAGTCGACCTCGGCGGAATTCGAACTCACAACGTAACGCAGACGAAATACCGCTAGGCATTCTGCCCGGCGTGCTAACGATTCTGCCAGCTTGCCACCTTAGCAGGTCAAATACCACAAAGGCAGCATGTTTGACGCTCTGGAAATTCTGCTGGTTTGTCTGTCTTGGAACAACACCAACGGATGTAAATCAGTCTTCATACTTTCTTAGACTGAACTGGTTAATAAGTGACAATTCCAATAATTGCACCAAACATTGTAATTTATCACTGACATCTGCCACTTGTCTTGTACACAGTGTTACTGCATTGTCTGGCTGCTTGTTGACAAATAACACGATAACGCCAACCATCGTCTACTTCCTCTGCCATGGTGAGCTGCTACTACTGTCTACAGCAGTTACTTAGAGACATTAACCACTCAGTTCAACATATGTGTGTGTATGTATGTGTGTATTACATACATACATCATCATCATCATCGTTTAGCGTCTGCTTTCCATGCTGGCATGGGTTGGACGGTTCAACTGGGGTCTGGGAAGCCAGAAGGCTGCACCAGGTCCAGTCTGATCTGGCAATGCTTCTACAGCTGGATGCCCTTCCTAATGCCAACCACTCCATGAGTGTAGTGGGTGCTTTTTACGTGCCACCGGCACAGGTGCCAGACGAGGCTGGCAAACGTCCACGATCGGATGGTGCTTTTTATGTGCCACCAGCACGGGTGCCAGGCGAGGCTGGCAAACGACCACGATCGGATGGTGCTTTTTATGTGCCACCGGCACAGGTGCCAGACGAGGCTAGCAAACGGCCACGATCGGATGGTGCTTTTTACGTGCCACCGGCACAGGTGCCGACGAGGCTGGCAAACGGCCCGATCGGATGTGCTTTTTACGTCCACCGGCACAGTGTCAGTCAGACGGGCTGGCAAACGACCACGATCGGATGGTGCTTTTTACGTGCCAGACGAGGCTGGCAAACGGCCACGATCGGATGGTGCTTTTTACGTGCCACCGGCACAGGTGCCAGACGAGGCTGGCAAATGGCCACGATCGGATGGTGCTTTTTACGTGCCACCGGCACAGGTGCCAGATGAGGCTGGCAAACGGCCACGATCGGATGGTGCTTTTTATGTGCCACTGGCACAGAGGCCAGGCGAGGCTGGCAACGGCCATGATCAGATGGTGCTTTTTATGTGCCACCGGCACAGGTGCCAGACGAGGCTGGCAAACGGCCACGATCGGATGGTGCTTTTTATGTGTCACTGGCACAGAGGCCAGGCGAGGCTGGCAATGGCCACGATCGGATGGTGCTTTTTACGTGCCACTAGCACGAGGCCATACATATATATATATATATATATATATATATATATATATATATATATATATATTATATATACACACACACACGTACATTTATACACACACACACACATACACATGTATAAAAATGTCTGGTGGAGTGGGACAAGACCTAATCACCCGTATAGTTAATCAGGTTGTCCATGAGGGAGTAATGCCCAACGATTGGTGTAGCAGCATTATAATCAACCGCTACAAAAGCAATGGGGATGCCCCAGACAGAAATAATTACAGCAGCATCAAATTGCTGGCACAGGTGACGTAAGTTATAGAAAGGGTCATCGCTCAATTAATTAGGAAGAGGGTTAGCGTAAATGAGAATAGGCTGTGCAAAGTTCAGAGAGCTGCTATGTCTGTTTGTAACACAGGTCCTCTCCCTCAAAGTGAAAGGCAGGTTGTATGATGCCTGTATGTGAACAGCTATGTTATATGGCCTTGAGACATGGGTTGTGACTACTGAGGATATGCGAACGCTTGAAACAAATGGACCTAGTATGCTCCACTGGATGGGTGATGTCGGTGTGCATATACGACAGAGTGTAAGTGATTTGAGAGAAAAACTGAGAATGTGAAGCATCAGATGTAGCGTATACAGAATGATAAAGGCTTATTTAGCATTGCTAGTGGAGTGCTAAGAGTACCATACGAGTGAGATCGTGGCCAGAGCAACAAGCTGGCCTCCATGCTGATGGCACGTTAAAAACACCATTCGAGCGTGATCGTTACCTGCGTTGCCTTACTAGCACTTGTGCTGGTGGCATGTGAAACATTCGAGCGAGGTCATTGCCAGTGCCGCTGGACTGGCTCCTGTGTAGGTGGCACATAAAAAGCATCATTTAAGCATGGACATTGCCAGTACCGCCTGACTGGCCCTCATGCCGGTGGCACATAATAGCACCCACTACACTCTCGGAGTGGTTGGCGTTAGGAAGGGCATTCAGCTGTAGAAACTCTGCCAGATCAGATTAGAGCCTGGTGCAGCTATCTGGTTCCCCAGTCCTCAGTCAAATCGTCCAACCCATGCTAGCATGGAAAGCGGACATTAAATGATGATGATAATGAGGATGTGCAAGACAAGAAAGTGGCATGTAAATGCATGACAGTAGCTTGATTGATAAAGAAACCAAGGATATGAAAGTAGGGAGAGCTGTGTGTTCATCAGAGACAATTGCAGAGGTGCTCTGATTAACCTGGTTATGGTTAATCAAATCAATACAGGATGGTGTAGAAGTCATTGGGTATGGCCTTGCTATGATTCTGCTCTGCTCAGCTTCTCCCCTTCATCTTTTTGAGAGTTGATAAATCAGGTGCCTTTCTTGGAGTAATGAGTTACTGGAACTGGGAAAGCATGCAACAGACAGGGTGTTTTGCAGTGTCTATGCTGACTTTTTTACATTCTCAAAGCAACTCCCTGTGGCAACCCTAGTGCCAAGCTGTTTCTGCTCTTAATCTGTCTCTTAGACATCACTATCATAGAGAGAGGAAACTGGTCTTCATCATCATAATTTTATTGTCCGCTTTTCCATGCTTGAATAAGCTGGACAGAGTTTTGCGAGGCAAATTTTTTGACCAAGATGCCCTTCATGTTTCCACACACTCACCTGTTTCCAAGCAAGGTAATATTTTCCCCATAGTTGGATATATTTCTGCAAAATATTGGAAATTTACAACAATCACATGACGTCAAGATAAGGATACACACACATACATATATATACATACATACATACATCCCTTCATCACTGCTTGCATAATAGTCATACAACTATTACAAAATGTCAAAAAAGGGGACAGTAACACACACATGTACACACACACACACATATACACGTACACACACACACCATACATATATAAGCATATAGGACAGGCTTCTTTCAGTTTCTGTCTCCGAAATCTGCTCACAAGGCTTTGGTCAACCTGGAACTACCATAGAAGACATTTGTTCAAGATGCCACTCAGTGGCACTGAAACAGAAACCACGCAGCCACACCTGTACCTATCTACACCGGTGCCAATACAGAAAGCTTGTGCCTTGGAGAAAAAAGAAGTTTCCTTGTGCACATATTCTCCATGTTCTCAGAAAACAACAGAAATCCCAGCCTCTGCATCTCCCACACTCCTTCCTACCCCTGTCACTTCATTACTTTTCTTGTGTAATATAAGAAACACCTTTCTTTCTTATATATGGATATTGACTGTGAACAAGCAAACAGATTATTGGTGGTTTAAGAAAAGCCATTTATCATATCCCACTCAATGATTCCTGTTAGCACAGTAAGCTTTACTGACATAGTTGTTACTTCTTCTTCTTTTTCTTTTTCTTCTTCTTCTCTACTACTTCTTCTTCTTCTTCGTTTTCTTCTACTTCTTCATCTACTTCTTCTTCTATTTCTTCTTTTTCTTCTTTTTCTTTTTCTTCTTCTTCTACTTCTTTTTCTTCTTCTTCTACTTCTTTTTCTTCTTCTTCTACTTCTTTTTCTTCTTCTTCTTCTTCTTCTTCTTCTTCTTCTTCTTCTTCTACTACTTCTTCCAATCAGGACTCACGCCATTAGCCACAAAGAATAATCTCAAATTCGAGCCTACTCTAACCTACTAAGAATGCGTGTGGCAACTTGAAGATCCACCCACCACACGCGATAGACTGGTGGTTGCACGGGCGCGAAAGCTACGTTGTTATCCTCATTCCGTAAACGGTGGCTTTTAACGGGTGGAAAGCTGAACCATCCTGGGGTACAGAGGATTCGCAATCTAGACTAGGGTCTGAAAGTTTTACCACACCATAGTGGGTTACACCATGGTTCCTCTGCTTTGTGGCAGAAGTAGGAATAAAGAGTGAGAGAAAGTTGTGGTGAAAGAGTACAGCGGGGTTCACCACTACCCCACGCCGGAGATTCGTGGAGCTTAGGTGTTTTTGCTCAATAAACACTCAATGCCCGGTTTGGGAATTGAAACTGCGTTTTTATGGCCGCGAGTCCGCTGCCCTAACCACTGGGCCATTGCGCCTCCACAGTTGCTGGTGGCGGTGGCAGCAGTGGGGTGGGGGAGTGTTTTGGTGGTTTGTGGTGGCAGTGAGGATGTTAAGGATGGTGGTAATAATGGTTAACCTCCAGAGCAATCTTGATCAGAATGTGTTCCAGCTGTAGCTGTGTTTTTTTCTCTCCTCCTCCACCCTCCCCACCTGTCGTAGTGATTAAAGAGAGATTTAGTTGCTATGCTTAATGGTTTGGTGTTACTGTTAACATTAATGGTGTCCACATTAAATAATGGTTGGCAGTATTAATGGCATTGAAGATAGAGATAGCAGTGCTGTTATAGTTGTTGTAGTGCTGTTATAGTTGTTGTTGTTTTATGCTAGGGTTGTCCCCTCTGCAGATCCTTGATTGATCAAAGGTATTCCAGCTATAACCATCTCTCTTTTTATTATTTTTTAATTTTTTTTAATGGGTATTGTAGGGCACAGGCATGGCTAAGTGGTTAGGGATGTTGCTTTTGCAACTATATGTTTTTAGGTTCAGTCCCACTTTATGGTATCTTGATCAAGTGTCTTCAACTTATATCCCCAGGCTGAATAATTTCTTATGACTGACTTCAGTAGAAACTGTGTGAAAGTCCAATATATAATATATATATATATATATATATACTCTTTACTCTTTTACTTGTTTCAGTCATTTGACTGCAGCCATGTTGTAGCACTGCCTTTAATTGAGCAAATCGACCCCAGGACTTATTCTTTGTAAGCCTACTACTTATTCTATTGGTCTCTTTTGCCGAAGTGCTATGTTACAGGAACGTAAACACACCACCTTCGGTTGTCAAGCGATGGTAGGTGACACAAACACAGACACACAAAATAATATATACATATATACGGCGGGCTTCCTTCAGTTTCTGTCTACCAAATCCACTCACAAGGCTTTGGTCGGCCCAAGGCTATAGTAGAAGACACTTGCCCAAGGTGCCACGCACCTTGGGCAAGTTGTCTGTATGTATGTGGTGTGTGTATAATATATATATATATATATATATATATATATATATATATATATACATACATACATATACTATATATATATATATATATATATATTATATATAATATATAATATATATATATGTCATCATAATCATTCATTTAATGTATGCTTTCCATGCTGGCATGGGTTGGATAGTTTGAGAGGAGTTGTCCAGATTCCAGTTGCCTGTTTCGGCACAGTTTCTGCAGCTGGATGCCCTTCCTAATGCCAACCTCTTTACAAAATGTGTTGGGTGCTCTTTACGTGCCACCGGCACAGGTGTGTGTTTCACATTGCACCAGCATGAGTGCATTTTACATGGACCAGCACCTGCAAAGGGCATTTTCTTTTTTTATTCTTTTACTTGTTTCAGTCATTTGACTGTGGCCATGCTGGAGCACTACCTTTAGTCGAGCAAATTGACCCCATGACTTATTCTTTGTAAACCTAGTACTTATTCTATCGGTCTCTCTTGCTGAACAACTAAGTGGTGGGGGACGTAGACACAGCAGCATCAGTTATCAAGCAACGTTGTGGGGACAAACACAGACACACAAACATAAACACACACACATATATACGACGGGCTTCTTTCAGTTTCTGTCTACCAAATCCGCTCACAAGGCTTTGGTCGGCCCGAGGCTATAGTAGAAGACATTGCCCAAGGTGCCACGCTGTGGGACTGAACCCGGAACCATGTTGTTGGTAAGCAAGCTATTTACCACACAGCCACTCCTGTGCCTATGCATACCTGTATGTATAGAAGATTGTGATTTTACATAGTTCAATGCATCTTCTCAAGTCCAGCAAATTACCACAATTCCTTACCCTGGTCATTTCTTCAGTGAGGCCCAGCATCTGAGGATCTTTCTCACCACTTCATCTTGCATCTTCCTGGATCTACTTCTACAGATTCCCTCCAGTTATAGATTGGTACTGTCCCCATCCATCATTTGTTTAACATCCGCTTTCCATGCTGGCATGGCTTGGATGGTTTGACTGAGGACTGGTGAGCCAAAGGCTGCAGCAGGCTCAATCTCATCTGGCAAAGTTTCTACAGCTGGATGCTCTTCCTAATGCCAACCACTCCGAGAGTGTAGTGGGTGCTTTTTATGTATGTATGTATCTGTATGCATTTCTGTTTGTTCCTCGAATGCTTGACAACCAGTGTTGGTTTGGTTATGTCCCTCATAACTTAGCAGCTCAGCAAAAGCGATTGATAGACTAATTACAAGGAGTTAATTTGTTCAGTTGAAAACACTTCAAGGTGGTACCCCAGCATGGCCACAGTCCAGTGACTGGAACAAGTAAAAGATAAAAGATATTGTGTATCTCAGTTTACATTACTCAATGTATTCTTTCCTAGTTATGATTTGTAGGTAATTTGACTGTTATTTCTGGCAGAGCAAGCAACCATACAGAGGTCTACATATAGTATAGTTAATGTTGGTGTTATAGGTGTTGTTTAACCCCAGGTCACACTTGATCAAGCTGGTCAAACGCCTATTCCAGCTGTGACTTTTGTGTCTTTGCAAATCATCATTACCACCACCACCACCACCACCACAACCACCATCATCATCACCACCACCACCACCGCTACAACCACCACCACCATCACCATCATCATTTAATGTCCATTTTTGATGCTGGCATGGGTTGGACGATGTGACCAGAGCTGATAAGACCAGGGGACTGCACCAGGCTCTATTGTCTGTTCTGGCCTGGTTTCTATGGCTGGATGTCCTTCCTAATGCCAACCACTCCAGGATACCTGACTGCTATGCTGATGATGACAATAATAGGATTAATGGTAGTGGTGCTGCTGCTGCTGCTGCTGTTGTTGTTGTTGTTGTTGTTGTTGGTGGTGGTGGTGGTGGTGGTGGTGGTGCTGCTGCTGCTGCTGCTGCTGCTGCCACTGCTGCTCAGTTGTAGATCAGCCCTGACAGACAGACAAACAGACATACAGATCTTTCAGCAGAAATTGTTTCATTAATGAGGGTCTTATCTTTTTTTTCAGGCATTGCATACTTTAGAATACATTATCTAATGTGTCATTTATGTAAAGGTAGGAAGGTGTGTGATTTATGGGGGACTCAACTGTTTTTTCTAGGAGCTTAAGCAACTGCGTACATGCTTCCTCATATGGTGTTGCTTTATTTCACCCCAGGTCGGCTCTGATTAAGTATAACGATAACTAAAATTGCAGTGACACTAATGAGTCACGAATTGATCCTCATGCCAAATGGCAAAAAGCAATAAACAAGAAGAAAGGAAATGGTGGTGGTGGGGGTATGCAGCAACCAATGAAACTGGGAGGTTCAAATGGATGGAAGAACCACATCCCAACAACGACACACAAACGGCATCACCAACAATAACATCATCATCATCACTACCATCACCATCACTACCATCACTATCACCATCATCACTACCATCACCATCACCATCACCACTATCACCATCATCACTACCATCACCATCACTACCATTATCCTCACCATCACCATCATCACTACCATCACCATTACCACCTTCATCATCATCACTATCATCGCCATCACTACCATCACCATCATAACCATCACCATCATTACCATCACCATCATCATCACTACCATCACCATCACTACCATTATCATCACCATCACCAGTATCACCATCATCACTACCATCATCATCACTACCATCACTATTACCACCACCATCATCATCATACTGAATTACATCAATGCAAAACGATTTCATCATGTATCAATAACATCAATATTGACACACATAAAAATTGTCGAAGCAAGTCAAAACACATACGGTGTCTTGTAAAGCAATTACCCCCAACAATATAGGAGACTTCAGGGGATTATTAGCAGAAAATTATTTCTGGGAACGCCTACATTTAACCAGACAGACAGACAGAACATCAGCCCCACCACCACCACACACACACACACCAAATTAGGCAAAAAATTAATATAATTGAGACTTTTTCACTTTCTGCCTTCTGTCAAATACGACCTTAGTCAAAATATGTAGTGTAAATTCACATGGGTTTGAGTTGCCTTGGAAGCAGGGCCACTTACTCACTGACCCCAGGTTACTAGATATAGATGTGGTGGCCATGAGCAAGACCAGAATTTCTGATTCGTTAGCCTTTGCGCCCATTGTTGGTGGATGTAAGATCTACTTACCCCAGGATGAGTAGGATTGGTAGGTAGAGTTGCTGTGTTGTTTTGGGAAGGCCTGTATTTCAAGATATGGACCATTTTTTGGGGACCAAAAAGGTAAGCTGGCAGTACTGGACACATCCAGCAGCAAAATCCACACCTTCAGACTAGTAATTGGGCTGAATAATCAGTTTCTTTAGAAGGTAAGCTGGCAGTACTGGACACATCCAGCAGCAAATTCCACACCTTCAGACTAGTAATTGGGCTGAATAATCAGTTTCTTTGGACATCTGAATGTTTCTTGAGAACATCCTACTTCTTGGTGCTTGTGGGAGATTGGAATAGTAATAAATACTTAGACTGAGTAGGGTTAGCTGGTAGAAGAGGGGCAGTGAAAAATCCTCACAAATCTGCTTAGATGCTTTCAATTATCTGAAAGATACCAATTGGATTTCTTGAATGAACCAATGTGGATGTAGACAAACTGCATTGGATCATCCAGATTATATCTAAACAGATTATTCTGTAGATCAGATTAACCATGACTGCCATCCCTTCTCCCTACAATCCTTCAGAAGGTTCTGGTACTCAGCATGCTTTTCTTCAAAGTCTTGATTGCACTCTTCTTCCCATGGGGCTGGGGAAAAAAAATAAAAATAAAATAATATCATAATAATCTTTTTTACTACAGACACAAGGCCTGAAATTATGGGGGAGGGGTTAGTCGATTACATTGACCCCAGCATTCAACTGGTACTTATTTCATCAACTCTGAAAGGATAAAAGGCAAAGCTGATCTCGGTGGAATTTGAACTCAAAATGTAAGACAGACAAAAGGCCACAAATCATTTTGTTCCATATGCTGATTCTGCCAGCTTGCTACCTTCAAATAATAATAAGATAAATAATATAAAATAAAAGAATATGTCAGCTAATCTAGACTTTTCTCTTCTGCTTTACCATTTTGTCAGGAATCATCACACCTGAAGACGAATTTCAATTTTGGAATGATGTTAGTGTTTCAAGTCACTCACCTGAAGATTGCAAGAGAGCTAAATACTTCCAAGAGCTATTCCAACCTATCAGCAAAGATTATGGTAACGGTTTAGACTGCCTGGAAATGCAAAATGTTCTGGAGCTGATTGAAGCAACTCAAGATATTCTGGATGATGTTTGGAAGCAGACTGAATTTGAACCTGTGTATCCAGAAAAACGAATGAGACATTTAATGGAAGTTATTGGTTAGTTTAGCCTTACAGTTGTTTTCTCTTTCTTTTCTTCTTTTTTGTTTGTGTTTTTGTTCTGTTTTGTTTCAACGGGGCCGTGTGGTAAGAAGCTTGCTTCCCAACCACATGGTTCCTGGTTCAGTCCCACTGCATTTGCATCTTAGGCAAGTGTCTTCAATAACTCCCGGCTGATCAATGCTTTGTGAGGAGTGAGTTTGGTAGATGGAAACTGTAAGAAACCCATTCTGTGTGTGTATGAGGGAGTTCTGGGAAGTTCCTGGCTTTGGATAAAAAGAAAATACAGGAGGATCAGTTAATTTTGATTTTGTTCAACATATCCCCCTCTCAGATTCATGCACTTGTGGCAGTGGTCCTTCAGTTTTTCTAAGCCCTATAAAAGAACTCAGAAGGTTGGGCCTTCAACCGGGCCTTTTGTGATACCCTTAAAGCCAGGACCAACTTCATGCAAGCATGAAGGCACACTGGCAAGACACTTACCTGTCATTGTGGTTTTGTGGCACAAAGCAAAGCCAGCCTTGCCATCCACTCAAGAAACTGAGTCCTCAACTTGTTCTGAAAGGTTTGCAAGGCACCAGCAAGCCTCAAGAGACACATTTGGGTCCATAGAACATGATTAATGCTTTATTTTACTGAACCCTCATCTGTCATTAATCATCCATCATATATGTGTGTGTGTGTGTGTGTGTATGTACATATGTGTATGTATATAAATATGCTTATATATGTATTATATGTGTATGTATGTATGCATGTACATTTGTATGTATACAAACACACACACACATACACACAACACAGATGTGGTTGTGGTGGTAGGAAGCCTTGTGAGTGAATAGATTTGATTGACAGAAAGTGAAAGAAGCCTGTTGTGTGTAGAAGTGAGTGTGTTTGTGTGTGTGTATGCACTTGCATATGTGTGTGTATGTGTGTGTGTGCATGTTACTGTCTCCTTGCCTTGGCATCTCGTGGTAGCTGTAAACGAGTGTGATCATCAATCAAGCAGTGTCCTTCGTTTCCAATCTTCTGTGAAAACATGTCTGGCCACAAGTCAAATATTACTTCATTTGGAAAACAGGTAAGGGTTGGTGACAGGATGAGCATCCAGCCTTAGAAAATCAGCCTCAACAAATTCGCATTGACAGAGTGGCTAACCAGCTTCTGTGCCAGTGGAACTTAAAAGGCACCATTCGAGCGTGATCGTTACCAGTGTCACCTTACTGGCACCTGTGCTGGTGGCATGTGTAAAAAGATTCGAGTGAGGTCGTTGCCAGTACCGCCTGACTGGCCTCCGTGCCAGTGGCATGTAAAAAGCACCCACTACACTCTTGGAGTGGTTGGCGTTAGGAAGGGCATCCAGCTGTAGAAACTCTGCCAAATCAAGATTGGAGCCTGGTGCAGCCATCTAGTTCGCCTGCCCACAGTCAAACCGTCCAACCCATGCTAGCATGGAAGGCGGACATTAAACGATGATGATGATGATGTGCAAGCCTGGAAGAGTGGACAATAAAAACAGTTATGATGGTGATGCTAATGATAGTGATTCTATTTCATTCACCATAACTCTGACCAGAAATGACTAAATCAGTCCAGCAAACAATTCACGGAAATCACTATTTATTATGAGTCATCTGCTTCTTTATATTCTACCAATAAACATGCGACGTGAGTCAGCCTAAGTTGATTTATTTCATTAGCCATTGGCTTCATACTCATGACACACTTTCTTCTTGTGATAATCTTTGAAATTTACTTCAAACTTCAACAGTCACAGTTGATCCTCGACAGACCTGGCTCTGTGGAGGTGCTGGCATGGATGTTGGTAAAAAGGTTGCTTACTGACCATGTGGTTCCAGGTTCAGTCCCACACTGTGGCAACTTTCTCACTTTCTGCCTTCTGTCAAATATGACCTTTGTCGGAATATGTAGTGTAAATACACATGGGTTTGAGTTGCCTTGGAAGTAGGGTCACTTACTCACTGACTTCAGGTTACTAGATATAGATGTGGTGGCCATAAGCAAGACCAGAATTTCTGATCCGTTAGCCTTTGCACCCATTCTTGGTGGATGTAAGATCTACTTACCCCAAGATAAGTAGGCTTGTTAGGTAGAGTTGCTGTGTTGTTTTGGGAAGGCCTGTATTTCAATATGTGTCTTCTGCTATAGTTCTGAGTCAACCAAAGCTTTGTGAAAGGATTTGGTGACTCATCGTCGTCATCATCATCGTCATCATTGTTTAACATCTGCCTTCCATGCTAGCTTGGGTTGGACAGTTTAACAGGAGCCAGCCAGGCAGAAGACTGCACCAGGCTACTGTGTCAGTTTTGGCATGGCTTTTACAGTTGGATGCCCTTCCAAACACCAACCACCCCACAGAGTGAGCGGAGTGCTTTTTACATGGCACCAGCACAGGTGAGGTCAGTTTTGACATGGTTTTTACAGCTAGATGCCCTTCCAAATGCCAACCACTTCACACTGTGGACTGGATGCTTTTTGCGTGGCACCTCATTACTTATTTTCTTTAAAACCTGCAGAACGCGATTGGTAGAAAATTTGGCTGCTATTTCCAGCAACCTGTTTACATTCAAACCAGTCACATCAAGCCCAAACATTCTACTTGTTTTATATTCAAACTGACCAGATCCATCCTCTCACGTCTACCCTACAATGTCATTCTAAACATATACAGTCATACCATTGAAATCTCAAAGCTACAAGACGATGCATAATTAATACAAAATAACGCAAATACATAAGCATCATGTTTGATTGAATAATTTGATTGCTTAAGGGTTAATTACATAGATATCTTTCCTTGTTGACTTGTCTATCCATTAATTATATATAAGTGGATGAAGGGAAGGTTTAATCATTTATTCAGAGTAACGGATATCTTTATTAATTTCCATGATTAATGGTTTTGTTTCTTTTTCTCTTTCCCGATTCCAGCATCTTCCATTGCTCGCTACGTGAAGAAGAGACTTGCAGATGAAGACATTTGGTACGGCTGTTACTCGAAAGTGTGTCAAATTCTTCAGTCTGGCATTAACATCTGCGAGTCTTGGATTAACATCTGTGAATCTTTCACTGTCCACTTGTGGAAACGATATGTTCAACATCCATGGTCTGGCAGCAAATTTGTTCCGGCTGACCTTTCACAACTTGCTGAAAGAATAAATGAGGTTTGTAATTAATAATGAACTAACGACAAAAGCAACTTTCATTTATATGCAGCATATATTTATATAGCATATTTATATAGCATAGGCGCAGGAGTGGCTGTGTGGTAAGTAGCTTGCTAACCAACCTCATGGTTCCGGGTTCAGTCCCACTGCATGGCATCTTGGGCAAGTGTCTTCTACTATAGCCTCGGGCCGACCAAAGCCTTGTGAGTGGATTTGGTAGACGGAAACTGAAAGAAGCCCGTCGTATATATATATATATATGTGTACGTGTATGTTTGTGTGTCTGTGTTTGTTCCCCTAGCATTGCTTGACAACCGATGCTGGTGTGTTTATATCCCCGTCACTTAGCGGTTCAGCAAAAGAGACCGATAGAATAAGTACTGGGCTTACAAAGAATAAGTCCTGGGGTCGAGTTGCTCGATTAAAGGCGGTGCTCCAGCATGGCCCCAGTCAAAATGAAAAATACACTAACTTTGTATAAGTAGGTGCAAGCGTGGCTCTGTGGTAAGTGGCTTGCTTCCCAATCACATGGCTCCAGGTTCAGTCCCACTGCATGGCCTCTTGAGCAAGTGTCTTCTACTACAGCCTCAGACCCAACCAGAGAATTGTGAGTAGATTTGGTAGACGGAAACTGAAAGAAGCATGTCGTATATATGTGTGTGTGTGTCTTTGTGTCCATGTTTGTCCCCACCACTGCTTGACAGCCAGTGTTTGTGTGTTTACATTCTAGTAACCTAGCAGTTCAGCAAAAGAGACTGATAGAAGAAGTACTAGGCGTTAAAAAAACAAAAGAAGTCCTAAGGTCAATTTGTTCAATTAAAACTCTTCAGGGTGGTGCCCCAGCATGGCTGCAGTCAAATGACTGAAACAAGTAAACGATAAAAGATATATACACCAGCATTATAGACACCACTATGAAGGTGATGAACAGGCAGAATCATAGGCATACCAGACGAAATGCTTAGAGGCATTTCATCAATCTCTACATTGTGAGTTCAAATTCTGCTGAGGTCAACACTGCCTTTCACCCTTTCAGGGATGCTACAATAATTACCATTTAAGCACTGGGGTCAAAATAACCGACTTGGCCTTTCCCAAAAATGTCAGGTCTTCTTCCCATTCTAAAGTGGATATATACACCTCTATTATTATACTACTATTATATATAGACCAACGTTATATACAGTGCTATCAATTATTTACATTATTTACATTTTTGGATGTTTGTCCTCATCTTGTTTGTTGTTAACACGATGTTTCAGCTGATATATCCTCCTGACTTCATCAGGTGTCTTGGGGAAATTTCGAACCTGGGTTCTCATTCCTAAGGTATTTTTCAATGTTGTTGTTATTATTATCATTATTATTATTATTATTATTATTATTATTATTATTATTATAATTATTATTATTATTTGCCAGCTCTGTCTGGCACCGTGCGGGTGGCACGTTAAAAGCACCCACTACACTCACGGAGTGGTTGGCGTTAGGAAGGGCATCCAGCCGTAGAAACACTGCCAGATTTGACTGGGCCTGATGAAGCCTTCTGGCTTCACAGACCCCAGTAGAACCGTCCAACCCATGCTAGCATGGAAAACAGACGCTAAATGATGATGATGATGATGATGATGATTATCATTATTATTATCATTATTATTATTATTATTATTATTATATTATTATATAATATTATTATTATTATTATTATTATTATTATTATAATATTATTATTATTGCCAGCTCTGTCTGGCACCAGTGCGGGTGGCACGTTAAAAGCACCACTACACTCACGGAGTGGTTGGCGTTAGGAAGGGCATCCAGCCGTAGAAACACTGCCAGATTTGACTGGGCCTGATGAAGCCTTCTGGCTTCACGACCCCAGTAGAACCGTCCAACCATGCTAGCATGGAAAACAGACGCTTAAATGATGATGATGATGATGATGATGATTATCATTATTATTATCATTATTATTATTATTATTATTATTATTATTATTATTATAATTATTATTATAATTATATCATCATCATTATTCAGGTCACTGCCTGGAATCGAACTCGGAATCTTGGGAATAGTAGCCCATGCTCTTAACCACTTCGCCATATGCCCATGGGCTACTAACCCAAAGATTCCGAGTTCGATTCCAGGCAGTGACCTGAATAATAATAATAATAATAACATTGAAAAATACCTCAGGAATGAAGGTCATGCTTCACCACCTCATTCCATGTCTTCCTGGGTCTACCTCTTCCACAGGTACCTCAGGTTCCTTCCACAGTTAGGGAGTGACATGAGTATGTATGTATGTATGTATGTATGTACATATACATATGTATATGTATGTATATACACACACACATACATATATATGAATATACACATGCACAGTGGTTTCTTTCAGTTTCCATCAACTAAAATTCGCATCAAGGCTTTGGGGCTATAGTAGAAGTCAACTTACCCAAGAATGTCAACCAATGCCTTGTGATTGAATTTGGTAAATGGAAACTGTGTGGAAGCTCATTGTGTGTGTGTATTTGTGTTTGTGTTTCTCCCTGTTCACTTGACAATTGGTGTTACTTTGCTTACATCCCTATAACTTAGTGGTTCAGCAAAAGCAACCAACAGAATAAGTACCAGACTTTAAAAAAGTACAAAAAACCCCATTAGTACTGCAATTGAATTGTTTGGCTTAAACCCATCAAGGTAGTGCCCCAGTATGGCCACAATCCAATGACTAAAACAAGTTTTAAAAAATAGAAGATAATATATTCTGTCTTTATTTTCAAAACAGCAGTGTGTGATTTGAGGCAGGCTGGACTGCTATTTCTAACAAGTTGAGTCAATGCACTGAATCTTTCCTTACTGTTACATCTAGGTAGTATTATTTTGTGGTCCCTGGGACTGGTATTTTGAAAACAAGCCTTTATTCTAAACAAATTTGCTTATTACTCAATTCCTCACTGCAACATTACCAAATATCTAAGTCATCAAAAGAATGGTAAAAGAATTTCTGAAATTGCAGTTCTTCAGCCATCCATTTCTCCTCTCACTATTCCAGGAGGTGGGGTGGGGGATCATGGGAAAAAAAAAGTCCTCAGGTACCATTTCATAGGGTCCTATCAGACGTAGCCTTCGTTACAGCTTCCTGATGGGTTCCTAAGAGCAGCCTTATGACAGAGGACCAAGGTATGTGGCACATTGCTGTACTCAAGAAGACCCACCCATCACAACAGAATTGAGATTCTAAAACCAAGGTGTCATCTAAAAAGCTTTGGTGTAGGTATTGGTGCGAAATAAAAAGCGTTGGTGATGGTGCTATGTAAAAAGCATCAAGTACACTTTGTAAAGTGGTTGGTATTAGGAAAGGCAACCAACTGTAGGAACCAAGCCAAAACCGACTATGGAACCTGTTGTGGCTCCTGGCATTGCCAGTTCCTGTCAAGTCATCCAACCCATGCCAGCATGGAAAATGGATGTTAAATGGTGATGATGACAAGAATGCAATGGGCTCAGTAACATCAGCTTTATTCTGTCTGAAGACATGCATTTCATAAAAAGCACTGGTGTTGGTATCATGTAAAAAGTACTGGTGATGATGTCACATAAAAAACAACCAGCCCATTTGTAAAGTGGTGGCCATTAGGAAGGGCATCCAGCTGTATGAACCAAGCCAAAACAGACTATGGAACCAGGTGCAGTCGCTGGCCTTGCCAGTTCCTGTTAAGCCATCCAATTCATGCCAGCACGGAAAATGAAAATTAAATGTTGGTGATGATGATGATGATGATGAGCCATTTGATACTGAGGATATTATCCAACCATCTCATTCTTGATCTACTCTGAGCTCCTCTGCCACTCGGCTCAGCTTGAATCCATCATATGATTCATTCCAGCAACATTCTAATCACAAAGACCATAGTACCAAAACAGTGACCATAGTACCAATGCAGAGAAGTGACACGACCTAGAGAGACACCCTGATCTCTGAGCTACACACCCTGTCCAGTACCAATGCAGAGAAGTGACACAGCCTAGAGAGACACCCTGATCTCTGAGCTACACACTCTGTCCAGTACCAATGCAGAGAAGTGACACAACCTAGAGAGACACCCTGATCTCTGAGCTACACACCCTGTCTAGTACCAATGCAGAGAAGTGACACAGCCTAGAGAGACACCCTGATCTCTGAGCTACACACCCTGTCCAGTACCACTGCAGAGAAGTGACACAGCCTAGAGAGACACCCTGATCTCTGAGCTACACACCCTGTCCAGTACCAATGCAGAGAAGTGACACAACCTAGAGAGACACCCTGATCTCTGAGATACACACCCTGTCCAGTACCAATGCAGAGAAGTGACACAACCTAGAGAGACACCCTGATCTCTGAGCTACACACCCTGTCCAGTACCAATGCAGAGAAGTGACACAACCTAGAGAGACACCCTGATCTCTGAGATACACACCCTGTCCAGTACCAATGCAGAGACGTGACACGACCTAGAGAGACATCCTGATCTCTGAGCTACACACCCTGTCCAGTACCAATGCAGAGAAGTGACACAGCCTAGAGAGACACCCTGATCTCTGAGCTACACACCCCATCCAGTAATGTTTCATTCAGAGTAAATTTGAGTAAAGACTTCAAAGCATCATCTGTAGATAGGAAACTCTACCAGATCACCTGTTTCTCTCACACAAACATGTGACTATAAATATGTGTATCAGCTGGTTGATATTTCTGTCTTAATCTCTGCGGAACCTCCAATAATTTCTTCACTTTTCTGCAATCATATTTATCCTGTAGCTGTCGTGGTTTTTCTGTTTTTTTCTTTCGGTTGTTGTCTGTAGTCTGTTTTTATATGGCATTTGTGCTTGTGTTTGTGTGTTATATATGAAGATGTGGATAATTAAATCTTTCTCATTTTCTTGCTCTCTACACATACGCACACACACATATATATGCATTCATAAGTCTGTATATGTGCATCTATATGTAAAAGCCAGTTTCACATTTATATATATATATATGCATACAAACACACATATACACATACACACACATACATATAAGCATATATATATTCTTTTCTACTCTAGGCAGAAGGTCTGTATATATATATATATATAACTTGCACACACACGTACACACACACACACACACACACACATATGCATACCTATATACATGCATACATATAAATATATATATATTTATGTATGTGTATTATTTATATCTATATGTATATATATTATATATGTACATGTATATATACTTATACATACATATCTTAATTTAATATATAAAACAGTTTGTGTGTGTGTGTATGTGTGTGTGCATATGTTCCTTATGGATTCAAAGACTGAGTTGCTGATTTTGATGTATGAGGTATCAAAAGATTCAGTAATCTTTCGGCTACCAAATAAAGTATGTTTTTTGCACAATAACTCTTTTTTACTACAAAAATAACCTTGAAAATGAGGTCAGGTTGCACAATCTTGAGGTCTTTAGTTAAGGGAGGCATCTTTGTCAGACACAATACTCAATTTAACAAGAAATGTAAACACACACACACACACATATTAGGTGCAAGAATGACTGTCCTCTGCATGGTACCTTGGGCAAATGTTTTCTACTATAACCCTAGGTCAACCACAGAATAGTGACTGAGTTTGGTTGTGGAAACTGCAGTGTTGTTTCTCAGAAAATGAGTGAAAAACATGTTTATAAAGAAGAGTTGTTTGCTTCATACTCATCGTGTGGTGATTCTGCCCATAAGAAAGAAACAAATAATACAATGTGGCTGTAAGTCTCAGCACCCAGGTAACACCAGGGTGCATATATATATCATCATCATCATCATCGTTTAACGTCCGCTCTCCATGCTAGCATGGGTTGGACGGTTCGACCGGGGATCTGGGAAGCCAGAAGGCTGCACCAGACTCCAGTCTTATCTGGCAATGTTTCTACAGCTGGATGCCCTTTCTAACGCCAACCACTCCGTGAGTGTAGTGGGTGCTTTTTACGTGCCACCTGCAATGGTATATATATATATATATATATATATATATATACACATGCCAATGCATGAAACACTTAGAACTTGGATCACACTGTTACTTCTGCTAAACATTAATAAAAATATTCAAGCATATATATATATGTAATATAAATTTTGATTCAGATGAATATGGTACTTAAGTTGAGGCACCAGAATTTAGTACGGTATTATCCATACAATTTCAAAATAAGGTGATTAATTGTGATTAAAATCAAAATAAGCAACTAGGATATCCTCTGGATATCCTTCTAGCTTATTTTGATATATATATATATATTTCATTTAGGCATTGCAATATTAATAAATTGGTGTTAGAATTCAATATACATGTATCAAAACAGGGTAATAATAAGAAATTGGGATAACAAAGGAATAAACAATTATGTTATGAACTGCAATAGCTTCCAGCTGTTTCTGCTATAAGATGCAAAGCACTCACAGCTGAGTGCTTGAGTATCACCCTATTGCTCTATTGGAGCTTCAAAGCCTCTTTTGTAATCCCGACTTTTCATATTTGTATGTGTCTGTATCACTTTGTCTTGACATATCGTAAACCTGTGTCATACAGAATGTGTCCTTCATTTCTAAACTTGCACGATAGCATGTCCAGCCATGGAGTAAGAGATGTTACATTGCTTGGAAATAGACAAGGGTAGGCTGCAAAAAAGGCTCTTTGTTTCTGTCCATGACAAAATCGCAGACTACAGCATACATGTGATCACAAAAATACAAATTTTACAACCTGCGAAGTAAACACAGTGATGTCCCTCAACACACTGCCTCGTGAAGGTTACCACTAGATGTCACTGTGTATGCAACTCTGTGCTGCCATCTACAGGAGTAGTCTGGTAACTTTTTGATACCACCTCATATATATATATGTATATGTGTGAGTGTGTGTATGTTTGTGTCTGTGTTTGCCAATCATCACCACTTGACAACCAGTGTTGGTGTGTTTACATCCCTGTAATTTTAGTGGTTCAGCAAAAGAGTCCAATAGAATAAGTACTAAGCTTTAAAAATAAGTCCTGGGGTCGATTTGTTCGACTAAAACCCTTCAAGGATGTACTCCAGCATGGCTAGAGTCAAATGATTGAAACAAGTAAAAGAATAAAGGATATGTATATATATATTACTCCCTCCCCTTACTTAGCGGTCATTTGAATAGCTCTTTTGACTTAATAACGGTCAATCACACAGTAATTTCCCTTTGTATAATAGTCATTTTCCATAGCACTTTTGTGATGGCCGGATAACTGAAGAGATGGCAGTGGGGATTTCCACCTCGGCATCCGAAACTCGGAGTTTTATCATGGCTACCGAATAATTGTCACATATTACATTTACAGATATATATATGTGTGTGTGTGTGTCTGTTCTCATTTTTAAGTTAATTTCTACAGGTATTCTATAGAATCCAGAGCCATCACTGAAAGTTATGATGATCCATATATGAATATGTGTATGTGAACAATACGATACAAGGTAGACATGTACGTAATGTTGTAACTTTTAATACTGGCTTTGAATTCAGTGGAAAATCTGTAGAGATAAACTTAGGAATGAGAACTTTGTACTACTAACACAAAAAGCACAATATTAACTTGTAAACCATTGATATACGTAGTAGTAGGCGTGGCTGTGTGGTAAGAAGTTTGCTTTCCAACCATATGGTTCTAGGTTCAGTCCCACTGCATGGCACCTTGGCCAAGTGTCTTCTATAGCATCAGGCCAACCAAAGCCTTGTGAGTGATGGAAATTGAAAGAAGCTTGTTGTGTATGTGTACATATATCTATATATATATGTGTGTGTGTGTGTCTGCATTTGTCTCTCTGCCATTGCTTCACAGCTGATGCTGGTGTGTTTATTTCCTCGTAACTTAGTGGTTTAGCAAAAGAGAACTGATAGAATAAGTATTAGACATGCTAGACTTACAAAGAACAAGTCCTAGGGTTGATTTCTTCGACTAAAACCCTTTAAGGCAGTGCTCCAGCATGGTTGCAGTTAAGTGACTGAAACAAGTAAAAGAATAAAAGAGTAAAAGAACAGTATATGATAATTGCAAAACAAAATACTGTATCATTGCTTTTAATTGATATATATACATGCTCTTTGTTTGTGTTTTAACAAGGCCACCATCGGTTTCATGCTAAGAGAAATCTCAGCAATTATCAAGCCTGTCACATGGGAACATTGCTACTCATATCTGTCTTGGATGAGATGAATATTCTCATCCAAAAAGGAGGCGAATACCAATGTTCCATATGACTGGCTTGATAATTGTTGAGAGATTTCTCTCTGCCTGAAACCAGTGGTGACCTTGTTAATCCACAAATAAAGAATATTTTTCTACCAATGAGGTGTTGAGTACTCATCTTTACTGCTTGATATTAATGTGCATATGTGTGTGTGTGTGTGTGTGTGTGTATAATGCCTTTCATTTTCCTGGAACGGTTTTTTTTCAATATTTTTAGCCACAGCAAGTATTTACTATTTTAATTCTGTAATATTAACATCTATACTTCTATTTTTATCTCTTTATCTTATATTTAATTCACACAAATGAATATAAATTTTTACACTAAAAAAATTTTTCCATTTTGCATTCAAGTAGCCTAATAAAAACTATATTAACTATTTTTTTATTTTTTATTCTCGCACAAAAAATTTCTTTATCCTTAAAAATAACTTCTTTAAATATACACCATACCTTATATTACTTTTATTTCACTTATAACTGTCAAGTCATATCCTAATTCAAATATAACTATGATATCCCATTGGACATCTCTATCTTACTGCCTATGATAAATGCTTTATTTTGAGTGTATATTACATAACTACTTATTTTTATATAGAGGAAATGTTTCTTTCACTTATATTTTCAAATAACTGTTAGGTGTATCAGTTTTAGTTTTGTCACAACTAGTCTCAACAACACTTTTATTTTGATATGCTCTTGATCATTCATAAGGATAAAATATGTTTATCTGAATATGTTATTTGCTATTTCCTCCATCAACTCTTCTATAATAATAATAATAATAATAATAATAATAATAATAATATACCACAGATTTGCTTGTCAGTTGTTTGACCTTAAGAAGTTGAGCATGTCCCTTAGTGGCTGACGATATGTGCATCTCTGATCACGAGCAGAAGTAGTGGGGGAGCATCATAGCCATGTGTTGAGAGGGATTCTTTGGGGTTTGAATAATTCACCTCAGGAAACATGGGTGGTTCTTTCAACATCCTTAAACAACCCTTATTCAGGGACCTTTTGAGTGGGATGGGCTACTCAACCTGAAGAAAATTCTAACTGGGCCCCACCTGCAAGGTCATGTGCTGTTTATCTTGATATGAGATCATCATGTCGCGCACATATGGTTGTGATGCATGTGCCTGGCGTACCCTTATCAGATGGGTAGTCATGATGGGTATATTGGGCTTCGTATATTTTACCCCAGTGTCACTTTGATGGTATGAACTGCTCTCTCACTTTTAAATATAATAATAATAATAATAATAATAATAAAAATAATAATTTTTTGATGTATTCTTTTTTGCACTGAAAAGAACAGTAATATGTAATTAATTAGATTTAATTTAATTAATTTCTAATTATTCTACCATGTATTTACATGGTAATATTGCTGTTCGAAACGATCATATGCATGTATTAAAAATTCTTTTTTAAAATTTCAACATCTTCTCTTCTCCATCATTAACAGTTTGTTGAGTTTCTATGGGATACCTTTCCATAAATTCTTATCACATACCATATTCATGTAATAATTTCATATTCCCAAAAATCTTACACCAATAAGCTACCAACGAAATATGAAAATCTTTATTAGAAATCGACCTTTGGAACCCTCCAAAGTAAAGGATGAAATAGAACTCAACCTTTTCCCACACACATATATATATGTGTGTGGAGATGTAATGGCCCAGTGGTTAGGGCAGCGGACTTGCGATCGGAGGATCGCGGTTTCGATTCCCAGATCGGGCGTTGTGTGTGTTTATTGAGCGAAAACATTTAAAAGTTCTACGAGGCTCGAGCAGGGGTGGTGGTGACCCCTGTTGTACTCTTTCGCCCCACTTTCTCTCACTCTCTCTTCCTGTTTCTTGAGTAACGCTGCAATGGACTGGCATCCCGCCCAGCTGGGGGGGGGGGACACATACGCCACAGGAACCGGGAAACCGGGACCATGAGCCTGGCTAGGCTTGAAAAGGGCAAAAAAAAAAAGGAAAATATATATATATATAGGGAAAGTTTATGAAAAAAACAAAAGAGGAAGACAGGTGGTGTACAAAACAAACAGATGTATTTGTATAACGCTCAGGAATAGAAAAAGTCTTTTACGTTTCGAGCCTACGCTCTTCTACAGAAAGGTACACAGAAAAAACAAGGAGAGAAAAAAAATGTGTGTAGTGGCTAACGATCTATTATTAATAATAATTGTAGGGAATATAATTCCAAACTTAAAGGGAAAAATTCAATTTAGCAATTCCAAATCAAATTTCACAATATATAATATATGTATATAATTAAGAGAAATAACCTCTAATAAGCAATTCAATAGTGAAAGACATTATCTATATTATATAGAAAAAAAATTTCGATATACTATTATAAATATTATTCTAAAAATCATATTATAGTATATTTAAAGTTTTTTCTATATAATATAGATAATGTCCTTCACTATTGAATTACTTAATAGGGGTTATTTCTCTTAATTATTTACACACACACACACACATATATATACACACATATATGCATACATATATATATATATATATGTACACTTATATGTGGGTGGGTGACATGTCATTAACACAAGTGTACTAAAGACAGTCACAATTTATATAAGAAAATTAGACTACATTAAAGTGCACCGTGCGAGATCACACAAAGAAAATAAGGTACAAAACACCTCCCCCTCTTGCTCTCTGCCCCCCTTTCTCTCTCTCTATCTATCTTTTTCCCTACATATTAACTACCTCATTATTAGTCTATCAAGTAAAATACACCTGCTCCATCACTGGTGACAAACAACACTCATTCGCATAACACTCAAACATAAAAATGATATTATTTATTTGTCATTTTTAATATCTGCTTATGAGATTATTATTATTATTATTATTATTATTATTATTATTATATTATCATTTTTGTTTTTGTTTTTTTTTCTCAGAACGTCACTGAATATATCATGTATTCGTTTTTCTAAAACTATATTTTCTTTCACACTCCACGTAGAACCTAATTACGAGGAATTTCCAGCAGCAATAAAACGGTTTGCTGTGTGTGTGTTTGGTTATGGATTATGTATTGCGTTATATTCAGTTTTTTCTTTTTCCCACATTAATGCATAAAAACATAAAATATATAAAAACATGTAGCACATAAAAACTCATAAAATACATTAAAAAATGACTACTAATACATCATAATATAAACATATAAATGATTTAATAATATGAATTCTGTGGAGTATTAAGATGCTGGAGTAAAATATGGCATAGAGAAAGAAATAATAAAAACAACCTCATCAAAGCACAATGTTAACAGTCAATGTATGACTTGAATTTGTTTCATTCTTCTTTTTTTTTTTTTTTCTAACAATTAAGGGGGAATATTCCCCAGTGTATGTTTGATGGGGGCCTTAATTTAATGTCATCAGCAATGGGTCGCTCTGCTATAAGTTACCAAAAATAGAGTAGGTGCTGGAAGGATGACTAAGAAAACAGTCACAAATTTACAATTTGCAGAAATTTAAGGTTGCGAGCTGGCAGAAATGTTAGCACTCTGTGAGAAATACTTAGTGGTTTTTCGTCTGCTGCTACGTTCTGAGTTCAAATTCCGCCAAGGTTGACTTTGCCCTTCGTCCTTTCAGGGTAGATTAACCCTTTCATTACCAACCCGGCTGAAACCAGCTCTGGCTCTAAATACAAATGTCTTGTTTTCAAAAGTTTTGAATTAAAATCTTCCACCAAAGCTTAGACACAATTTATGTTCCTAAAACTAGCTGAATGATAACTAAGTTATTTTATTAAATTCTTTATTATATTTCAAATTAATTAAAAGAAACACAGAGCATCTCAAAATAAATACAGTAACAAAAGGGTTAAATAAGTACCAGTTACGCATTGGGGTTGATATAATCAATTTAATCTGTTTGTCTGTCCTTATTCGTCCCCTCTGTGTGTAGCCCCTTGTGGGCAGTAAAGAAATAAAAAATTTACAAGTGTTAACACTGGAAAATAGAATTCTATGGTAATTTCATTGAGTCTATGTGATGCTGTCTATGATAAAAATTAAGGGAGTACGGTTTTGCATTTTTAATATAAAGAGCAAGTTACTATAATGGGTTTTAAGTAAAGGGTACTAATTTCATGTAGCAAAAGTAACATAGAAATAATGCTACTTTTTCCTAAGTCTACACATTACTGTATTTTCTTGATTTGAACTACTAGTTTTGTTAACCCATTTCATACCAACTTGCCTGAGACTGCTCTTAGTTTTATAGCACAAACTTCCTGTTTTAACCCTTTATTATTTCAGATGGGGCCTTAATTTAATGTTATCAACAACAAGTTCTTTGCTATATGTTACAAAATAGAGTGGGTGCAAGAAGGATCACTAAGAAAACACGTTCTTTTGAATTAATTACACACTGTCTCATAGCTTTGAGCTTTTGATGATGCAATTGCTAATTTTTAGAATGGCAGTGTAGGATAGGTGTGAGAGGCCAGATATGGCCCATTTAAATGTTAATGGGTTTAGATGATAATGAATTAAAGTTTACTATTAAGACTTCCTCTTTTACTTGTTTCAGTCATTTGACTGTGGCCATGCTGGAGCACCACCTTTAGTCGAGCAAATCAACCCCAGGACTTATTCTTTGTAAGCCTAGTACTTATTCTATCGGTCTCTTTTGCCGAACCGCTAAGTTATGGGGACATAAACACACCAGCATCGGTTGTCAACTGATGTTGGGGGGGGGGGGGCAAACACAGACACACAAATATATACACACACATACATATATATACGATGGGCTTCTTTCAGTTTCTATCTACTAAATTCACTCACAAGACTTTGGTCGGCCCGAGGCTATTGTAGAAGACACTTGCCCAAGGTGCCACGCAGTGGGACTGAACCCGGAACCATGTAGTTGGTAAGCAAGCTACTTACCACACAGCAACTGCTGCGCCTATTAATTTGTTAATTTATGTTCCAAACAGTTGCTTTGTTACAACAGGGTTATTTTACTAAATTCTTAATTATTTAAAAAATTAATTGAAAGACATTGTTCTTCAACAAAAGGGTTAAAGTTTTGGAATTTTAAGGTAGGAATCCTATTGAGTATCATATGAAAGTATGTAAATCAGAATGAGGCATTGCATTGGTGCCACTATACCCCATTGGTGTGAAGAAATTGAAGCAAAAAGGATCACTTACATATGACTCGAGTTGTCATTTGGAATGATGTGCTTTGTAGAACAGCTCCCACATTGCCTGTTGAGTTATTTTTTTCATGAATGACATAATCAAAAGGTGGTCATCATCATCTCATCATCGTTTAATGTCCGCTTTCCATGCTGCCATGGGTTGGACGATTTGACTGAGGTCTGGTGAACCAGATGGCTACACCAGACTCCAATCTGATCTGGCAGAGTTTCTACAGCTGGATGCCCTTCCTAACGTCAACCACTCTGAGAGTGTAGTGGGTACTGTTACGTGCCACTGGCATGAGGGCCAGTCAGGTGGTACTGGCAACAGCCACGCTCAAATGGTGTTTTTTTTTATGTGCCACCTGCATAGGAGTCAGTCCAGCGGCACTGGCAACGACCTTGCTCAAATGTTTTGTTCACGTGCCACCAGCACAAATGTCAGAGGGTAACACAGGTAATGATCACGCTCAAATGGTGTGAGCTGTCAAATACGAGATGGTATCAAAAAGTACCTGAACTAGTTCTGTAGCACACCAACATATAGCAGCACATAGTTGTGTGTGCAGTGAGAGCTTGCAGTGACCTTCATGAAGCAGTGTGCCAAGTGACATGGCTGTGTTTACTTCACAAGTTGTGAAATCTGTGTTTTTGGGATCGCAAAAAAAAGTCTGCAATTTTGTCATGGACAGGAAGTTAGAACCAGGAGCCAATGTGAAATTTTGTGTAAAACTTGGGAAGTTTGCTACGGAGACATTAAGCATGATTTGGCAAGGTTATGGCAATGAGGCAATGGGTCAAATACAATGCTTTGAGTGGCACAGGCACTTCGAAAGCGGAAGAACATCCCCAGAAGAAGATGAGCGATCTGGAAGACATGCCACAATCATCACCCCCAGAAAGGTGGTTTTGTGCATTGAGAATTCACCCCCCCCCCCCAGGGCCAGACCATCAGTCAAGACATCTACTGTGATGTTGTGAACCATTTGAGGGAGGACATTGTGATGAAAGTACTGGATCTGTGGAACACGGAGAATTGGGTTCTCCTCACTCATGAATTTCTTGCCAAAAAAACAACATGGTGTCGCTCGCACACCTGCACTATTCACCAGATTTAGCACCTGTGAACTTCTCTCTTGACCCCAAGACGAAAATGCACCTCAAAGATAGCCATTTTATTACTGCTGTCAAGATCTAGAGCAAATTGCAGGAGGTTCTCGACTCTCCTACAGAAAATAACTTCCAGGCTGGATTCCTAAAGTGGGAGGAACACTGGGACCTATGTATTGCTGTGCAAGGTAACTATTTCAAAGGAGATGATATTCAAACTTAGGTAAATAAGTTATTTTTTATTAAACAGTGTCAGTTGATGATTAATATTTTATTTTTCCAGTGAGTACAGCAAATGTAGGTTTTTATTTCCTCATCCATGTCTTTTCATTCCCCTTCAACATTCTGATGCACTTGCTGTGAATATGCTAACACCTGAATAAACTTCTGTTTACCATGAGGATAGCATCTCAAAATCATTTAATTAGTAAACCATCCTACGCCAACAAATATACTAGTCTGTGAACCTTTTGATACCACCTTGTAGGTGTTGAGAAATATGTTTTTTTCTTGAGCCCTAGGACTCATAAGACCAGTTACTCAGTTTCCATGGCATATAAGCAATCAAGATCTTGATATTTTCTCTGAACAGGATGCCAGTCCATTGCAGAGTCCAAGGTCAGTAATTATATTTAGGGAAAGGGGCAATTTGATTACATTGACCCCAGCACTTAACTGGAACTTTATTTTATCAACTCTGAAGAGATGAAAGACAAAGTTGACCTTGGTGAGATATGAGCTCAGAATGTAAAAATCTGGAAGAAATTCCTCTAAATATTTTGTCCAATGTGCTAACAATTCTGCCAGCTTGCCATCTTTATAATATTGGTTTCAAATTTTGGCACCAAGGTCAGCAATCTTGGAGGAGGGGTAAGTTGATTACATTGACCAAATGCCCAAATGGTACTTATTTTATTGACCCCTAAAGGATAAAATGCAAAGTCAGTCCCTGTGGAATTTTAACTCAGAATGTAAAGATGGATGATACACTGTGCTAAACATTTTGCCCACCATGATAACAATTCTGCCAGGTCACCATTTTTAGCCATCTTGTAATATTAATTAATTCTCTAATAAATTTTTTCCTTACTGCAAATAAGGAAACAACACTTCATAGGTTTCTATTTCTTTTAAGTATCATTAGTGCAAATGTGGCTTCTCTTATAGTTTGCTGCAGTTTTAAGGTATAATATACAGAAATGTATATTTGTTGGCGTAGGATGGTTTACTAATTAAATGATTTTGAGATGCTATCCTCATGGTAAACAGAAGTTTATTCAGGTGTTAGCATATTCACTGCAAGTGCATCAGAATGTTGAAGGGGAATGAAAAGACATGGATGAGGAAATAAAAACCTACATTTGCTGTACTCACTGGGAAAATAAAATATTAATCATCAACTGACACTGTTTTTTTTTCACACCACAAACATTGCACCACTGTGTGTTAAACATGTTCACACTTATAGTTTATCCGTGCAGATGGTGCCTTAGGATTCTTCAGTGTTATCATTGTTTTTACATTTGCTTTTCCATGCTGGTATGGGTTGGATAAGTCTTATTGAATCTTATCTTGTGGCTTGGGAGTATTCTCTTACCAAGAAGTTAAATTTCCATATGTGTGTAAAAAAAAAAGTATGGAGCACAAGTGTAATTTCAATAAAGAACAAAATAAGAATTTTTAACACTAACGTAAAAGTGGTGCTATTGTATGGGGCTGAGACATGGCAAACAACAGTTAAGTCAAATAAGCAAATACAATCATTCATCAACAGATGCTTGCGTAGTATACTTAAAATTAGATGGCCCGAACACAAGCAATATGGAGCTATGGCAAAGAACAAATCAAGTTTCGATTAGGGAGCAAATATTTAAAAAAAAGTGGAAGTGGATTGGTAGCACAATTAGAAAAGAAACACCAAATGTAGCGAAAAGTGCTTTACAGTGGAATCCGGATGGATATAGAAAGAGAGGTAGGCCTAAGAATTCGTAGCGTAGATCAACACAAAAGGAACCAGAGAATGGGGGACATTCATGGCAGAGTATAAGGACAGAAGTGAAAAATTATGCAACATGGAATTCAACTATAAGTGGGCTATACTCGCCTTCGGAGGGTTAAAGGCAGAAAAAAAATGTGTATAAAAGTAAACAAACAAAAAAATCTTTTTGTATTGTATGATACAAATAAGAAGATGATATTTTTTCAAACGCAGAGTTGCCATTAGAACAACAAAAATACTGGGTAAACTACCCTGACAAAATGGAAAAATATGTATCAACGACCAGTCATAGGACACAAACCCATATACCTCAAAGACTGTAGCTGAGTGCTTTACCATTAAGCTAAACTGCCTGCTGACAAATTCATCCATCAAATCAGATGCTGAAAAACATACTTTAGCTTTATAGAACAACCATGTGTGTGTAAATGTAAACAAACACATATTTGTTCTTTTACTGGAAGTGTTGAAATGTATTGTAGGATACAATTAACCCTTTCGTTACCAAACCGCCCAAACCCGCCCGTATTTACCTATTCATATTTAAATGAGAATATCAGAGCAAATCTCTTTAGTACATTCGTGAAAACACGTGATTATACTTCGTAAACAGTTCATCTACAGTTTTGTACTACGATTGAAGTGTAATTTTAATTCCGTGAATTTTGGGAGATTTTTTTCCGAAATTTGTTCCTATTGTGTTTTCAAAATTTGTAATTCTGACAAAAAATGGATACGAATTTCATTATATCAAGCAGCAAGTCAGAATTTGAAGGATTTTCTACTGAAGACTTTCATAAATTTAACTCTATGACTGAAAAAAAAAAAGCACGTGGTATTTGATAATGAATCTGATGTTTCAATTTCCGAAAGTGAAAACAGTGAATCCGAGAGCTCCGACAGCGATAAAGAAAATGAATTGGTACCTGAATGGAGTGAAAATTTAAAAACTGTTTCTTTCGGTGATTTTTCTGAAGAAACTGGACCAAGCCACAGACTTTCCAAGGAGAGTAAAGTGATAGACTATTTCTTTTTACTTTTTCCGATGAGTCTATTTGAACTCATTACGGCGGAAACGAACTGTTACGCTAAATGTAAAAAAAGCAAAAGAAAGGATTGTTAGTGGTTTCCCACAACCTTAAATGAAATTAGGGCAGTTTAGCTTAATGGTAAAGCACTCAGCTACAGTCTTTGAGGGATATGGGTTTGTGTCCTATGACTGTACGTTGATACATATTTTTCCTGTCAGTCATCACTCTGACTGCTATAATACTCTTACTCCTTTAAACTCAATCATTCTGGCACTATTCATCATGTTGGGTCACGTTGCCTTCCATCATTGCTCAGTTCTTGAATGTATGTGTCTCAAAATATGGAATGCCCCTATCACCCATCAATCTTGTCACTTATTATTCATACCTTTATTACTCATGCCTATCATTCTGTAAAGTGGTTAGCAAGTGAGTGGAAATATGGGATTGAAAGTACTCTTTAATCTTTAGTCTTGTTGAGGATATGGCTACCCAATTAAAGTGTGGGATAAGAGGACCTTTTAGTCTTGCTGAGGGCACAAAAACCACCCCAGCACTGATGCCCCCTATTCATTCCATAAAATGATTGGTGTTAGGAAGGGTATCCAGCTGTAGATCTTCCTCCTCCTCCTCCTCATCATCATCATTTAACATCTATTTTCCATGCAGGCATGGGTTGGACAGTTTGGCAGGATCTGGCAAGCCAGAGAGCTGCACTAGGCTCCAAATGTCAGTTTTGGTATGGTTTCTATGGCTGGATGCTTTTCCTAATGCCAATCGCTTTACAAAGTATACTGGGTTTATGCAGCGAACAACACAGGTGCTTTTATGTGCCACCTGTATGGGAGCTTTTTACATGGCACCAGCACCAGGTGCTTATACTTGGTATCAGCACACATGCTTTGTACATGGCACCAGCATGGGTGCTTTTTACATGGTACCTAATCCAGAAATTAAAAAAACTCGAACCATTTAGACAAGCAGTATCTTTGAATGTTCTGACTTTGACAGTGGTGATCATCTAACCCATACTGGCATGGAAACGGGAAGTAAAATGATGATGATGATATTGGTAGTAGGTAGTGTTGTTGGTGGCTGTGTGCTTATGTGTATATGTATGTAACACTATAGTTTCTCAGGTGTTATATATTAAATATGCATACATGCATAGCTATTTTCTACTTCTTAAGTTCTAAAGATTAAATATGTATATAAGTATAGCTACTCTTTATTCCTCTCATACTGTGGAGTGTAAATGTATGCTATGTCTAAAGAATGTCTTTCCTTGTGATTCTGTATAAAATAAAATATATTTTAATTCGTTTCATTATCATCACCATCATCATGATTATCATGTAACGTCCACTTTTCCATACTAGCATAAGCCAGATGGAATTTATTGAGGCAGATTTTCTAAGGTTGGATGCCCTTCCTGTTGCTAATCTTCACCTTTTCCTAAGCAAGGTAATTTTTCCCCATTACCCAATATGTTTTACATGGAAGACTGGAAACAAACAATGCTTGTGTGATAGCAATACTTGTTGATAATTATCACATGATATCGAGAGGAGGGTACATACACACACACACAGGCTATTGGTACCATGCAAAAGGCACAGGTGCTGGTACCACATAAAAAGTACTGATGATGGGGGTCATGTGAAAAGCACCCAGTACACACTGTAAAGTAGTTGGTATAAGGAAGGGCATCCAGCTGTAGGAACCATGCCAGAACAGACAATAGAATGAGGTGTGGTCCCTGGCTTTGCCAGCTCCTGTCAGACCTTCCAACTTCTGCCTGGTAACCATTACCCCCTCTACAGCTAGATACCTGTTTCTGCCTCTCTGTCATGTTCTGATCTTTCATCATCTGACACAAGATCACCTCTTCTAATGCCTCCTCCCCTCTCAAAATTCCTTGTCTTGCAAGTTAATTGGTGACCCTGCCAGTATTGGTGCCACATAAAAAGCATCTAGTCCACACTGTGAAGTGGTTGGCATTTGGAAGAGCATCCAGGTCTAAAAAACCGTGCCAAAACATGACCTCTCCTGTGTTGGTGCCACTTAAAAGGTACTCAATTCACTCTGCAGGGTGATCATTGTTTGGAAGGGCATCCAGCTGTAAAAACCCTGCTAAGACAGACACAGAAGTCTGGTGCAGTCTTCTGCCTAGCCAACTCCTGTCAAACATGTAACCCATGCCAGCATGGAAGGCAGACGTTAAACAATGATGGTGGTGGTGGCGGCGGCGATGAAGACAACAACAACGACGATGACGGGCTTCTTTCAGTTTCTGTCTGCCAAATCCACTCACAAAGCTTTGGTCAGCCTAATAGTATTGTCATCCACTCATTGCAAATAGCTTACAGGCAGTTGAAAGTTTGTTAACCTTCCTTCATTCTTTCAAGGGGGATTTTTCATTTAGATAATTGGAAAAAAAAAAAATGTTTCTTAAAGGTAGCACAGTCATTAAATAATGTAAAACATTTATCAAGCATAGGATATGTATGCTTAGGAAGGATTTGTTATGAGATGATGGGATACCCCCCCCCACCAAACTTCCGACATACTGTAATTGTTTTTTAAGTTTGTGCTAACTGACTGTGATGTCTTCGACTCGTTTTTAATAATTTATGGTTGCAGGAGTGGCTGTGTGGTAAGAAGCTTGCTTACCAACCACATGGTTCTGGGTTCAGTCCCACTGCGTGACACCTTGGGCAAGTGTTTTCCACTATAGCTTCGGGCCGACTAAAGCCTTGTGAATGGATTTGGTAGACGGAAACTGAAAGAAGCCCATCATGTATATACATATGTGTGTGTGTGTGTGTGTGTTGTCCCCCACCGTTGCTTGACAACCAATGTCTCCATAACTTAGTGGCTCAGCAAAAGAGATTGACAAAAGAAGTACTAGGCCTACAAAGAACAAGTCCTGGGGTCAATTTGCTTGACTAAATGCAGTGCTCCAGCATGGCAGCAATCAAATTACTAAAACAAGTAAAAGAAAAAAAACACAGTTGCTGTATTGTGCCTCGCAGGCTTTTGCTCATTTGGTTTCCTGACCCATAGCACTCAGTGTCCCATTTGTAATACAGACACATTGTGGAGTTGAGTGGCTTAGTGGTTTGGATGTTGGACTCAAGACCCTAAGATTGTGGTTTCAATTCCTGGCCTGAGAGCGATACATTGTACTCTTGAGCAAAACACTTCATTTCACATTGCTCCCAGGCCACTCAGCTGGCAAATAATAAGTGATCTCACAACAGACTGGAGTTCGGTCCAGGTGGAGCATTTATACGCCATGAAAGTGGGAAACCGGCCCTTCTGAGTTTGTATGACTTGAAAAGGTAACTTTACCTTTTTGTGGAGGCACGTGGCTTAGTGGTTAGGGTGTTGGACTCATCACCGTATGATTCAAGACTCAGGAAGGTAACTTTACCTTTACCTTAATACAGCTGCATCAGACACAGCAGGTTTATGTAAAAACTTAAAAATGAAAGAAAAAAAAGAACATACCTATAACTTAAATGTGTACCATGTTACATCTTCACCATCTTTCTCTGTCTCTCTCTCTCACCCTCTCCAACTGAGGAAGCCTTGCATCTCCTTTTCTGTAAGACACCTGTTTCTCTCCCTCTATTCATACTCTAATGCCTCATCACTGGCACAAAACTACATCATCATCATAATTATTGCCATCATCATCATAATTATTGCCATCATCATTTAACGTCTGTTTTCCATGCTGGCATAAGCTGGATGGTTTTACTGGAGCCAGTAAGGCCAGTGTCGCACCAGGCTCCCGTCATCTGTTCTGACATGGTTTCTATGACTGGGTACCCTTCCTAATGCCAACCACTCCACAGAATGCACTTGGTACTTTTTATGTGGCACCAGCACCATTATTTTCAACATGGCACCAGCATGAGTGCTTTTTATGTGGCACCAGCACTGGTATAAATTTTGCTGCAGTGGATGGGTCTTCTTGAGTACAGCAAGGTGCCAAATATCTCAGTCATTTAGTCATCTCTTTCATAAGGGTCAAAGATCAGCCTTCAATATTTTGTCCCATGTGTTCCCGGGTCTCCATGTTCCACAAATTCCATCCACCTTAAGTGATCAGCATTTGTGTATGCAGCTGTCTACATCTATACACATGTGTGCAACTGTCTACATGTATGCAGCTGTCTACGTGTATACACATGTATGCAGCTGTCTACATGTATACATATGTATGCAGCTGTCTACATGTTTACATATGTATGCAACTGTCTACATATATACGCATGTATGCAACTGTCTACATGTATATACATGTATGCAACTATCTACATCTATACACATGTATACACTTGTGTGCAACTATCTACATCTATACACATATATACATGTATGCCACTGTCTATATCTATATACATGTATGCAGATGTCTGCATGTATACACATGTCTGAAACTGTCTACATGTATACATATGTGTGCAATTGTTTACATCTAAACACATGTATACAGCTGTGTACATCTATATACTTGTATGCCACTGTCTATATCTATATACATGTATGCCACTGTCTATATCTATATACATGTATGCAGGTGTCTACATCTATACACATGTATGCAACTGTCCGCATCCCTTAAGTTTCAGTACAGCACAAGTAACACATGTATATACTACATATATCTGCAGGTCCTGACTCTTCGTTCAATCCATGAACAACTGACGCACTTGCTCACTTCCCAGGAGCAACAGGAACTGAACATGTCGCAGGTATTCCGGTCGTTTACTGGTCTTAACCCCATTCTCTACAATCCGTTCACCAAACCACTTTGGGACGCTGCAGTGGTACAGTTCAACCGAGTGCTGTCCCCCATCGAGCAGAAAGTAGCCTCTGTCCTGAAACGCCACATTCAAGATGTGGAAGGAAACTTACAACAGGTAATTAGAATATTTTATTATTGTTGTTCTTGCCATTGATTGTTGTTGTTGTTGTTGTTGTTGCTACTGTTGTTGTTGTTCCCCTGATCAACCCTCAGTGAGTCATTTAATATCCATTGTCCATGCTGACATGGGTCAGGCAGTTTGACCGGCTCCAGTTGTCTGATTTGTCATGGAGCCTTCAAGGTGGTACGCCAGCATGGCCGCTGTCCAATGACCAAAGCAAGTTATAGATAAATCATCATCATCATCATCATATATCCGTTGTCCATGCCGTCATGGGTTGGACAGTTTGAACAGAGCTGGGGGAGTTGCACCAGACTCCAGTCTGATTTGGCATGGTTCCTACTGTTGGTTACCCCTCATAACACCATTTACTTTACAAAGTGTGCTAGGTGCTTTTATGTGGTACTGCACAGGTGCTTTTATGTGGTACTGCACAGGTGCTTTTAATTATAAGGTAATTATATGACACATCTTATTTCTTTACTGCCCACAGGGGGCTAAACATAGAGGGGACAAACAAGGACAGACAAAGAGATTAAGTCGATTACATCGACCCCAGTACACAACTGGCACTTAATTTATCAATCCCGAAGGATGAAAGGCAAAGTTGACCTCAGCAGAATTTAAACTCAGAATGTAATGGCAGACGAAATACCTATTTCTTTACTGCCCACAAGGGGCTACACACAGAGGGGACAAACAAAGACAGACAAACGGATTAAGTCAATTATATCGACTTCAGTGCGTAACTGGTACTTATTTAATCAACGCCCAAAAGGATGAAAGGCAAAGTCAACCTCGGCAGAATTTGAATTCAGAATGTAACAGCAAATGAAATACCGCTAAGCATTTCGCCTGGCATGCTAACATTTCTGCCAGCTTGCCACCTATATATGACGCATCTTGCTAAACAACAATAGTTTTTTACATTTGAGTCTCTGAAGAGCAAACTTTTATGTCAGTGCTTGAACCATTAGAAATAGTAACCAAATTTACCTCAGATATCAACCCTACTCAGGAAGGAAATATAGATATATTAGATGTAGTTTTACATAAACTGTGTGTAAAAATAAAGTTTTAAATGGGGCTGTCATGGCTTGAATGTCTTTGATCATAAATCTGTTCTGTCTGGGCTAAACTGGGGTTAAATTGCTGCTACTACTACTACAACTACTACTAGTATCATTAACAACACCTCCATTACCACAACTACTACTATTGTTGCTGCTGGTGCTACTACCACCATTACCAGCAACATCGCCACTGCCAATACTACTACTACTACTACTACTACTACTACTACTACTACTACTACTACTACTACTACTACTACTACAACTACTACTACTACTACTACCGTTTTCATGGAATTGCCTCTGTTATAGTCTGCCTGTCACTTGATGCTCCAGACTTGTCTGTTTGAATGACATAACGACAGACGTAGAGTGTGGGAAGTCTGTGACAAGAAACCAGACTGAAGACTTGTAGTCTTCTCGTCTTCCGGCTTTGGTTTGAAGCTGTAGGCTGAGCACTTGATCTTGTGAAAATGGAATGTGATGTGAATTGGTTACGTTCTGTCGTTCAAGTCGGAAGTGTTTGCCTCTGTCTCTCGCTCAACAAATGATTGTCTCAGCATAGGCATAAAAGGAAGTACTAGAGTGATTCTTATTGTTGCCAAGATGAGATCTTTTGTGTTTTGCTGTAAAGAATGGCGCCATGTGGGTAGAAAATGTAGGATAATGCAAGGAAAAGAAATAGAATCAAGCTCAGAGGAATTTTTTTTTTGTTCCATTTTTCTTTTAATTTTTCTCTTTTGTTCTTTTTTGTTTTTAATTTCTTTCTTTTTTTTTTTTGATTTGTAACATCCTGTTATAAACTTATTGTTTTCTGTGTCGTCTTCATCATTTTCATTGTCATTGCTGTCATCATCGTCATCATCATCTTCCATCATCATTATCCGTGTCATCGTCCTTTATATTACAATTATATTTCATCATCATCATCATCATCATTGGTATCACTGTTGTCTTCATCATCATCCTTTCCATCATCATTTATATCACATTTTCATTGTTATCCAATCATTATCATTGTCATCATCATTATCGTCATCTTCATTGTCTCCATGATCATTATCATTGACATCATCAAGTCAACAAGACAGTCTTTACACAGACATTCAATATGCAAAAAATAACAGCCCAACCTCCCTCAACTTGCTGTCAACCAAGAAAAAAAATACATCTTATTTCTTTACTGCCCACAAGGGGCTACATACAGAGAGGACTAACAAGGACAGACAAATGGATTAAGTTGATTATATCGACCCCAGTGCATAACTGGTACTTATTTAATCGATCCCGAAAGGATGAAAGGCAAAGTCGACCTTGGTAGAATTTGAACTCAGAACATAGTGGCAGACGAAATACCTATTTCTTTACTACCCACAAGGGGCTAAACACAGAGTGAACAAACAAAGACAAACGGATTAAGTCGATTATATTGACCCCAATGCATAACTGGTACTTAATTTATTGACCCCGAAAGGATGAAAGGCAAAGTTGACCTCAGCGGAATTTGAACTCACAACGTAACGGCAGATGAAATACTGCTAAGCATTTATATATATATATACATACGACAGGCTTCTTTCAGTTTCTGTCTGCCAAATCTACTCATAAGGCTTTGGTCATAGAAGACACTTGCACAAGGTGCTATGCAGTAGGACTGAACCCACAACCATGTGGTTGGGGATCAAACTTCTAACTACACACTCCTGCCTTATGAGTAAAATTTGGTAGAAAATATTTGATGAAGGCCTCTTTGATGCACTTGAGCAGTAGCTGTAATTCTAAGGCCAACCTGATCACATACAGTGTCATGTCGACTCTGAACAAGGATCACATCACATTATATTAAAAGTACAAATATCTATGGAACACTCAGCCACTTAAATTCTGACATAAGGAATAATTGGCTCCATTGATTATACAACTGGAACAGTTGTTCCTTGAAAATAAATGGGAAAGTCTATTATGTATGCAAGTCAAGGTTTTGTTAGAACACATTTCTGTCAGAACAAGAAACAGTTCAGAAGAACTAGCTTTTCACTGATGAATTATTTGGGGAAAAAAATCCCTTTAAACAGCTGTTGCTGACATGATGGCCTACACAGACCTAGCAGAAGTATTTATCAAATTGAGGCATGATTGCCTCAATAAGTAGTCAGTATATGTATGTATGTGTGTATTTATATATATATGTATGTATGTACGTACGTACATATGCATGTACACAAACTCACATACACACACACACATGTTAAACAATGTTTTTAGAGCTCACTCAAATGCATTTTCTTAAATAAATTTTTTTCCTAAAGAATAAATTTCAGAAATTACTTTCAAGAAATAAGTAAATGTTTTAATTTTTTTTTTTTCGTTTAGTCAAAATAATTTTATAATTAAAACAATTAAATTTACATTGTTTTGTTTTTGTGTTATTAATTATATTATGTAAATTGAAAAAAGAAAAAAAAAAATTAATTCGTAATCAGTTCTTCAGACAAGATAAATTTTATTCAATATTTTGTTTTCTAATGGTAATTAAAAGGAATTGGTACGGTAGAAAAATATTTTGTACATAAGTGCAGGTAAGAAGCTTGCTTCCCAACCACATGGTTCTTGTTTCAATCTCACTTTGTGGCACCTTGGGCAAGTGTCTTTTATAGCCTCAGATTGACCAAAGCCTTGTGAGTGGATTTGGTAGCCAAAATCTGAAGGAAGTTCATCATATATATGTGTGTGTGTGTGTGTATGTATTTGTGCCTGTGTTTGTCCCCCACCACCTTTTGACAACATGTGTTGGTGTGTTTATGTCCCTGTAACCTAGCTGTTTGGCAAAATAGACTGAAAGAATAATAAAATAAATAAATGCGCCCTTTTTAAAGCCTAGCCAGGCTCATGGGCCCAGTTTCCCAGTTTCAATGGTGTATGGGTTCCCCAGCTGGACGGGACGCCAGTCTATCACAGCGTTACTCATTTTTGCTAGCTGAGTGGACTGGAGCAACGGGAAATGAAGTGTTTTGCTCAAGAACACAACGCGTTGCCTGGTCCAGGAATCGAAACCACAATCTTACGATCATGATGCTGACACCCTAACCACTAAGCCACGTGTCTCCATGACAGAATAAGTACCAGACTTTAAAAAAAAACAAAAATAAGTTGTCGGGTTGATTTCTTCCACTAAAAATTCTTCAAAGTGGTGCCCCAGCATGGCCACAGTCTGATGATTAAAACAAATGATAGGTGAAAGACTGAAAGGTTTTAAAAAGAAAAGAAATGGCTCGGGGTACAATTACAATGATAACCCGAAAAGCAAGGAAATAGAAAAAAAAAAATTGTAAAGTACTGAAAGTTTCCATATAGGTGCAGGCTTGGCTATGTGGTTAAGGAGATCATTTTGCAATGATGTGGTTGCAAGTTCTCTCTACAATAAGCACAAGGCCTAATATTTTGCGGCAGGGAGCTAGTTGTTTACATCAACCTCATTTCTCAACTGCTATTTATTTTGTCAACCCTGAAAGGATGAAAGGCAAAGTTGATCTTGGTGGCATTTGATCTCAGAACATAAAGAGCTGGAAGAAATACTGTTAAGCATTTTGTCTGGTGTCATGACAATCTTACCTGCTTGATGCCTTAATAATAACAATAATAATAATAATACCAACAACAACAACAATCCTTTCTACTAAAGGCATAAGGCCTGAAATTTGGAGGAGGGGGCTAGTCGATTACATTGACCCCAGTGTTTCACTGATACTTGATTTATCAACCCCCACCCCCCCACCCAAAGGATGAAAGGTAAAGTTGAACCTGACGAAATTGGAATGCGGAACATAAAGACAAATAAAATATGATGAAGCACTTCACTCTGTGTGCTAACAATTCTGCCTGCTCACTGCCTTTATAATAGTAATAATAATAATAATATAATAATAATAATAATAATAATAATAATAATAATCCTTTCTACTGGAAGCACAAGGCCTGAAATTTGAGGGAAGGAATTAAGTCAATTACATCAACCCCAGTGCATAACTGGGACTAATTTTATCACCCCCCACCCTGCTGAAAGGATAAGTCGACCTCGGTGGAATTTGAACTCAGAACGTAAAGACAGGTGAAATACCGCTAAGCATTTCACCTGGCAGGCTAACAATTCTACCAGCTCGCCGCCTTAACAACAACAACAATGATAATGATAATAATAATAATAATGATAATAAAAATAATAATCCTTTCTGCTATAGACACAAGTCCTGGAATTGGGGAGAGGGGAATAAATCAATTACATTGACCCTAGGTATTCAACTGGTACTTGTTTTATCAACCCTGAAAGGATGAAAGGCAAAGCCAACCTCGGCGGAATTTGAATATAATAATAATAATGATGATGATGATGATGATAATAAGACCAACAACTACAACAAAAACAACAGCAGCAGCAGCAGCAACAACAATAATGATAATAATTATCATTTCTGCTAAAGGCAGAAGGCCTGGAATTTGTGGGAAGTGGACTATTCGATTACATTGACCCCAGTGTTTCACTGGTACTTAGTTTATCGACCCCAAACGGATGAAATGCTGAGTCGACCTCAGCAGAATTTGAACTCGTGATGTATTGACAAGCGAAATACAAATAAAGATAATAATGATAATAATAATAATAATAATAATAATAAGACATCA
>NC_043014.1:14703226-14785726 GCF_006345805.1 Octopus sinensis | reverse complement strand
CTTTTGCCAGCTGAGTGGACTGGAGCAAGGTGAAATGAAGTGCTTTGCTCAAGAACATAACGCATCGCCCAGTCCAGGAATCGAAACCACAACCATACCATCATGAGTTCAACACCTTAACCACTAAGCCATGCTAATTCAAAGGGCGAGACTTGTTTCATTTTATCTTATGCTGAACCTCCCTGAGATCTACATTAAGAGTACATGTGTCTGCAGAGTACTCAAACAGTTGCACATTAATTTCATGAGCAGCCTGTCTAGTTGATTGTATGAACTGGGACACTTCTTATTGTTACAACCAATAGAGAGCCAAGTCATATTTAGGGCAACATGTTTGCATAGTTCATTCATTTGCATTATGGGGCCCAATTAAGATTTAACTAGGGTGAAATGGAGCATAGATAAGTGTTGAGTATTGGTGCAGAGAGACTTTTGATTTGAACCTCCCATATTTTATAGTCTTTTACTCTTTTACTTGTCTCACTCATTTGACTGTGGCCATGCTGGAGCACCGCCTTTAGTCAAGCAAATCGACCCCAGGACTTATTCTTTGTAAGCCTAGTACTTATTCTATTGGTCTCTTTTGCTGAACTACTAATGATTGAAAAGTGAAAGAATAAAAGAATATGCGAAGTTGGGCTTCGCATATAGTACCCAGGGGAATTTTTTAAGACAGAGGGTACTTCCCGTGCTTTCAAAGGACAGTTCTGTACCATAGAACGACGTAGTAGAACTTACTCTACCCAGAATAGTGCTAGCCATTTGAGAGAAATCATTTGCTCTCTGTGGCTTTTTCTTTGCACAGGAATAACATTCTAAGCAGGGCTTGCATGTGGTTTCAAGTTCAGTCTCACTGCATGTAATGTTGGCCAAGTCAACCAGTGCCTTGGGAGTGAATTTGATTGTCAGAAACTGTATATATATATTATATATATATATAATATATATATATATATATTTATGTCACTGTGACCGACCAGGCTATCAGATGTTGTCACACATTGCTGGTCACAATGCGCTTTGCATTGTTTTAGCCTTCAAATGATGTCACCCCACTGGCTAAGCGAGCAGGCCAACAGAAGAAAGAGTGAAAGAAAGTTGTGGCGAAAGAGTACAGCAGGGATTGCCCAAGCCGGAGCCTCGTGGAGTTTTAGGTGTTTACGCTCAATAAACACTCACAGCGCCTGGTCTGGGAATCAAAACCACGATCCTACAACCGTGAGTCTGCTGCCCTAACCACTGGGCCATTGCACCTCCACACATATATATATATTTGTGTGTGTGTGTGTGTGCATATACAAAAAATTTACAGGATCCAAGCAAATCAGTTAAAATGTGAAGGGTAAGACTTTCTTTAGTCATGAATGACCATGGGATTGCACTTAGAAAGTTACCCTTTGAGCAAGTTTGTTTATGGACGATCAGCAGTGGTCCATGCATACCAGCCTCCTCTCTCCAAGCCATTGACGTTACCCAAGGGAAAGGCAAAGGCCGATACAGCTTGGCATCACTGATGTCACAACTCATCTCTACAGATGAGTGAACTACAGCAATGTGAAGTGTAGTGTCTTGCTCAAATACACAACACACAGCCCAGTCTAGGAAATGAACTCACTATCTCATGATTGTAGCCTGATGCTCTACCACTGAGCAATATGCTTTCAGCGGATCAGGTACTTAAAGGTCAGGTCAGTAATAGCATACAGAGAATATTTGAAGACAAATACATATTTGTATTTTTATTTGCATATGCATTTGTGTTTTCTTATATATGTATTCTTTTTATATGTTAAAGGCCATGGTAATATTTATATATGATCAAATGTATGAAAGCGTGGTGTTATATAAAGTTGTTGACTCGAACTTAATGTTTGTTCTCTAACCAATGTTTTTTTTTTTTATCTCAGTCTCAATCGAGCACTTCTTTTTTTTGCAGTCTTATAAACCTTTTTGTCTCCATAAAAAGAGGCAAAAATTATTTCTTGTCATATATATATATATAATACAAATAAGAAAATGGAGAAACCAATTCATTTCGATCATCGACTTACGGATATTACAATTTCACATTTAGTATTTGGGTACATAACCAGCAGTATATTGGATAACTGATATCCCATATATATAATAATAATAAAAATGTTTGTGTATGTATGTATATATATATATATATAACGGGAAGCTTTATGAAAATAAACAAAAGACGAAGGCAGGTGGAAAACAACGAACAATTGTATTATATATATATATATAATAATAATAATAATAATATAAAATATATATATATGTTTGTGTGTATATATATATATATATATATATATATATATATATACCTTAATTTGTTTCCTATATATTGGTTTACAATTTTGGCAACAGGCGCAGTAGTGGATGTATGGTAAGTAGCTTGCTTACCAACCACATGGTTCCGGGTTCAGTCCCACTGTGTGGCACCTTGAGCAAGTGTCGTCTACTATAGCCTCGAGCCGACCAAAGCCTTGTGAGTGGATTTAGTAGACGGAAACTGAAAGAAGCCCGTCGTATATATGTATATGTATATATGTGTGTGTGTGTGTCTTTGTGTGTCTCTGTCTCCCCCAACATTGCTTGACAACCAATGTTGGTGTGTTTATGTCCCCGTAACTTAGTGGTTCAGCAGAAGAAACTGATAGAATAAGCACTAAGCTTACAAAGAATAAGTTCTGGGGTCGATTTGCTCGACTGAAGGCGGTGCTCCAGCATGGCTGCAGTCAAATGATTGAAACAAGTAAAAGTGTAAATTTTGGGGAAGTGAGTAGATCAATTACATCGACTGCAGTGATCAAATGGTACTTATTTTATTGACCCCAAAAAGATGAAAAGCAAGGTCAACCTTGTCATAATTTGAACTCAGAACGTAAAGACGGACAACCTACTGCTTGGCATGGTAACGATTTTAACAGCTCACCAACTTACTGAGCTAAATATTTGTTTCATATATCTGTAAAAGGCCAGGAATTTTGGGAGATGGGTATGCTGATTACATCAACCTCAACTGGTACTTAATTTATTGACCCTGAAAGGATGAAAGGCAAAAATGACCTCGGTGGAATTCAAACTTTGAACATAAAGATGGATGAAATACTGCTAAGCATTTTGCCTGTCGTGGTCACAATTCTGATAGCTCACCACCCTGACTGAGCTAAATATTATAATTTGAAACCTCTGACTATTGCTTTGTTTCTGGTTTCAAATTTTGGCACAAGGCCAACAATTTTGGGGAAGGGGCTAATTCAGTTACATTGACCCGCAGTTCTGAACTGCTCCTTTTTTAATTGACCCCAAAAGGATGAAAAGCAAAGTCGACCTCAGCAAAATTCAAACTCAGAACATAAAGACAGACGAATGGTACTAAGCAGTAACACAGTAATAATTCTGCCAGCTCACCACCTTATCGTTTCCTAAATATCTTGGGTCAAACATATCATCATCTGGAAAAGATTTTCTAACTAGAAAGGGTATGACCTGGTCAGCCTGTAATGACATGCATAAGATCTGGTCATCAAATCTAAGTAGAGACTTCAAACTTGAAATCTTCAAAGCCACAGTCGAACCAATTCTACTATATGGCTCAGAAACCTGGACGTTATCAAAGAAGCTTAAGAGGCGGTTGGATGGAACTTCATCATCTGAAAAAGATTTTCTAACTAGAAAGGTTATGGCCTGGTCAGCCTGTAATGATATGCATAAGATCTGGTCATCAAATCTTAGTAGAGACTTTAAACTTGAAATCTTCAAAGCCACAGTCGAACCAATTCTACTATATGGCTCAGAAACCTGGACGCTATCAAAGAAGCTTAAGCGGTGGTTGGATGGAACCTACACTCACCTCCTTATGAGAGCTCAAAATCTCTCGTGGAAGCGTCATCCAACCAAAATGCAAATATATGGGAAACTACCACCTGTATCATCTCTTGTGAAAGGTAGGAGAGTCCAGTTTGCTGGACATTGTTGTAGAGCTGAAAACGAGACAATTTCTACTCTTCTCCTCTGGAAGCCATCTACTCGCAATACCAGAGGGTGCACACTCTCCTACCCTGATGTATCCCAGGGATAAGGCATCCAGCAACAGGACCTCCGTAATGCTATGATGGACCGTGAAGTCTGGCGTAGCATGGTAAATTCCATTGTCTCGACCACGGTCGAACAATGATGATGATGATGATGATATATTTACCTCATGGAATATTCTATCATGAGTTGAATTTCTTTATTGAAATATTCACCTAACAGCAGTGTTATTTGGAAAAGAACCATCAGTGATTTAGTTGGCAGCAGGCTGGCATATACATAGATGACTCAAACAGACAATACATCTTATATTTCCACAGTAAGAGTGATTCTCTGTATATTATTTGACTAAGCAAATTGATAATGGAAAATAAATACATTGAAGCTGATCGCAATTACTCACTGACTGACTCACTCACTTAATATGTACTTCAGTAGCAATTCTGATTATCAGGAAAGATGACTTTTGAACGGATTGTTTATTCTGTAATGAAGATATCATGAGTTCAGGCGTGGCTGTGTGGTAAGAAGCTTGCTTCCCAACCACATGGTTCCAGGTTCAGTTGTACTGCATGGCACCTTGGGCAAGTGTCTTCTACTATAGCCTCAGGCCTTGTGAGTGGATTTGGTAGACAAAAACTGAAAGAAGCCAGTCATATACATGTGGTGTGTGTGTGTGTGTGTGTGTGTGTGTTGTGTATACACATATATATATACATATATAATACATATATATATATATACATATATTATAATATACATATATATATATAATTATATATATATATATATATTATATATATATATAATATATATAATATATACATATATATATACATATATATATATATATATATATATATATATATACATACATATATAATACATATATATACATATACATTATATAGATATATATATATATAATATATTATATAGATATACATATATATATATACATACATATATATATATTATTATATATATATATATATATACACATACATACAACTTACATATATATATATGTATATATATATGTAACCATCCGAACGTGGCCGTAGCCAGTACCGCACCGACTGGCCTCCGTGCTGTGGGCACGGAACAAACACCATCCGATCGTGGCCGTTCGCCAGCCTCATCTGGCACCTGTGTCGGTGCACATAAAAACAAACATCCGAAGACCCAGCAAGACTAGTCAGGCCATAACCTGTGGCCCCTACCTGGGACGTATCAGTCACCCGTGCATACCTTCCTTCTTGTGACACTTGTGAAGACCTGTTGAGGCAAGGGAAAATCAAAACAAATCAAAATAGATGAACATCAATGGAATTTGTATCTTTGTGGTACCAGTGCCGGTGGCACGTGGCACACAAGAGAACCATCCGAACGTGGCCGTAGCCAGTACCGCACCGACTGGCCTCCGTGCTGTGGGCACGTAACAAACACCATCCGATCGTGGCCGTTCGCCAGCCTCATCTGGCACCTGTGTCGGTGGCACATAAAAACACCATCCGAAGACCCAGCAAGACTAGTCAGGCCATAACCTGTGGCCCCTACCTGGGACGTAGTCAGTCCACCTGTGCATACCTTCCTTCTTGTGACACTTTTGAAGACCTGTTGAGGCAAGTGAAAATCAAAACAAATCAAAATAGATGAACATCAATGGAATTTGTATCTTTGTGGTACCAGTGCCGGTGGCACGTGGCCACAAGAGAACCATCCGAACGTGGCCGTAGCCAGTAACCCACCGCACCGGCCTCCGTGCTGTGGGCACGTAACAAACACCATCCGATCGTGGCCGTTTGCCAGCCTCATCTGGCACCTGTGTCGGTGGCACATAAAATACCATCCGAGTGTGGCCGTCTGCCAGCCTCGTCTGGCACCTGTGTCGGTGGCACATAAAAACACCATCCGAGCGTGGCCGTTTGCCAGCCTCGTCGGCACCTGTGTCGGTGGCACATAAAATCACCCACTACACTCTCGGAGTGGTTGGCGTTAGGAAGGGCATCCAGCTGTAGAAACACTGCCAGATCTGACTGGACTGGTGCAGCTTTCGGGCTCCCCAGACCCCAGTTGAACCGTCCAACCCATGCTAGCATGGAAAGCGGACGTTAAATGATGATGATGATGATGATGATGATATATATTATATAACGGTAAGCTTTATGAAATAGATACGGCAGGTTTACGGAATAAACAAAAGACGAAGGCATGTGGAATACAAACAACAATGTATTAGTATGGCGCTTAGGAAATATAAATGAAACAAGATATATATGTATGTATGTATGTATGTACATGTGTGTCTGTATGTGTTTGTCCCCCACCACTGTTTGTCAACAGGTGCTGGTGTACTTTTTACATGCCACTAGCACAAGAGCCAGTCTGGGGTTACTGGCATCGGCCACGTTCAGTTGATGCTTTTTACATGCCGCTGGCATGGGAGTCAGTCAGGGTTCACTGGCCCCTATGATATTGGTTTTACTTGACTCAACAGGTGTTCTTAAGCATATCATATCGCCCGAAGCATCAGGAGTATTCTTAACAGTGCCAGACATGCGTGGCTGTGGTCTCACTTTAGTTTCCAGGTCCCTGTCTCTTGTCATTGCCTAGGTGAGCCCCAATGTTCAAAGGTCAAGGTTCACCACCTCATCCCATGTCTTCCTGGGTCTACCTCTTCCACAGGTTCCTTCTACAGTTAGGGTGTGGCAGTTCCTCAGACAGCTGTAACACATGTAACACATGGCCATACCAGCACAGTTTTCTCTCTTGCACACCATATTTGATGCTTCCTATGTCCAACTTTTCTATTAGGGCACCTACACTATGTCGTGAATGCACACTGGCACACACACACACGCATATCATTCCCTCTGCATGGCACCTTGGGCAAGTGTCTTCTACGCCTTGTGAGTGGATTTGGTAGACAGAAACTGAAAGAAGTCCTTCGTATATATGTATGTGTGTGTATATGTTTGTGTGTCTGTATTTGTCTCCCCAGCATCACTTGACAACCAATGCTGGTGGGTTTATGTCCCCGTAACTTAGCGGTTCAGCCAAAGAGGCCAATAGAATAAGTACTAGGCTTCCAAAGAATAAGTCCTGGAGTCGATTTGCTCGACTAAAAGGCGGTGCTCCAGCATAGCCATAGTCAAAATGACTGAAACAAGTAAAAGAGTAAAAGAGTAACCCTAGAAGTAATACACACATACACATATATATATATATTCATACAACGGGCTTCTTTCAGTTTCCGTCTACCAAATCGACTCACAAGGCTTTGGTCTCCATTGAAGTCTAATGTTGGTTCCGTACCAATTAGATAATACAGTTATATATATAAGAGATGAAGAATGATGTACATTATTTACATTATTTACATTTGACAGATATTTGTCCTCATCTTGTTTGTTGTTAAAACAACATTTCAACTGATATACCCTCCAGCCTTCATCAGGTGTCTTGGGGGAAATTCCGAACCTGGGTTCTCATTTCTAAGGTATTTTTCGATGTTATTATTATTATTCAGGTCAATGCCTGGAATCGAACTCAGAATAGCTTTGAGTGTCTACACCTACACAGGAATGTTAGATGATTCTAAAATATATTTCATGTTTGACCCAACTGACAGAAATACATATTTTGGAAATAATACCACCAGCATTCAATACAAATGACAATTACCAAAAACACTACTTAGATTAGTAAATGTGGAGATTAAATTAATAAATAATCAATGAGGATTATACATCATTATTATTGGGATAGAAATGTAAGCTGAAAGAACAAGAATTAAAACTTATGTTTCTGAAATATTGTATTCATTATAATGAACCATTGTTAAATGTGTTAGTATCAGATAATGATTGTGTTTAACCCTTTAGCATTCAAATTACTCGGTGAAATTTAATGCTTATTTAATCACATTGTTTTGAATTAATCATGCATCGTCTTGGAAGAAGTCAGTGTTTATTTTTAGGACATTGTAGGGTAGGTGTGAGAGGCCAGATCTAGTAAGTTTGAACGTATAACAGGTGGAATATTTGAATCAGATCTGGCCTGTTTAAATGGTAAAAGGTTAAACTCTTTTGTTTGGTTTTTTCAAGATTCATGATATGAACTCATGTGTTGAAACATATTTTCTTGTATCTTGGGAAGGTCATTGTGTCAATAATGAACAAACACACACACACTGGTTTTGTTTCACTTCATTTTTTGTTATAGTCGATTAGTTAACCGTTTAACCACTTGGCTAATTGGTTGTTTGGTTAATTGCTCAGTCATTCAATCAATCAATCAATCAGCCAATTAATCTGTCAGTCAGCTAGATCCATCAAACTTCCTTTCTTCACCATTCACAACCACATCAAGACATTCCCTCTCTACTCCAGGCCTGCTTCAGGTTTGTCTGCCTGATCTCTTTCCTAGTTTACAGGATCTATATTTATATTTTCATATGGGTGTGAGTGACAACGTATGTGAGAGGGGGAGGAAGAGTGACTGTGTGTGTGAGTTCACAATCATGTGCGTACATGTGCACCAGCTGTATGTGTGCATATGCACATTCATATTCTGCATTATGTCTTTACATTCTTTCATAATGATTGACTTTTCACAGATTTACTTTACTGTAGAGACACTTTTACAACATACACCAATAAAGTTCAAAGATTACTTTTGAATACACCTATTGTTATGAAGACACATGAACTTTTAGACAGCAATTATAATAAATTAGAAAAAACATTACGTTTTTCATATATCATAATACTAAAAAAAAAACAGTAAGAAAAACTATATATTATATACAAGAGATATTTTGGGGAAATTTCATAGCATATCATCAGTACTATGTGTTATACACATGTGTGCATCGTTTTACAGTATACACCAGTAAAGTTAAAAGGTTACTTTTGAATTTAGTTATTGCTTTCAAGACAAATGAACTTTTACATAGCAATTGTAATAAATCAGACTAAACACATTTTCCATGTATTATAATACCAAAAATAAAACAGAAAGACAAGGAAACTATGTGATACACAAGCTATATATAGCTGTTAGGCGCAGGAGTGGCTGTGTGGTAAGTAGCTTGCTAACCAACCACATGGTTCCGGGTTCAGTCCCACTGCGTGGCATCTTGGGCAAGTGTCTTCTGCTATAGCCCCGGGCCAACCAATGCCTTGTGAGTGGATTTGGTAGACGGAAACTGAAAGAAGCCTGTCATATATATGTATATATATATATATATATATGTGTGTGTGTGTGTGTTTGTATGTCTGTGTTTGTTCCCCCTAGCATTGCTTGACAACCGATGCTGGTGTGTTTACGTCCCCGTCACTTAGCGGTTCGGCAAAAGAGACTGATAGAATAAGTACTGGGCTTACAAAGAATAAGTCCCGGGGTCGATTTGCTCGACTAAAGGCAGTGCTCCAGCATGGCCGCAGTCAAATGACTGAAACAAGTAACAGAATAAAAAGAATAAAGAAGCGAATAAGCTATGTTTTTTCTGAGTTTTTTCTGAGTTTTCAAAGCTCACAGTTACACATATCTCTTTCTCTTTTACTTGTTTCAGTCATTTGACTGCGGCCATGCTGGAGCACTGACTTTAATCAAGCAACTTGACCCTGGGACTTATTCTTTGTAAGCCCAGTACTTATTCTATAGGTCTCTTTTGCTGAACTGCTAAGTGACGGGGGACATAAACACACCAGCATCGGTTGTCAAGAAATGCTAGGGGGACAAACACAGAAACACAAACACACACACATACACATACATATATATATATATATATATATATATATATATATACATATATACGACGGGCTTCTTTCAGTTTCCGTCTACCAAATCTACTCACAAGGCTTTGGTCAGCCCAAGGCTCAATTAGAAGACATTTGCCCAAGGTGCCACACAGTGGGACTGAACCCGGAACCATGTGGTTGGTAAGCAAGCTACTTACCACACAGCCACTCCTACATTTTTTAAAAAATGTATATGCATTCATTTTGAAATATTATTTATTTTAAAAAATATAATTTTATTTAAAATTTCTTAAATATATTTTAGAATATTTAGAATATTTAACAGGAGTGGCTGTGTGGTAAGTAGCTTGCTAACCAACCACATGGTTCCGGGTTCAGTCCCACTGCGTGGCATCTTGGGCAAGTGTCTTCTGCTATAGCCCCAGGCCGACCAATGCCTTGTGAGTGGATTTGGTAGACGGAAACTGAAAGAAGCCTGTCATATATATGTATATATATGTATGTGTGTGTGTTTGTGTGTCTGTGTTTGTCCCCCTAGCATAGCTTGACAACCGATGCTGGTGTGTTTACGTCCCCGTCACTTAGTGGTTCGGCAAAAAGAGACCGATAGAATAAGTACTGGGCTTACAAAGAATAAGTCCCGGGGTCGATTTGCTCGACTAAAGGCGGTGCACCAGCATGGCCGCAGTCAAATGACTGAAACAAGTAAAAGAGTAAAGAGTAGAGAGTATATATTTTTCCCTCTTTTCTTTCTTCTCTTGCTGGTTCCAGACATTAGACTCTGACCTTTTATCATTTTCTAAAAAATATTGTTTTTTAAGAACTTCACTTATATTTTGAATGTTATTTGTTTTAAAACATTTGATTATTATTTTAAAATATTTTTGTTCCTATTATTTATTATTTTTTAAAATATTTATTCATTTATTTTTTTTTTTTCAAATAGGCGCAGGAGTTGCTGTGTAGTAGTGGTGTTGCTGGTAGTAGTAGCGGTAGTGACTCTGATAGTAGCAGTGGTGGTGTTAGTGGTGGTAGTGGTGGTGGTAATATTAGTGGTGGCTGTGGTAGTATTGGTGGTGGTGGTGGCTGTGGTTGTAGTAGTAATGGTGTCAGTGGTGGTGGCAATGGTGGTAGTGGCAGTGGTAGTGTAGCTGTAATTGTAGTAGTAGTGGTAATTGTAGTTGTAGTGGTAATTGTAGTTGTAGTGGCAGTGGTAGCTGTAATTGTAGTAGTAGTAGTAGTGGCGATGGTGGTAGTGGGAGGGGTTACTGTGATTGTAGTAGTAGTGATGTTAGTAATGGTGGTGGTGGTGGAGTTGTTGTTGTTGGTGGTAGCTGTGGTTGTAGCAGTAGTGGTGTCAGTGGTAATGGTGTTAGTAGTGGTGGCGACAGTAGTGGTGATGGTGTTAGTAGTGGTGGCTGTGATTGTAGTAATAGTGGTAATGGTGGTGGTAGTGGTAGTGGTGGAGTTGGTGGTGGTGGTGAGGCTGCTATTGCTGTTGTTGTTGTTTGCTGTTTTATTCTAATTCTCCATCAGTCCTATACTCAGAGATCATTCTATATCCGTAGTCTGTGAAGGACTTCATTATCCCAGTGTGTCCATTCCCCTTTCCTGAAACGGTAAGGAATACAGTTTAGCTGCTATTTCTTGCAAATCGATTTACCACATAGAGGTATCATTGGAGTACAGTCTTCTGTCTTCTTTCACTTATTGGACTGCACCAATGCTAAGGAACCACCTTGAACGGTTTTGTTGTGATAATGAACCTCTGTACTTGTTTTTATGCCTAGTATGTATTCTCTCAATCTCTTTTGCTGAACCACTAAGTTACAGGGATGTAAACACACCAACACCGGTTGTCAAGTGGTGGTGGAGGACAAACACACACACACACCACACACACACTCATACACACTTACATAGAAGTGTCGAAGTGCATCCCTTGACCAAGTTTGCATTCATGAGGCTGATAACCTCATAAAACTTGGAGGGCAGCTCCTTGAGCGCAGCATTCCTTGTTTGATAACCTTAAGTACATGCCCAAAGAAGTTGCATAACTCTACTGCAACATATCATCGATGAAAGGAAGACATGCATAAAGAAAAATAAAATTACAAATCTGCACGTATACATACATGCAAAAATACTCTGTTGTTGACGTTGAAATTGCAATAAAGGAGCCTTGGATCAAGGTTAGAAACCAGCTCTTTCTCTATTGGCAAGAAAACTTGAAATAAAACTGAATGACATACATATACACATACATACACACATGCACACACACACACACACACACACACACCACACATATATATTATATATATATATATATATATATATATATATATATATATATCTTTTACTCTTTTACTTGTTTCAGTCATTTGACTGTGGCCATGCTGGAGCAAATTACCTCAGGACTTATTCTAACCGTTAAATTACGGGGATGTAAACACACCACCATCAGTTGTCAAGCGATGTTGGGGGGACAAACACAGACACATAAACATGTACACACACACACATACATATGTATATATATATATACATACATATATACGACAGGCTTCTTTCAGTTTCTGTCTACCAAATCCACTCACGAGACTTTGGTCGGCCCGAGGCTATAGTAGAAGACACTTGCCCAAGGTGCCACGCAGTGGGAATGAACCCGGAACCGTGTGGTTAGTAAGCAAGCTACTTACCACACAGCCACTCCTGCGCCTATATATATATATATATAAAAGTCATAAATGACAGAGAAATAGTTTGGTGAAATTTTATTTAACAATAAGAAAATTCTAATATCACGAAATTCTAAAAATATGAAAATCGTTTCGTAGCTTAAAAACAAGTAAATAATTTATGTCATTATGTCTAATAATATATAAATTACTTACATGTCTGTACCTGTGGATGTAGCTCAAATTCTGCATTATTTTGAAGGATTTTTTGCATTTTGCATTAATGCAGACTTGTAATTTATTTATTATTAAATATAATAATATAATCTGTTGACATGTTTTTAAGTTACAAAACAATTTGTCATGATATTAGAATTCTGTCATCGTTAAATAAAATTTTATCAAAGTATTTCTGTCATTTATGACTTTATACAGGGTGTACCAGAAAGATTTACCCATGTTTAAAACTCTTCCTAAAGGATATCGGTTCAGGTATTATTATCTACATTCACATAAAGATTTGCATGTGTCTTTTATTCATGCGTCTATTGTTTCATTGAAACATCTGTAGAAAGCAAAACATGACCAGATTGTCACCTTGAAAAAAAGCTTGAGTGAGCAACAAGGACATCACAAAATAGTTGAATATGTGCTGTAAAACAGTGTTCAGTATCTGGAAAGGATATATGGAGTCTGCTACTATCACTAGCAATTCAATTCCTGGCAGGAAATGATCAATTTGTACCAAACAAACTGTTGAAGCTGTGAAGAAGTGAATGAACCAAAATCCCCCACAGAAGTGCAAGAAAAACTGCAAAAACACTTGACATTTCAAAATCATCAATGCACAGGATTTTTAAAGAGGGTTTAAAGCTAACTTCATGCAAGAGGTTAATTTCAGCAGCTTCCAAGAAGAAGCAGCTCGACAGGGATAAAACCATGTTAGCTGAGATGAAGTGCACCAGTAACAAAGTGTTGATCTGGTTCGACAAGAAGATTTTCACTGTGGAGGCAGTTACCAACAGGTAGAACGACAGGCTTTGTGTATGTAATGCAGGAGACTTGCCTGAAAATAGCAGGGGTCATTTATGCCAGTTTTACTCATGGTGTGGACTGTAGTTTCATCTGATGGGTCCAAGTCTCCCTTAACCCTTTCGTTACTAACCTGGCTGAAACAGGCTCTGGCTCTATAGTACAAATGTTTTATTTTGATAAGTTTTGAATTAAAATCTTCCACCAAACCTTAGTCACAATTTATGTCCCTAACACTAGCTGAATGATAACTAAGTTGTTTTACTAAATTCTTTGTTATATTTAAAGTAACTGAAAGAAACGCAGAGCATCTCAAAATAAATACGGTAATGAAAGGGTTAATCTTCATTGATGCTGGTGTCAAAGTTAACAGTGAAATTTATGTGGAAATGATGGATAAGATAATGTTACCCTGGGTCAGAGAAACTTTTGGTGACTGGATGCCCTTCCTAATGCCAACCACTCCGTGAATGTAGTGGGTGCTTTTTACATACCACTGGCACAGGGGCCAGAGGAAGCTGGCAATGGCCACAATCAGTTAGTGCTTTTTATGTGCCACCAGCACAGAAACCAGTGAAGGCAGCGCTGGCATCAGTCACATTCGGATTGTGCTTTTTACGTGCCACTGACATGGGTACCACAACTACAATTTCCATTTGATTTTTATTTTGATGTTGATGTACTTGACTCAATAGGTCTCCTCAAGCACAGCTGGTTGCCCTACAGTCCAAGCTAAGCACAGCAGGCTGTCCTATGATCCAAGGTACAAAAGAATAAATAAGCAGGGTATTTGACAAAATAATTTGAATGCAAAAGGGCTAATTAAGTCTGTGTTTATTTTCAGAGAAACTCTCCTTGCACAGTTAACTCGCAGCATCAAGCAAATCAATGAAGACTTTAGTGCTCGCACTAATACTGTTGACAAACCAAATGTTCCCAGGGGTAAGAACCTACCAAACATTGTGAATGTTATAATATATGTACGACAGCTTGAGGCAAGGGTAAGTTGGGTCTTCTTTCTTTTACGCTTCCCATCATGGGTTTCTTGTTTCTTTTTTTAACTCTTTTACTTGTTTCAGTCATTTGACTGTGGCCATGCTGGGGTAACACCTTAAAGGGTTTTAGTCGAACAAATTGGCCTCCAAGATTTGTTTTTTTCTTTAGCCTAGTACTTATTCTATCAGTCGCTTTTGCCGAACTGCTAAGTTATGGGGACGTAACACACCAAACATTTGTCAAGCAGTAATGGGAGAGAAACAAAGACACACACTCATCTTCACACACACACACACATACACACATACATACATTGGGCATCTTTCAGTTTCCATCTACCAAATCCACTCACAAAGTTTTGGTCAACCCAAGACTACAGTAGAAGACGCTTACTCAAGGTGCGACACAGTGGGACTGAACCAAGAACCATATGGTTAGGAAGCAAGCTTCTTACCACACAGCCACACTGGCACCTTCTGTATGTGTTTTTTTATTTTTTGCATTTGTGTAAATAGGACATCAAAGCATCAGTTAGGGATTTGTTGAAGTTTTAGTCAATTAGACAGACTTTTGATGTCGTTGTCTAAGTTTTTTTTTTTATCCTTTAATTGTTCCAATCAATGGGCTGTGGCCATGCTGGAGCACTGCTTTGAATGGTTTTAGCTGAATAAATCTTCATTCCCTATTGAAGTTTCCTGTTGTGGTTTGCCAGCTAATCTGGTGTGCTGTTCCCTGTTTCTTGCAGAGGATGGGTCTGGAAAACCCAAACAACTGAAGAAAACTATCAAAGAGATTTCAGCATTGCTGCTGAAATCGGTTCAAAATGGCTGTGGTTGACAAGAAACTTCAGGTGGAACACTTCCACAGGTGAAGACTAATTCAGTCCTCAATGTGCCATTTTGTTCGTTTGTTCCTTCTTGAGCCATGCCTGGCTCATAAGGGCAGGTTTCCCGGTTTCCTTGGCGTATAGGCTCCCCACCTGAACGAGACGCCGGTCTGTCGCAGGTGTGCTGCAAGATGTAGGAGGAAAGAGTGAAAGTTGTGGCGAAAGAGTCAGCAGAAGCTCGCCATTACCTTCTGCTGGAGCTGCGTGGAACTTATGTGTTTCACTCATAAACACACACATCTCCCTGTCTGAGATTCGAACCTGCAATCCCTTGATCATGAGTCCGCTGCTCAAACCACTAGGCCATGTTCCTCCACAATGTGCCATTTGGGTGAAGTGTACAGGTTTAAGAGTAAAACGCTTGTGGTCCTGAAATACCGGCCAATGAATCAAAATGCTTTCTGAAATTGTAATGGATTCAGAAGAGGTGTTTGCAATACCTCTGAGTAGCTCCAGCTGTTTCTGTTTAGGGTAAAATATCTCTATGGAGGTATGCGGCTTAGTAGTTAGGGTATTTAGCTTACGATTGTAAGGTCATGAGTTCAGCTCCTGGTGACACACAGTGTCCTTGAGCAAGACACTTTATTTTACGTTGCTTCAGTCCACTCAGCTGGCAAAAATGAGTTGTACCTGTTTTTCAAAGGGACCAGCCTTGTTACATCTTATATCAGGCTGAATCTCTCTGAGAAACTTTATATAGTTATGGTGTGGCCTCACCTGGAATTTGCATCACTGGTCTAGAACCCCTATCTTGCCCAGGATATTAATCGTCTGGAAACCGTTCAGAGACATGCAACCAAGCGAATACCCTCCATCAGGCATTTGCCATATTCTGAACGCCTAACTTCCCTGGGCATGGACACATTGAAACTCCGACGTCTGGCAGCTGACATGGCACACACCCATAAAATTATTAACCATCTTACTAACAATAACTCTGAGCACCTTTTCAAACTCCACCTGTCTAACACCCGTGAACATGTTTACAAAGTCAGGAAACATTAAAGCTCCCATGACTTTCAGAAACATTTTTTCATGCTAAGAGTTGCTGAAGCATGGAACAAACTGCCGGCATCAGTTGTTAGTTGTTGGAGCACTGCATCCTTCAAAACTTCCTTGCTAAGTTGAACTGGGCAAGGTTTGAGCTCAGAATGGAAAAGCACGTAACTAAATACCATAAGACATTTTATTCAACAATCTACTAATTCTGTTATTTAGATACTATATAAATCTCATATAATGTCAACAATATCTTTAATGTGCTATGTCTCTGTCTCTCTCTCTATCTTATTTAGGTGGAAGATAGCATAAACATGACTAATGCTGTGTTAAATGACTTGAGCAATTATGAAGCCTTCAAGAGAAATGCTAATGAAACACTGAATGATTTGAAGTCCTGGCGCAAGGATCATTTTGAAGATTGGTCTAGCCAAATGTCAGATATGATCAACAGCCGTAGTCAACCCCTCAGGTATTGCTCTATTGATTGTGTTATTCATTAAGTTATATATGAGCTCTAACTAAAAAAGCCTGTAATATTTTGTAGGGTGCAGAAGGGGTCATTTAATGTGCTAAAAACGGAAGTAGGATATGAATATGTTGGTGCTCTTTTTTTGTGGGATTAAATGAAATTACAGTTTTAACAGGACCCTTCATCAAGGGAGAGAAAATAGTTTGAGATGTATCCGCTTCCACTACAGTTTCCAGCTCATCATTATCCACCTTGGTCTCAGGTCTACCACAGGACTGATTTTCAAAAGTAAAGACACCAGACCGGTGTACAGTGCGCTCATTCGTCACATCTTCACTAAACACCTCGTTGATGTTTGGAGCTGTCTGGGATGCATTGCTTCCAAGACAGAACTCATATTCATTAATAACATGAATTTTTGATCTATCTATGGGTTCACAAAAGTTGATTTGTAAGAGAAAACTCACACTATAATCAGACACCATTAATTGTCAGGTTAAAACATTAAAGTTAACGACTGTCAAACTTGGTGCATAAGAAAATCGGACATTTCATTCTTAATGACCTGATATAATGATTGTGATGATGATGATGATGATGATGATGATGGCAGTGGTAGTGGTGATGGATAATGAGAGCAATGGTTGGGGGGGGGTGAGAATGGGGATGCTTTGAGTTGTGGTGGTAGTGGTGACAATAATGGTGATAATGATGATGGTGATGGTGGTGGTGGTGATGGTGATGATGATGATGTATCTCTGTCTCTTATGTTTCAGCCTTTCTATAAACAGCTGTATCATGGAACTGAAAAGTGACAAACTGAAAGTGAACTACGACGAGAGGCTGGTCACTCTTCTGCGAGAAGTTCGAATGCTCTCAGCACTCGGGTTTACAATCCCAAGAAATATTCAAGAAACAGCAAAAACTGCTAAGAAATTCTACAGGCATGGAATCGTTTTGGAGCAAGTAAGTGTGTGTCATTAAATATAAAATTTCAACTCATTCCACTCCTCTCAGGTTTTTGCTTGTTAGTTTTTTTCTTTTTTTTTTTTTTTACTTTTAAACATTCCTTAGTTTAATTCCCTAAGTCTTTACTCTTTTACTCTTTTCAGTCATTTGACTGTGGCCATGCTGGAGCACTACCTTTTTTTAGTTGAGCAAATCGACCCCAGGACTTATTCTTTGTAAGCCCAGTACTTATTCTATCTGTCTCTTTTGCCGAACCACTAAGTTACAGGGACGTAAACACACCAGCATCAGTTGTCAAGCAATGTTGGGGGGACAAACACAGACACACAAACATATACACATAAAAATACATATATATACATATACATATATACGACGGGCTTCTTTCAGTTTCCATCTACCAAATCCACTCATAAGGCATTGGTCGGCCCGAGGCTATAGAAGAAGACATTTGCCCAAGGTGCCACGCAGTGGGACTGAACCCGGAACCATGTGGTTCATAAGCAAGCTACTTACCACGCAGCCACTTCTATGCCTAACCCTAATTTTAAATCTGTTTGGGAATATTTAAATATGATGTTGGAAGTCTTTTAAGTTATCATAGATTTCTTTAGATTTATGAATTTTCGCTTGTTCATAAAAGTTGTTTATTTCTACTTCAAATTTATTTAGATAATCCAACTTCTTTTCTGTTAAATTGCTTTGAATTTGCCTGTTAATTTTTCACTTTAATTCAGAGCTTGTTTACTTAAAAATTAAAAATAAATAAGAATAGTAAATGAAATATGTATTGCAGAATGAAAAATCTTATCAATTACATTACGTGTCCCCAACACACACTTTTATTTCCTTCAGTGACTCATTCTGGATCCTTGCCACCTGTTTTGTGTTCCTTCCTCTTACACCTTCCGTCCGTATGTGTCCTTGTAACGTGAGATAGCTCTGGACCTTGTCCCCACTACTCAACACACTTCATCCCTTTCACAATTCTGTCCATTCCTTTCTCACTGACCACTGACCCTAACTCTTCCCCCCCTTTCCATTGTTCCCTGTGTGCATGTGTGATTGTGTAGGCATACACACTCACACACGAGCACATAGACACATCACACACATACAATCAAGCATGCACGCATTCATACACACACATGAACACACACACACAGTGTGAACCGATAATTCCGCACATGACAATTCAACACGTGTTTATGCATATATAAAATTTAATTTAATTCATTTTGTTTTCAAAATTTCTAAACTTTTCAACTTCATGAATAAGTTGTAATGTTTTAGACTGTTAACACTAATAACTATTGAATAAGTGGTAGCGTTTTCAATTGTTAATTGTCTCAAAACTGTTTTCTCCATTTATACAACTATACCATTTCATTACTGTTATTTTCCAAACTTAGGATGGTATTTTTCCCTTTTTAGGATTCCTTTTGGTTACAAACATTTGCTAATTTAAAAATAAAAAAAGGAGCCCTATAGAGCAGATTTGATCAGAGAAGGGGCACAAGCGCATTTTATTAAATGGATTTTTCTATCGTTTAGATAGAAAACTTCAAAATGGAAAAGTGTCTCGGCATTGTACTGAAGACAAAATGCAAAGGCTGTATCCATGTTACTGGAAGTTTATGGGAAGATGTTATGTTCCTTCTTGAGCGATGCTTGGCTCATAGGGCCGGTTTCCCGGTTTCCTTGGCGTATAGGTTCCTCACCTGGACTGGACACCGGTCCATCGCAGGTGAGCTGCAAGATGCAGGCGGAAAGAGTGAGAGAAAATTGTGGCGAAAGAGTCAGCAGAAGTTCTGCCGGAGCCTTGTGGAGCTTAGGCGTTTCGCTCATAAACACACATGTCGCCCAGTCTGAGATTCGAACCTGCAATCCCTCAACTGCGAGTCCGCTGCTCTAACCACTAGGCCATGCGCCTCTACTGGGAAGATGTTATGGAGCATTGTCATGTGCCACAGCCAGCAGTATCAGCAATGGAGCAGATGCTTTCAAATATTTGTGAGAAGGCTGGTACATTTAGTGATATCTTGAGAAGAACGATCCAAGAGAATCGTCATTGCGCCAAATTGTCATGTGTAGAATTGTTAGGGTGTTACATCCACACACACACATATCAAAACTGCACCCGAGGTCATCTGTACAAGTGACTACAAAGAAGTATGAGAATGAATGTTTCTAGAAGTATCTGAGTAAATAGAATTCTAGAATGATTGTAGAAATCTCCTTTGAATCCCTCTGCTTGCATTTGTGTGTTTTCTCATCATTGTCTTAGCATCATCTGGGATTCATAAATGAGTGTCACCATCATACAAGCTATGTTGTTCATTTCCAGTCTTCCGTCCACAAGGAAATATTACCTTGCCTGGAAACAGGTGAGAGTTGGCAACAGGAAGAGCATCCGGGCATAGAAAATCTGCCTCAATAAACTCCATCTGAGCCATGCAAGCATGGAAAAGTGGACATAACCCTTTCGTTACCAACCCGACTGAAATCGCCTTTGACTCTGTATTACAAATGTCTTATTTTCATAAGTTTTGAATTAAAATCTTCCACCAAACCTTAGTCACAATTTATGTTCCCAACACTAGCTGAATGATAACTAAGTTATTTTACTAAATTCTTTGTTATATTTAAAGTAATTTAAAGAAACACCGAGCATTCAAAATATATACAGTAACAAAAGGGTTAACCCTTTAACATTTAAACTGGCCATATCTGGCCCAAATATTCTACCTGTTTTATTCTCACACAGTCCATGGCTTGCAGGACGGTCTGCTATGCTAACCTTGGATCGTAGAGTGACCCACTGTGCTTGAGCAGACCTATTGAGTCAAGTGCCTCAACACCAACATCAAAATAAAAATCAAATGGAAATTGCAGTTAAGATACCTGTGCTCGTGGCACGTAAAAAGCACCATCCGAACATGGCTGATGCCAGTGCCACCTGACTAGCATCCGTGTTGGTGACACATAAAAAGCACCAACCGATCATGGCCGTTAGCCAGCCTCCTCTGGCCCCTTGTAAAAAAGCACCAACTGATCATGGCTGTTAACCAGCCTGCCCTGGCACTTGTGCTGGTGGCACATAAAAAGCACCCACTACACTCATGGAGTGGTTGGCGTTAGGAAGGGCCTCCAGCTGTAGAAACTCTGCCAGATTAGACTGGAGCCTGAAGCAGCCTCCTGGCTTCCCAGACCCCGGTCGAACCGTCCAACCCATGCCAGCATGGAAAACGGACATTAAACAATGATTATGATGATGATGACTTGATTCAGCCTCTAACACTTACCCTACAGTGTCATCATCGAAATCTGAAAGCTACAAGATAAAGCATGATTAAGTCAAAACATTGTAAATAAATAAGCATTTCATTTTACTGGAGAATCTGAAATTAAGAGAATGGTGACAACAGTGATGTTGATGATGATGATGATGCATGTGTTTATGTGTATGTAGGATTGTCATCATTCTACATCTCTTTTAATTCTATAGTTGTTTATTTCTTTATCTTGTTCTCAACAGGTTGCTCACTTCTATAATACCATTGACCAACAGATGATAATGTCACAGAAACCAATGATGATCACTTCAGCTAGAGCCTTTGAAGCGTTGATTGCTAAACCAAAAGAGAGTGAGTGTCTTTTATATTATTTTCTAACATTTTAGATATGAGATCCTATCAAAAAATATCAGATCTGGTACTATAAAAAGAAAGCTACAACACATGTCAATTTAGCATTTAATCTCCTTCGAAGTAATCCTATTTTGAAGTCACACACTTCATCCTGCTCCATTTCCTTTGATGAAACCATTCCTGAAATTCCATTTTTAGGATAGCGAGCAGCTGTCTCATCACATTCTCCTCCATTTCCTCAACATCTTAGAATCTTGTTGGCGGGTCATTGATCCTTGATTTCAGGGCCATACCCATAGACCCAAAATTCATCACCTCTCATGACCGTTTTCTAAAAGTTTTCTCATTCGTTGACACAATCAAGGATATCCCCTGTGCAGCTTCTTTTCAAGATGACCACACGCTACACACTTTACTTCCAAGCAATGCTATAAACAATGGAATCAAGCGAGAATATTACAAATTAGTGTGCATACACAGCTGAGTTCAAGATCAATTCATGCCAAGCAGCTCCACTCTGCATATATTAGCTCCATTACCATGGCAACAGCCCCCATACTTTTTAATCAGACATTGTACATAATTAGGAAAGGAAAAATCAAACGATGGACTTTAGAGTCAGTTAACTGTCACTCTGTCACTTATGACAGTGAAGGTTTTATTTGATCCAATCAACGGAACAGCCTGCTTATGAAATTAAATCCACAGACAGGTGTCCCCTTAATGTATTTCTCAGGGAGATTCGGCGTAACATGGAATGTGACAAGGCTGGCCCTTTGAATTACAAATACGACTCATTTTTGCTGCCAGGAATCAAACACTTGACCTGACTTGAGACAGCACTCACCCGGGGTGGGTTGAGCTGGCTTCATTCATCCTCAATACTGCATCTCCCACAAATGCCAACCAGGCCTAGCGAGTTGAGGCTAACGACTGCATGATCTCCAACCACTCCTTATTAGGAATCAAACTCACAACCTTACAACCATGAGCCAATTGCCCTGACCACTAAGTCACACACCTTCGGTCAATTATTAGAAAGAAAACTGAATAGGAAATGAAGAAGAGGAAGATCAAGAATTAGACGGATGGATAAGATGAAGAACTGGACAGACTTAAAGTACATTAAATATATAAGGGGAGAACAAGGAAGACTGAGGTGGCTGGCACTACATGGTATTATTTAACCTGATGATGCAATGTCATTTGTTTCCAATACTCTGCAAAAACATGTCTGGCCATGGGGAAATATCACCTTAGTTGGAAACGGGTTAGAGTTGGTAACAGGAAGGGCATCTGACCATAGAAAATCAGCCTTGCTATACTCTGTCCAACCAATGTAAGCAAACATAGAAAACTGGACGATGATTAGCAATAAAGAAGATCAAACTTCTTTGGGACATTTCTCGATCTCAGCAAGAGATGTGTACTGGAACTTTCTTATTTCTTTATTGCCCACAAGGGGCTAAACATAGAGGGGAGAAACAAGGACAGACAAAAGGATTAAGTCGATTACATCAACCCCAGTGCGTAACTGGTTTATATTTATCAAGGGCGGCGAGCTGGCAGAAACGTTAGCACGCCAGGCGAAATGCTTAGCCGTATTTCGTCTGCCGTTAAGTGTTCTGGGTTCAAAATCCGCCGAGGTCGACTTTGCCTTTCATCCTTTCGGGGTCGATAAATTAAGTACCAGTTACGCACTGGGGTCAATGTAATCGACTTAATCCCTTTGTCTGTCCTTGTTCGTCCCTTCTATGTTTAGCCCCTTGTGGGCAGTAAAGAAATATATATTTATCAACCCTGAAAGGATGAAAGGCAAAGTCAACCACGGCGGAATTTGAGCTCAGAACATAATGGTAGATGAAATACTTATTTCTTTACTACCTACAAGGGGCTAAACACAGAGAGAACAAACAAGAACAGACAAATGGATTAAGTCGATTATATCGACTCCAGTGCGTAACTGGTACTTATTTAATAGACCCCGAAAGGATGAAAGGCAAAGTCGACCTCAGCGGAATTTGAACTCAAAACGCAGCGGCAGATGAAATACCGCTAAGTATTTTGCCTGGCGTGCTAACAATTCTGCCAGGTTGCCGCCTTTCCGTGTGCTGGAACTTTCTGTCACTCTGACTTATACACTTGTGGAGAATATTCTTCAATGAAAATGTTCTTCAACAGAAAATGACATCATCTCAGACAATACATTATCACTCCTGTTAAGTTTTAGCTGTTTCTGACTTTCCTTTGAGCATGTGTATTTTTAACTGGTTCATGATGTGGCAAAAGATATGCCTGTCATTATAGTTTCCTCATCATCATCGTTGCTGTTGTTATTGTCGCTGTTGCTACTACAGTTGCCAGTATTGCCTTTGTTATCCTGTAATAATGTCAACGTAACAATAGAAGCTGTTGTTGCAATCATGTCAAAGTCTTTTGTTATCATGACTATCACACTGTTCGCAAAATTGCTGTTTCTTATCTCCTTCCACTGTGAATAAAAATGATGGACTTTCTTTGTCATTAATTTCTTTTTAAATAGAAAAGAATTTTTTTTACAAAACTGGCAGATTTCCTCTTTGGAAACACCCTCTTTCGGAGGCGTTTCTAACAGAAAATGTTTTTTTCCAATTATATATGTCAGCTTTATGACAAAGTTACCATGGAAAGCTAAGTGAATATATCCTTTTTAGGGCAAAAACACTAGAAAAAGTGTAAAGCTTATACATATACAGATTCCTGTAATATTCAGAGTTAATACCAACAGTAGTAGTAATGGTAGTAGTACTAGTTGTAGTAGTAGTAGTAGTAGTTTGAAATTGCAAGAATTTGGAGTGTGTAAACTGTAAAGGTTGTGCCTTTAATAATTGGTGCATTAAGAACTGTGGGTAAATGTATAGAGTATTGATTGAAGGAAGTTGGAATAGAATGTCCTGTAGAGCTTCTTGCCTTCTTAGGGACAGGAAAAATTATCATGAGGGTTTTAAGCACTTGAAAGACTTTAGAAAGCTTGTGGATATCCAATGTTACACATACTTCCAGAAATAAGAATGAACTTGATTCACATCAATGATAATAAGTGCTCAGATGCAATACCAGGCAGTGGTTCTTATGGCTTCAGATCTTAACTGATTGGAAGTGTTATCATGTACATGTTTTGTCATGATATTCTGCTCAGTACTGCAGATTTCCTTGTCACTTATTTGACCTTAACCAGTTGTGCATGTCCCTTAGTGGTTGACAACATGTACATCTCTGAATGTGCAGGAGTGGTGGGGGAGAATCATAGCCATGTGTTGAGATGGATTCTTTGGGGTTTAAATAGTTCACCCTTGTAAAAATGAGTATTTTGTTTATGACCCTTAAACAACCCCTATTCAGAGACTTCTTGAATGGAATAAGCTACTCAACCTGAGAAAAATTCTAACTCGGCTCCACCTGCAAGATCATGCACTATTTATCTTGATGTGAGGTACACCACAGCAGGTGCTTCTCCCCTCAACTCTTCCAGTTTACAAGCAAATGTTCAGAGTAACCCCATTGACATGGGCCATCCTTGCCACATTCACCCATCCTTTGAACAAAAATACTGGTGGGCAGCAGTTCTTCCTTTGCCATAGCCACCAGACGGAGGAAAACTGTTGACTAAAAGAAGGTGATCTTGACAATGGACTCAGCTGATAACCGGATCAGTCCATGTGACAGCAGGTGTTTGACAAAGCTCCACATTCCTTCTACTAAAGGCACAGGGCCTGAAATTTTAGGGGCAGTGATCAGTCAACTACATCGACTCTCTCCCCACAATGCTGAACTGGTACTTATTTTATCGCCCCCCCCCCTACCAACCTGATAGATGAAAGGCAAAGTTGACTTGCAAGCTAAATAATTAATATTCAATTTCATTAACAATTCAACGTAAGAGGTAGATGGCTGCATCAAACAGAATTACTTCATGTTTTTTAGATGTCGTCGTCATCATCATCATCATCGTTTAATGTCCGTTTTCCATGCTAGCATGGGTTGGATGGCTCGACCAGGGTCTGGGAACCAAGAGGCTGTACCAGGTTCCAGTCTGATCTGGCAGTGTTTCTACAGCTGGATGCCCTTCCTAACACCAACCACTTCATGAGTGTAGTGGGTGCTTTTTACATGCCACTGGCACAGGTGCCAGGGTAGGCTTGCAACGGCCACAAATGGTTGGTGCTTTTTACGTGCCACCGGCGCAGAAGCCAATCAAGGCGGTGCTGGCATCGGCCACATGCGGATGGTGCATTTTACATGCCACCAGCACAGGTAATATATGAGTATTATGTTTCTCCCAAAGATGGACTTAGCCATTCAATAAACAGAGATCTATAAAATGTACTACCTTTGTAAGTACTGAGGGTTGATTTAATTGGCTGAAACTTTAGTAGGAGGTTGCTCCAGCATTGCCACACTTCAAAGCTGGTAAATTATTTTTATTTTTTAATCTTTTGTTTTTGTGTTTTCCCTTTTTTTTTTTACTTCTTCTCACTCCACACTGTCTCTCTCTTTCCCTCCCATTACTCTTTTCCTCTTTTATCTCTCACTGCTGCTTCTCTTTCTTCTCCTCTTACTCCCACTACCACCACCACCACCACCACCACCACCACCACCACCACCACCACTGCTGCTACTACTACTATTAGTTCCTGCTGTTATCTACTACTACTACTACTCAGCCATTTGAATGCAGCCATGCTGGAGCATCACCTTTAAGTTGAACAAATTGATCCCAGAACTTATCCTTTGTTGGCCTAGTACATATTCTATCAGTATCTTTTGCTGAGCTGCTAAGATACAGGGATATAAACAAACCAACATCGGTTGTCAAGCGATGGTGAGGGGGAAAACACACACATATATACATACACATTTATATACATATTATAAATAAATAATTTTCAATTTAAAGGTATTTTAATATGCTGGCTACTTCGTTAAATTTCTGAAAAATTTTTATCCTATATTAGAAATAAATTTATGATACACATATACTCTTTTACTCTTTTACTTGTTTCAGTGATTTGACTGCGGCCATGCTAGAGCACCGCCTTTAGTCGAGCAAATCGACCCCAGGACTTATTCTTTGTAAGCCTAGTACTTATTCTATCGGTCTCTTTTGCTGAACCGCTAAGTTACGGGGACGTAAACACACCACCATCGGCTGTCAAGCAATGTTTGTGGTGACAAACAAAGACACACAAACATACACACACACGCACACACACACACACACACATACATATGTGTATATATACACACATATATACGACGGGCTTCTTTCATTTTCCGTCTACCAAATCCGCTCACAAGGCTTTGGTTGGCCCGTGGCTATAGTAGAAGACACTTGCCTAAGGTGCTACGCAGTGAGACTGAACCCGGAACCATGTGGTTAGTAAGTAAGCTACTTACCACAGCCACTCCTGCGCCTATATATATATATATATTTAGTTTTGGACAAGAAAGACATTATATGGTATGTTATTCTCTTTGCCAGTCAACTAAAACGTAACTTAGTTGGAGCAGTGTATAAATTGTTTTTTAAACATCAGTAAAAGGAGCAGATATTATGAGATTTTGAATCTGAGATCCATTAAGGTTGCTTCTTCAGTTTCTCGTGATTTATCTCAGATTATTCTGTACATCTTCGAACGCGGATTAGATGAAACAGAGGCGGCTGAAGAAGGGGAATTTTCCTTGTGTTGTATGTCCTGTACGCTATTTTTTCGTTGTTTAAGAAAAATGTCCATTTCCTTGGTTTTGTGTTTATGTTTTCGTTTTCCATTGTGTTCGACGTTTCTTTTGGTGTCCTGTACCCATATATGCATGTATATATACATGTAGATGTAGGTACGTACATATATGTATGTATATATGCATATGTTTTATTTATTAATTTGTTATTATATATATATATATATATATATGAAGGTGCAATGGCCCAGTGGTTAGGGCAGCGGACTCGCGGTCATAGGATCGCGGTTTCGATTCCCAGACCGGGCGTTGTGTGTGTTTATAAAAGCTCCACGACGCTCCGGCAGGGGATGGTGATCCCTGCTGTACTCTTTCGTCTGTTGGCCTGCTCGCTTAGGCAGCGGGGTGGCGTCATTCGAAGGCTAAAACAATGCGAACACATTGTGACCAGCGATGTGTAACAACATCTGATGGTCTGGTCGGCCACGTGATATCATCATCATCATTTAGCGTCCGTTTTCCATGCTAGCATGGGTTGGACGGTTCAACTGGGGTCTGGGGAGCCCGAAGGCTGCACCAGGCCAGTCAGATCTGGCAGTGTTTCTACAGCTGGATGCCCTTCCTAACGCCAACCACTCCGAGAGTGTAGTGGGTGATTTTATGTGCCACCAACACAGGTGCAAGACGAGGCTGGCGAACGGCCACGCTCGGATGGTGTTTTTATGTGCCACCGACACAGGTGCCAGACGAGGCTGGCAGACGGCCACGCTCGGATGGTGTTTTTATGTGCCACCGACACAGGTGCCAGATGAGGCTGGCGGACGGCCACGATCGGATGGTGTTTGTTACGTCCCCAAAGCACGGAGGCCAGTCTGCGGTACTGGCTACGGCCACGTTCGGATGATTTTCTTGTGTGCCACCGGCACTGGTACCACAAAATACAAATTCCATTGATGTTCATCTATTTTGATTTGTTTTGATTTGATTTTCACTTGCCTCAACAGGTCTTCACAAGTGTCACAAGAAGGAAGGTATGCACAGGTGGACTGACTACGTCCCAGGTAGGGGCCACGGGTTATGGCCTGACTAGTCTTGCCGGGTCTTCGGATGGTCTTTTTATGTGCCACCGACACAGGTGCCAGATGAGGCTGGCAAACGGCCACGATCGGATGGTGTTTTTACGTGCCCACAGCACGGAGGCCAGTCGATGCGGTACTGGCTACGGCCACGTTCGGATGGTTTTCTTGTGTGCCACCGGCACTGGTACCACAAAGATAAAATTCCATTGATGTTCATCTATTTTGATTTGATTTGATTTGATTTTCACTTGCCTCAACAGGTCTTCACAGGTCTTCACAAGTGTCACAAGAAGGAAGGAAGGTATGCACAGGTGGACTGACTACATCCCAAGTAGGGGCCACGGGTTATGGCCTGACTAGTCTTGCCGGGTCTTCGGTTGGTGTTTTTATGTGCCACCGACACAGGTGCCAGATGAGGCTGGCGGACGGCCACGATCGGATGGTGTTTGTTATGTGCCCACATCACAGAGGCCAGTTGATGCGGTACTGGCTACGGCCACGTTCGGATGGTTTTCTTGTGTGCCACCGGTACTGGTACCACAAAGATACAAATTCCATTGATGTTCATCTATTTTGATTTGGTTTGATTGATTTGATTTGATTTTCACTTGCCTCAACAGGTCTACACAAGTGTCACACACTTGCCTCAACAGGTCTTCACAAGTGTCATAAGTAGGAAGGTATGCACAGGTGGACTGACTACGTCGCCGGTTCTTCGGATGGTGTTTTTATGTGCCACCGACGCAGGTGCCAGATGAGGCTGGCGAACGGCCACGATCAGATGGTGTTTGTTGTGCCCACAGCACGGAGGCCAGTCGATGCGGTACTGGCTACGGCCACGTTCGGATGGTTTTCTTGTGTGCCACCGGTACTGTAACCACAAAGATACAAATTCCATTGATGTTCATCTATTTTGATTTGGTTTGATTTTCACTTGCCTCAACAGGTCTTCACAAGTGTCACACGTGTCACACACTTGCCTCAACAGGTCTCCACAAGTGTCACACACTTGCCTCTGCCTCAACAGGTCTTCACAAAGTGTCACACACTTGCCTCTGCCTCAACAGGTCTTCACAAGTGTCACACACTTGCCTCAACAGGTCTTCACAAGTGTCATAAGAGGGAAGGTATGCACAGGTGGACTGACTACGTCGCCGGTCTTCGGATGGTGTTTTTATGTGCCACCGACACAGGTGCCAGATGAGGCTGGCGAACGGCCACGATCAGATGGTGTTTGTTGTGCCCACAGCACGGAGGCCAGTCGATGCGGTACTGGCTACGGCCACGTTCGGATGGTTTTCTTGTGTGCCACCGGTACTGGTACCACAAAGATACAAATTCCATTGATGTTCATCTATTTTGATTTGGTTTGATTTGATTTGATTTGATTTTCACTTGCCTCAACAGGTCTACACAAGTGTCACACACTTGCCTCAACAGGTCTTCACAAGTGTCATAAGTAGGAAGGTATGCACAGGTGGACTGACTACGTCGCCGGTTCTTCGGATGGTGTTTTTATGTGCCACCGACGCAGTGCCAGATGAGGCTGGCGAACGGCCACGATCAGATGGTGTTTGTTGTGCCCACAGCACGGAGGCCAGTCGATGCGGTACTGGCTACGGCCACGTTCGGATGGTTTTCTTGTGTGCCACCGGTACTGTAACCACAAAGATACAAATTCCATTGATGTTCATCTATTTTGATTTGGTTTGATTTTCACTTGCCTCAACAGGTCTTCACAAGTGTCACACGTGTCACACACTTGCCTCAACAGGTCTCCACAAGTGTCACACACTTGCCTCTGCCTCAACAGGTCTTCACAAAGTGTCACACACTTGCCTCTGCCTCAACAGGTCTTCACAAGTGTCACACACTTGCCTCAACAGGTCTTCACAAGTGTCATAAGAGGGAAGGTATGCACAGGTGGACTGACTACGTCGCCGGGTCTTCGGATGGTGTTTTTATGTGCCACCGACACAGGTGCCAGATGAGGCTGGCGAACGGCCACGATCAGATGGTGTTTGTTGTGCCCACAGCACGGAGGCCAGTCGATGCGGTACTGGCTACGGCCACGTTCGGATGGTTTTCTTGTGTGCCACCGGTACTGGAACCACAAAGATACAAATTCCATTGATGTTCATCTATTTTGATTTGGTTTGATTTTCACTTGCCTCAACAGGTCTTCACAAGTGTCACACACTTGCCTCAACAGGTCTCCACAAGTGTCACACACTTGCCTCTGCCTCAACAGGTCTTCACAAGTGTCACACACTTGCCTCAACAGGTCTTCACAAGTGTCATAAGAGGGAAGGTATGCACAGGTGGACTGACTACGTCGCCGGGTCTTCGGATGGTGTCTTTATGTGCCACCGACACAGGTGCCAGATGAGGCTGGCGAACGGCCACGGTCGGATGGTGTTTGTTGTGCCCACAGCATGGAGGCCAGTCGATGCGGTACTGGCTACGGCCACGTTTGGGTGGTTTTCTTGTGTGCCACCGGCACTGGTACCACAAAGAATACAATTCCACTGATGTTCATCTATTTTGATTTGTTTTGATTTGATTTTCACTTGCCTCAACAGATATATATACACGATGGGCTTCTTTAAGTTTCCATCTACTAAATCCACTCACAAGGCTTTTGTCAGCCCAAGGCTATAGTAGAAAACACTTGCCCAAAGTGCTGTGCAGTGGGACTGAACCCAGAACCATGCCATTGGGAAGCAAGCTTCTTACCACACAGCCACGCCTGTGCCTATGTCTGTGCATGCTTTTACTTTTCAAATTTTTGCGGACCCAATTGTTGATGGTTTTGTTTTGTTCCCAGTGGCAGTGGTAGTAACAATGGAGGAAAAAAAAAACAATAATCATAAAATAAACATGAAAATAAATAAGGATAAAAACACATAAACACAATACAAACAAAAAAAAACTAACATCTTAAATAAAAAATGATACAATCAGCATGTCTGTCTGTTAGTCTCTCATTTCCCTTGTTTTAATTTATTTTTTTTGTTTTTATTTTTTTCCCTAGATACAAAAGGACATCATGGTATCACCAAGGTGACGTGGGATAACCCTGAAGAACTGGAGAGCTACATCAAGAGACTGCAGGAAGCTGCCAAGAAGCTGACGTCCGAAAATCGAATGTTGCGCCAGTACCATAAGAACATCTGTGAGAAGGTGGGATGATGCTGGAGATGGTGGTGGGGGTGGGGGGTGGCAGCGGCAGATGGCAGTGGTGGTTGTCGTGGTGATGGTAGTAGTAGTGGTGGCAGTTGCCATAAGGTGGGGTGCGGGTTGTCATTTGTGGTGGTCATGTTTGCTATAGTTGTGGTGATGGTTGTGGTTACTGGGGTCATGGTTGTGATAGTAATAGTAGTTGTGGTGGTGTTGGTAGCTGATGGTGATGACTGCAGTAGTAGTAATTGTAGCAGTTGTAGTAGTAGTAGTTGAAGTGATGGTGGTGTTGGTAGTAGTAGTGGTGGTGGTAGTGTTGGTAGTAGTAGTGGTGGTGGTGGTGGTGGTGGTGGTGGTAGCAATAGTACGAGTGGTAGTAGTAATGGTGGTGGTGCTAGTAGTAGTAGTAGTAGTAGTTATGGTGTTAGTGGTGGTGGTAGTAGTAGTGGTGATGGTCGAGGTGGTGGTGGTGGTGGTGGTGGTGGTAGTAGCAGTGATGGGTGTATGGATTAATGACAGTGGGCGTGATTGGTGGTAGAGTAGTCTGTTGACCACGGGGATGATGATGATGATGATGATGCTAGCATATGTGTCTCACTGATGGCTTTAATGTTGGCTCATATGTGTAACAGTGAGTTAATGATGATGGCTATGATGATAATGATGAGGAAGAGAAAGAGGAGAGTGATGGTTAATTAAATGGATGGACAGCGTCCTGTCATCTTAATTAACATAATAAATAGCTGTTCTGAGTTTATCATTTCAAAGATTAACATATGTGTCATGCTTAGCATTTGAGATGATGAAAATGAATATAATGATGATGCAGATGAGGATGCTGATGGTGATGGTGATAACAATGACAGTGAGATAATAATGGTAATGATGGTAGTGGCAGTAATGATGATGATGAGGAAGAGGATGATGATGATGATATATATATAATATGTGTCAGATACAAGTGGGGCCTCATGGCTTAGTAGTTAGGGTGCTGGACTCAATTGCGGTTTCAATTCCTGCACCTGGTAATGTATTGTGTTCTTGGGCAAGACGCTTCATTTCACATTACTCCAGTCCACTCAGCTGGTAAAAGTGAGTAATCCTGCGATGGACTGGCTTGCCATCCAGGGGAGGAATATCTACACAAAAGAAACCAGAAAACTGACCTTATGGTGTAATTGCTTCCCAACTGCATGGTTCCTGCTTCAGTTCCATTGTGTGGCACCTAGGGCAAGTGTCTTCTACTATAGCCTCAGGCTGACCAAAACCTTGTGAGTGGATCTGGTAGATGGAAACTATATATCATCATCGTTTAACATCCGTTTTCCATGCTAGCATGGTTTAGACAGTTCGACCAGGGTCTGGGAAGCCAGAAGGCTAAACCAGGCTCCAGTCTGATCAGGCAGTGTTTCTACAGCTGGATGCCCTTCCTAACATCAACCACTCCGTGAGTGTAGTGGGTGCTTTTTACATGCCACCGGCACAGGCCATGTATAAATATATATGTATGTATGTACATATAAATGTATGTGCTTGTGTCTGGGTTTGTCTTCCAGCCTTTGCTTGATAACCAATGTTTTTGTGTTTATGTTCCTGTAACTTGGTTCAACAAAAGAGACCAATAGAATAAGTACTGGACTTACAAAGAATAAGTCCTGGGGTCAATTTCTGTGACTAAAACCCTTTAAGGTGGTACTCCAGCATGGCCACAGTCTAATGACTGACACAAGTAACAGAATATATATATATATATGTATGTATGTATATATGTATGTATATATTTATATATGACAGTGTGTGTGTGTACACATATATATAAAAACACACACATATGCATATATATCTGTATCAATCTGTGTATCATACTTAAAGTAGAGATACGTTAGTGAACGCCTAATAAGCTACAGTATTCATCTTGAGTTAGCATCTTTTATGGATGTATAGTGTTAAAAGACATAGAAATATCAGGCTGAGTAAAAAGTAAGCAACGGTTTGAAAAAATGAAATTCGTCACAATATATTTCAACAATGCAGAAGTTTTATTCATCCATGTATGTTTCCATTACAATCAACACATTTTTGCCGAGCTACAAGTTTGTTTATTCAGGTAACATAAAAATCTGGAGTTCTGGAGCTGATGAATTCCTTGAATGCACTTACAGCATCAGTTTGATTTTTGAACTCCTTCTCTTGCAGGAAACCATCAGGGTGCTTGAAAAAGTGGCAATCGGTAGGAGAAAGGTCTGGGTAATAAGCTGGATAGGGAAGAACTTTGTAGCCAAGTTCCCTCAACTTCTGGAGCATAGTGAAACATGTGGTCAAGCATTGTCATAAAGAATTATTGGCTCCTTTCTGTTGACCAGAGTAGCAGCTTTTTGTTCATTTTTAGCAATTTCATGGCAATATGTTTCTACAGTAATGGTTTTTCAGGGTTTTAAGAAGTTATTGTGAATGAATCCAGCAGTACACCACCAAACAGTGACCTTAACCTTCTTTTTAAAGCGCTCAGGTTTAGGGAAGGTTTTTAGTGCTTCGTTTTGGTCCAACCACTGCAAAGAATGTTTTTTATTATTGTACAGAATCCACTTGTCATTGCAAATTACAATACGGTTGAGAAATGGATTGGTCTGATTACAAAGAAGAAGCAACAAGCAAATTTCATATTTGTGCATTTTTTGATTTTCATTCAAATCATGCGGTACCCATTTGTTGAGCTTTTCTGATTTTCTGATCACCTGCAAATGGTTGCAGGCAGCTTTCTGGCTAACTTGAAGTTCTTTTACCAGGTCTCAAGTGGTTTTATGTGGATCTTTCTCAATGACAGATTGGCGTCCACTATGCTCATGATCTTCAAGGCTCAATTCTCCACTGCAAAATCATTTAAACCATTTTCAAGCTGACCACTCACTGGTCATTTCCTCACCAAATGTTTTGTTGAAATTGCAAGCAGTTTCAGCTGCTTTACAACCTTTTTTGAAGCTAAATAGCAAAATTACTTGAATATTGCGCTTTGACAGTTCCATTTCAGATGACTTAACGATAGTGAAAAAACTATCAATGTTAATTTATTGATATATTTAAGTCTATGTTTGTATTATCAGACAATTGCAAATAAAATGTTTAAAAAATTTCAAAACTCTGCAAAAATCTGGTACAAATTCTTTATGGTTCAAAACATTGCTTACTTTTTACTCAACCTGATATATCAGCGGCAGACAAGATTCTTCTAGTAGCAGAAGTGGCATTGCTAAAGTCATATTAGTTCCTGGTTTTAAGGGTATCAGGAAAGGCCTGGTTGGAGGCCCAACATTCCAAGTTTTTTTACAGGGCTTAGATAAACTAAAGGACCACTGCAATAAGTATGTGAATCTGAGAGGGGAATATGTTAAATAAAATGATAGTTAACTGATCCTCTTGTGTTTTCTTTTACCCAAAGCCAGGAACTTTTCAGCATCCTCTCGTATGTAATAATTATTTTTGACACAGATACAAAGCCACACATATTCAGAATAAATAGAGCCAATTAAATCAGTCCCAGTATTTGGCTGGTAATTATTTCTTTACCCACTCCATAAGGATAAATGGCAAAATTGACTTTCATGAGATTTTAAACATCACAAAGCTATTTCTCTGGTGTAAAACTTGTTTTTGCTGCCCATTAACCTATCATGATAAATATATCAATGTTAACACAAGACCTTTATTTTATAAATTGTTGTTCTTTGGTGTCTATTTTGTCCAGGTCCAACAGTTGATGCATCTTGATCTACTGCGCAAACATCAACAGTGGAAAGATTGTTACATGGATATCAAACATGTGCTAACAGCTGTTTCTAATCAGGTATTTTCATAGTTTTCCTTAATTTTACTGAAGCCTTTTTTTCTGTGGAAAACAGATATATACCCTCAAGATTCAAGATTCCAATTACCTTTAACAATGCATTTTGTATTGTCTCACAACAGGTGTCGTGCTGTCTCTAAATAGATATTGTGTTGTGTCTCTCAACAGATGTTATACTGTGTTTCTGAACAGATGTTGTATTGTCTCTCTGAACAGTTGATGAACTCTATTTTAAACACGTGATCCGTCTGAACAATTAGAAGTAAAAATTAAATCACCATATTTTTCAGACAAATATTTACTTGTTTCTGCCTCTCTGTCACACTCTAACCTTTCATCATCTGACACAAGATCACCTCTTCTAATGCCCCCCTCCCCTCTCAAAATTCCTTGTCTTGCAAGTTACTTGGTGATCCTGCCAGTGCTGGTGCCACATACAAAACATCCAGTCCACGCTGTGAAGTGGTTGGCATTTGGAAAGGCATCCAGCGGTAAAAACAATGCCAAAACTGACCTCACCTGTGCTAGTACCATGTAAAAATCACTCAGTCCATTCTGCTGGGTGGTTGGTATTAGGAAGGGCATCCAGCCATAAAAAAACCCTGTCAAAAAAGACATAGAAGCTCCTGTCAAACTGTCCAACCCATGCCAGTATGGAAGATGGACGTTAAATGATGATGATGATGAAAAAAAAAGGTAGAGAAACTTATACACCAAGACAACTTCAGAGGACCAAAAGTTCCATGTAAAATTAGCAGAAATGGAAAAGATAGTAATAATGTTTGAATATTTGCAATACATGTTTATACTAAATATTACATTGGTTCATATGCTGGGAAATATGGTAGAATTGTTAAAATTTTCGTCCTTATTACTGTGTCTTGTTTATTTATAATATAGTCCTATGATTATTCTTTTTGCCTTGTCATTATTATTATTATTGTTATTGGTACTCCTGCTTCTATCACTCAGGGTTACTCCTTTGAATTGATGGTTGGCTGGCGCCGACACTGGGACTACCAACTGTACAAAAGTCTGGAACACCAATACCAGAGTGGTTTGGAGGCTCTAAACACGAATATTGCAGAAATTAAAGTGGAACTTGTATTCAGGTTAGTAAGTCATTGTGGAGGCGCAATGGCCCAGTGGTTAGGGCAGCGAACTCGCGGTCGGAGGATCGCAGTTTCAATTCCTAAACCGGGCATTGTGTGTGTCTATTGAACGAAAACACCTAAAAACTCCACGAGGCTCCGGCAGGGGGTGGTGGCGACCCCTGTTGTACTCTTTCACCACAACTTTCTCTCACTTTCTCTTCCTGTTTCTTGAGTAACGCTGCGATGGACTGGCGTCCCGTCCAGCTGGGGGGAACACATACGCCACAGAAACCAGGAAACCGAGCCCATGAGCCTGGCTAGGCTTGAAAAGGGCGACGTTTATCGTTTAGAAAGTCATATGGATCAGAGGTGGGAAAGGATGTGTGTAAAATAACCAAATGGATAAGGTATTTTAATATAAAGTCATGCTTTGTGAGTTCAATCCTGCTGCATGCCTGTCATGTTTCTGAACAAGCTGCTGTTTATCTAACTCAGTTTATCTGGTTAATTTCTTGCATTGACAGAAACCTCTTTCTTGCCATTTTTTACTTCAAATTCTGGTATTCAGTACCCTGCAAAAGAACTAGTCTTTTTTTTTTTTTGAATACATTTCAATAGGTTTGGAGGTGTGATTGACTAAGACTACTGCCAGGAATGTGATATAAGTACTCAAAAGAGAAACCAGTTTTTAGCAAAACAGTTGTGCAAATAATAATAATGATAATGATAATAATAATAATAATAATAATAATATATGCCCTGATGCAGTGGCTCTCATGGCTTCTGATTTCAACTGATTGGAAGTGTTACCATGTACATTGTTTTGTCTTGGTATAAAAGATAGGCTACAGCAAATATTCTGCTCAATACCACAGATTTGCTTGTCAGTTGCTTGACCTTAACCAGTTGACCCTTATGGCTGATGATATATGCATCTCTGATCACAAGCAGAAGTAGTAGGGGAGCATCATAGCCATGTATTGAGAGGGATTCTATGGGGTTTGAATAATTCACCTCTGGAAACATGGGTGTTTCGTTCAACATCCTTAAACAATCCTTATTCAGGGATGTTTTGAACAGGGTGAGCTACCCGACCTGAAGAAAATTCCAAGTGGGACCCATCTGCAAGGTCATGCACTGTTTATCTTGATAGTTTAGGAGAAGGAGCCAAGTCGATTAAATCAACCCCAGTGCTCAACTGGTACTTATTCTATTGACCCTGAAAGGATGAAAGGCAAGGTCAACCACGGCAGAATTTGAACTCAGTACACAGAAATGGTCAAAATGCTACTAAGCTTCTTGCCCAGCATGTTAATGGGTCTAACAGCTCATCTTAACAACAACAATAATAATAATAATTCTTTCTACTAAAGGCACACAGCCTGAAATTTTTGGGAAGGGAGACTAGTCAATTACATTGATCCTAGTGTTTCACTGGTACTTAATTTTTCGACCCTGAAAGGATTAAAAACAAAAATCAATCTCGGCAGAATTTGAACTCAGAGTCTAAAGTCAGAAGAAATGCCGCTAAGCATTTTTTTCATGCAGTCAGAATTCTGTCAGCTCATCTACCTTATAATAATAATAATAATAATAATAATAATAATAATAGTAATAATAATAATAATAATAGTAATAGTAATAATAGTAATAATAATAATAATAATAATAATAATAATAGTAATAATAATAATAGTAATAATAATAATAGTAGTAGTAATAATAATAATAATAATAATATAATAATAATAATACTAGCACTACTACTAATAATAATAGTAATAATAATAATAATACTTTTTACTATAGGCACAAGGCCTGAAATTTGGGGAGGGAACAGGTTGATTACATCAACCTCAGTATTTCACTGGTATTAATTTATCAACTCCAAAAAGATGAAAGGCAAAGTTGACCTTGGCAGAAATAATAATAACAACTACAATAATAATAGTAATGGTGATGATGATGATGTTTATAATAATTATGATTGTTTTAATACAGGCACAAGGCCAGCAATTTAAGGGAAAGATTTAGGGACATATATTGATCCCAGTACTTGACTAGTTCTTTATTTTATTGACCCCAACAAGATGAAGGCAGGGCTGAAGCCTCCTTATATGAAGTAATCTTGTTAATCATACTGCCTTGCTTGCATAAATTTAGGACTGTGAATTACTAATGCAACATGTAGTTCACTCAAAGTATTCAAAAGCTACTTTCTGCTGCAGAACCTATTAATTAATTATTAAAATGAAATCTCTTTAGTAATAAAGTAGTAAAATTTAATTTCATCATAATCTTTCATAATTCTATCTTAGATTGCAGTTAATAGCCTCCTCATAACATTGTTATCCGGTCACTGTTGATAAAATAAAGATCAAATGCTACAAAACAAATACTTCAGTATTTATACAACAAAGTTCAGTGTTTTTGGTTTTAGCTTTGCTTAATGGAATCTTCTAATTGATTTCGTGAATTTCTAGCAATAATTCAGCACTTTTACCATTTAGTCAACCAAATTTTCTTTTGCTAGAACTAATGAAATTTGTCAGTACATTAATGCTATAATCAAACCAATTTGCCACAGAAACCATAATTATTGAAATTAATACAATTATATTATATCCGAATAGCCCAGCAGCACCTTAGCTTTAGAACTATCAAGAGAGTTACCATCTCCTTTCCTTCATGTATTAACAGAACGATCTGCTGTGAACCAGCAACTTTAACCCTTTTGATACCAACTTGCCTGAGATTACCTCTCGTTCTGTCATACTAACTTCCTTTTTTAAAGTGATCCAAATTAAATCCTTCCTTTAAAATTTCATGATGATTTATGTTCTAAATGCTAGCTTAAAAATAATAATAAATTTATTTTACTAAATTCTTTGTTATTTTCAAAATTAATTGAAAGAAATGCAGTGTATTTCAACAGGAAAATGGTAATGAAAGGGTTCTAAAGAGAGTTACTGGACCATTTATATTCCATAGCCAAGCAGCTTAATCATTTAGTCACAGCAGGCAGTTACCGTAAATCCTCAAGTATAATACACATTTTTTTCCCAAACTTTAAAGGTCAAAATCCCTAGTGCGTACTATATACGAGGTTAAAAATAAAAATTATTTTCTAAACAATGTCTGCGTCTCTATTTGCTGTCTGGCAATGTTTATTCAGACGTATTTTGTGATGTCATGCATGAAAATACCTTAAGCTAAGCCTGAAAGCAATGAAGTCATAAAAGAATCATCCATAACTTGCAGTAAGCAACATTTATTAAACGGCGAGCTGGCAGAAACGTTAGCACGCCGGGCGAAATGCTTAGCGGTATTTCGTCTGTGTTATGTTGTGAGTTCAAATTCCGCCGAGGTCGACTTTGCCTTTCATCCTTTCGGGGTCGATAAATTAAGTACCAGTTACGCACTGGGGTCGATGTAATCGACTTAATACCTATGTCTGTCCTTGTTTGTCCCCTCTGTGTTTAGCCCCTTGTGGGTAATAAAGAAATAGGTATTACTGATATTTCTTTATTTTCTGCAAACAAAATGCACAAAAATGCTACACGTTTGCATTATGTTATATATACAATAATAATAAAGGATGTTACCATATACAGTTTTACAAACCAAGGACGTTATATAGACCTCCTTGACTCAAGTTAGAGAAGGGGTGCATATTATGCACAAGGTTTAGGTTTTTCAGAGGTACACCCCCCTAAAAATCCCCTGCATATTATACTCAAGGGGGAACTATACTTGAGGATTTACAGTATAATAAATTACAGTAATGCTATTTTTCAGGCACCAGAAACTACAGTTTTCTCCATCATTTGAGCAAACCAAACAGAGGTACTCACGAGAAATGAAGAAATTCCTGAGCATTCCATACAACTTCCAAGGTGTGTCCGATAAAAACCGTACTATGATATTTCGAACGATCGTTGACAGGAATGTGCGTGGGTTTGTAACCTGCTACAGAAATATGGATACCCTTTTTAAACAGCTCAAATCAGTTTATGAACAATTTAAGGTGATTTTTAAAAATTTCTTTCTCATTTAGTGATTTCAGTCTTTGTGTTGTGGCCATACTTTAGTAATGTCTTCAAGAGTGGAGGTGCATGGCCTAGTGGTTAGAGAAGCGGACTTGCGGTCGAGGGATTGTGGGTTCAAATCTCAGACCGAGAGATGTGTGTGTTTATGAGCGAAACACCTAAGCTCCACGTGGCTCCAGCAGAAGGAAATGGCAAACTTCTGCTGACTCTTTCGCCACAACTTTCTCTCACTCTTTCCTCCTGCATCTTGCAGCTCACCTGCAATGGACCGGCATCCTGTCCAGGTGGGGAACCTATACGCCAAGGAAACCAGAAAACCGGCCCTTATGAGCCAGGCATGGCTCAAGAAGGAACAAACAATGTCTTCAAGGACATTTCTTCAATATTATACTGACATACAATACAGTATTACTTTGACACATATTGATATTGATCTCTCTTCATTGGATGGCTTAGATCACATGAGTTACATCCCTTTTGGGAGTTTTCTCTCTTTAACAAATGTAATTGTTTGTTCCTTCTCGAGCCATGCCTACCTCATAAGGGCCGGTTTCCCGGTTTCCTTGGCGTATAGGTTCCCCACAGGCGCTTTAACAAGTCACAACATGGGTGGTGAACTACGTAAAATGTTAAAGAAACAAACCCAACTAAAGCAAAATTTTGTCTTGGGCCACTAAAATACTACCATGGACCCCCAATTCACTATTTTGCTTATATGGACCTCAAAAGAATCTTATGAGGGGGTGCTGAACAATTCCTGGCTTTAAGGGTGTCAAGAAAGGCCTGGCTGGAGGCCCAACTTTTGAGTTGTTTTACAAGGCTTAAGAAAACTGAAGGACCACTGCAATAAGTGTGTGAATCTGAGAGGGGAATATGTTGAATAAAATCATAATTAACTCCTGTATTTTCTTTTTTCCCAAAGGCAGGAACTTTTCAGCACCACCTCATATATGGATGATGGTTGAGACCACTGCTGTAATGTGTTAAATAATGAAGGGATGCATTCAGTAATACTTTTAAAAACATTCAGGATAATCACAACAGGGAGGCTGTTGAGCTTAGGACTGCTTCACCAGATTTAGTTTAGATTGAAACGACAGCAACTCTTTCTGGTTAATAACTGTATTGTTAATATTTCTTCTTCTATTGTTTTCTAGGATTGGGTTGCTCTTGGAACTATTGACATAAATGAGCTTGCAGACCAATGTCTCGTAGATATTACTGACTGGGAACGAAATATAAAGGCATTGAAGATTCGTAGCCGGAATGCAGATAAACTACCAAAGTAATCTTTCTAAATTTGCATTAATTATTATTCTCTGATTGATATTTGAAATGTACAAGGCACATGGCTCAGTAGTTAGAGTGCCAGGCTCATAATTATGAGGTAATGAGTTCAATTCCCAGACCAAGCTGAGTGTTGTGTTCTTGAGCAAGACACTTTATTTCACATTGCTCCAGTTCACTCAGCTATAGAAATGAGTTGTGACATCACAGGTGCCAAGCTGTATCGGCCTTTGCCCTTTCCCTTGGATAACATCAGTGTCACGGACAGGGGAGACTGGTATGCATGGACGACTGCTGGTCTTCCATAAACAACCTTGCTTGGACTTGTACCTTGGAGGGGAACTTTCTTGGTGCAATCCCATGGCCATTCATGACCAAAGGGGGTCTTTACTCTTTACCCTATATACATATAATGGTGTGGAGAAGGGAGACGTGTATGCATGGGGGATTGCTGGTCTTCCTGCAGTCACCCATGCATACCTTGCCTGGTTTTGTGCCTCAAAGGGGAACTTTCTAGGTGCAATCCCACGGTCATTCATGACTGAAGTGGTGTCTTTACAAAGCAGCAGAATTTCTTCCAACTTTATGTTCTCAGTTCAAATACCACTGGGCACTACTTTCCCTTTCATCCTTTCAGAGTCGACAGAATAAGTACCAGTTGAGAACTGGAGTTGATATAATTAACTTACTACCACCTCAGAAATTGCTGGCCTTGTGCCAAAATTGGAAACTGATATTTATAATTTAACAGTCAAGTCAACTGCTTAGCTTGATTTAATCGAATATACCCTTGCCCAAATTTGAGGCCTTCTACCTGTGACAGAAACCACTATTTATATCTACTCACTTGGTCCTTAGGGTACCACCTGGACACCTCATCACCACTATGTATCTCTTAGCAGCTATTACACAATGCCTCTTAAATCTGAGTAGCCATGTAAGTCCCCTACTAGGACCTGCTCTTCTCTACCTTTTTGCTATGCTTTAGTCCTCATCTACTAGCATAAAGCCTCACCTCTTGGCTTTTGTAGGCTTGTGAGCTGCATGGCAACCTCACTTGTGTTAGTTGCTCAAGAAAAGCACCCAGTCCGCATTCTGAAATGGTTGGCATTAGGAAGGTCATCCTGTCATACAAATCATGCCAAAGTAGACACTGGAGCACGATGAAGTCCTTCAGCCCCATTAAGTCCTTGCCAAACTACCAACCCATGCCAGCATTAAGCACATATGTTAAAATAATGATGATGATGATCACACACACACACACATATATATAACAGGCTTCTTTCAGTTTCTGTCTACCAAATCCACTCACAAGACTTTGATTACACTTGCTCAAGGTTCCACACAGTGGGACTGAACCCAGAACCATGTGGTTGGAAAGCAAGCTTCTTACCACACAACCACACTATTGTTTGTTTATTTATTTGTAAATTAATTAATTTATTTATTTTCTTCTGATTTCTTCAGCCAGGTAAAAGTTGGCTGCATCACTGTCAACACATCTCCGGTGAAGATTGTCATTGATGAACTCATCCAACAGCTGTTTGATGCCCTCGTCAACTGCCTCCAACGTAAGATCAGTCTCGATGTTAAGCACATTGACACATTCCTCACTGAAGCCATTGAAAAACTGTCTACTCAACCTAATACTCTGGAAGAAATTACTGCTGCCAATGCTTGCCACGTGGAATATGCTGAGAAGAAGAAAGAGGTAGAGTGTAATATATTTGATGTTGTTGCTATCTTGGTCCTTTTTTTATCAGTCTAGACCTCTGAGGATGTCCCTCAGCACTATCAAATCACCACTCCACACTGCAAAGAACAAGTCTTTTATATGATATTAGGCATTATAAACAGCCAATTATGACAGACAAACAACGGGTTCCCATTGTCAGGCCTATGTCATGATAATCATCATCATCACCAATTTTTTAACATCTGCTTTCCATACTGGCATAGGTTGAATATTTTGACAGCTGCTGGTGAGCTAAAGGACTACATTCAGTTCTACTGTCTGTTTTGGCATGGAGAGAGCTAGTCAATTACATCAACAGTGCTTGACTGGGACTTATTTTGTAAACCCTGAAAGGATGAAAGGCAAAGTAGATCTCAGTGGAATTTGAACTCAGAACAACAATAATAATAATCCTTTCTCGTATAGGCACAAGGCCTGTAAATCTGGGGGAGGGGGCTAGTTGATTACATCAAGCCCAGTGCTTGACTAGGACTTATTTTATTGACCGTGAAAGGATGAAAGGTAATGTTGGCCTCGGCAGTATTTGAACTCTTAAGCATAAAGCTGGATATTCAGTGTATCCTTTGCTTTTTTAAGATGGTAAGTTTGTGATTTGAGGGTATTGGACTGTTGTTACCAAGAGGCTGAGTTATAAGTTTATGGCTCTCTTCTTGTCTTGGTGAATATTTACCAATCAGCTTTATAGCCTTGTTTGTTTTTGTTGGGTTTTTTTTTTAACATTTTGGCCAATATGGATAAATTTGTATGTGTGAAGCAGACTGATCCATGTTTCAAATAAGTGATAGTTACACCAATGTGGGGAAAATAACTGAGCTTTGTAGGTCAGTAATTGATTGCTGTTGTTGTTGTTAAGCAACAAGATGGGTAAGGGTGATTAGGTGATGGTCTAGGGCTTAGGGGCTGGATACCCCAGACCTTGGAAAAAAGAAAAAACTTTGGTCGTCTTGTAGTCGAGGGCTCTTTGTTGACGCCCGACACCACTGGGAGGTGGCCCTCGAAGTCACTGGAAATGGAGATCTCCAGGTCCAAATTCTTGAATGGCATTGATCACTGCTGAAGCATTTGGGTGACTTAGAAGAGGAAGTAGGGGAGAAGGAAAGAGAAAAAGTTGGAAGGTTGAGAGAGAGGGAGAGAGAAAGGAAAAACGGTTGAGAGAGAGGGGGAGAAGGAGAGAGAGAAAGCAAGAAGGGTTGAGAGAGAGAAAGAGCAAGATTACTCTGTGGGCCACAATTCTGGCAATGTTATACTCTTTCTTTACTACCCACAAGGGGCTAAACACAGAGGGGACAAACGGATTAAGTCGATTATATCGACTCCAGTGCGTAACTGGTACTTATTTAATCGACCCCGAAAGGATGAAAGGCAAAGTCGACCTCGGCGGAATTTGAACTCAGAACGTAACCGCAGGTGAAATACTGCTAAGTAATACTGCTAAGTATTTCGCCCGGAGTGCTAACGTTTCTACCAGCTCGCCGCCTATTTTGGCAATGTTATACATGTATTGTCACAATGAAAATTGTAATGTTTTGTGAAGGCTCCCATACTCTCATACACGGATCCAATTTGTCTCAAACAAATTTAACAACTATTCAGCTCCAACACAGAAGTGTTGTTGCTGTGGTGATGATGTTTAGTGTAACAATTAATGAACTGCTGTAGTTCCAATAGAGATAAAGAATAACTCCATTTTCTATAGCACTATGGAGAGGAAAATGACAAATTGCCTACTGTTGGATAATATATTTTGTCTGTTATAGGAAACTTAGCAATAAATGTCTAGTACAGAAATGGTTTTACAATCTTGTAAGCTGATGTTATTCCACAGAATAGAGTGTATTGTGCAGAAACTGGATACTTATTCGAAGTTGAAACTTCTCAAAATGCAGCTCTTAGTTTCTTGTCATCAATTCTTTAGCAATGGTAAAAATGAAAGAGAAAGACAAAAAAATTTATTTCTGTACAAAATAAACAAATATTGAACGTAACCTGTATGTGAACAAAAGAAAGACATTTGATAAGTTAGAAGCATTAAACAGAATTATACATTACTAAATGACATTTGAACATAAGCATTTTGAAATATATGAATGTAATTTTCAGTTTATAACAACAAAAACATGTTAGTTTAGATAGAATACAAAGACTGCAGCCATTGTTCTTGGAGTATAAGGTTTCGTATATTCTGATACATTTGAAATAATTTTAAGGTTTCTAATATTATTTTTCAAATTTCAAATATATTTAGATAATATTGTATCAGAACGACTTCCAAGATCTCTAAAAGTATGCCTATGCCGATTATAAATTAATTTCAAAAGATTCACATTCAGTCCATCATATTCTTTAGAAATTCTGTAATTTGCTAGGAATAAATTTACACGCAGAGCTATGGAATTCAAAAGTCATAAATTATCTAAAGGACATTTTATGAGGTTGAAATAGCTGCACAGACAAGAAACATTTAAAACAGTTTGCAGTCTGAGGTTTTTGATATTAACATAGCCATCTACATATGATACATAATGTATATGCAGTGTTGATTGTCCAGTTACTGCAGTGTTTGTCCTCAAAAAGGCTCCTGAAGGTTGAGATGCATTTGGTGCTTACATTGGTCACTATTGGATGAATTTTCATTTGTCTGATATTCATTATGTTTTTAACACAGCAAATCCATGAGAGACGTTGGTTCAAGTCAATGCTGAGTAAATGGTCTATCAACAAACCCCTCTCTCTCTCTCTGCACACACACACACACACACACACACACACACACATATATATATATATTGGGTCATCCTATTAATGCATTTTTTTTTTACACTTCTTTTATTTTTCAAAATTAAGATAAACAAAGTTCTTTTCTAATCTAAAATATAGTCTCCTTCATTTTCTACAATGCCCTTCCATCAATCTGGTAGTCTTACAAGGCCCCTCTTCCAAAATTCACTAATTTGTGAGGAAAAATACTCCTCCAGTACTATTGTGACCTCATCTACAGAATTCATATTTTTCTGTCCAAATGATTTTGAAGACTGAGGAATAAATGATAATCAGATGGGAAAATGTCTGGCAAACATGGTGGGTGGGGCATCGTTTCCCATTTAAACTTCTCCAGCCTTTGTAATGTCATCCTCGCTGTATGTGGCCAAGCATTATCCTGATGGAAGAACACCTTCCGTCTTGAAACCAAAGATGGTCGTTTTCTTCCTAGCGCAGGTGTCAGTGAATGGTTTGACTCACCAAATCCAATCTTCTCTGTTAGTTCTTCAACAGTTACAAGGAGATTTTGTTTCACCAGGTTTTTACAGGATGTCCTCGTTGAGCTGTACAGATCTTCCAGGATGAGGCTTATCTTCTAGGGTGTAGTTTCCGGCTTGGAATTTCTGGAACCACTGTTGACACCGGCTTACACTTATTATCCTACCCTCATATACTGCATTAATATTCCTCACACTTTCTCTTGCATTATTGCCTTTATTGAATTCATAAAGCAAAATATGCCAAATATGCTCCTTTGTCACTTCCATTATAGCTTTGAAAAAAATAAAACTGTTAAAATTGAACTGCTCTCTTCAAAACTTGCACTAAGAATTAGAACAAGGTAAAATTACTACCTGCTTTTACAGTAAGTTGATGCAGGTAGTTTATCACATCCCCCTCCGACTTTTAGTTCATGCAATTGAAAAAACTGCATTATTTATGGGATGACCCTATATATATATTGATATTTATATTAATGTTTGTTTTTATATTCAGTTACAATAAAAACAATTTTACTTTAATCTTGTGGGGTACTCTATATTTTTGTAGAGTACAAATTTATTATTCTTAAACAAGAATCTTGTTGACAGTGACTTCAAAGTTTCAGCTAACTAAGCCATTGTTGAATGATGGGTCAACTGATCAACCCTTTGAAGTCACTGTCAACAAGATTCCTGGTTGAGAATAATATATGTGTATGTATGTATATTTATATGTAAATATATATGTATATTCTCCCCTTTACTGTTCCCTCTCTCTCTCTCTCACTTCCTCCTTGACTCTCTCGTTGCTCACACGTGACCAACGGCCATATATCTTTCTTTCTTCCACTTCCTTCCTAAAGACAAGATGTGATTTTACTTGTCTCTTCTCAAAGCTCGTTTTTCCAGCGTTCACCACTTCACATCGTCTTGGCTTATCAGCCCTCACTGTTTGGTTTTTACTGTTTTGTTCTCACTGTCCTGTTTTTCTTACCACTTTCACCCTCCGGAAAAAAACCCAGATTTTATTTAATTTGCTTTGCGGGAAGGATTATTTTAACGAAGTTGTGTCTTGTCCCTACCTTCGAAGCACGGAGTAGATAAAATAGGGGACAACTGATGAAGGGAATTTCTTTATGTTGCTTGTCTCGTTTCTCTGTTTGTGTCTTTCATTGTTTGAAAAATTTTCATTTTCTATTTTTTTGTTTTTTATGTTCTTGTTTCTCCTTTTGTCTACATTTTTTCTATGTCCTGTACCCATATATGCATGTATATATACATATATATGTAGGTATGTACATATATGTATGTATATATGCAGATATATATATATATATATATATACTTGAAAAATTGAATAGAAATGGCTTTTCTGATAATTTTTCCACTTTAATAATTAAAATTATCAGAAAAGTCTTTTCTATTTATCTTTTTGAATATATAATACTGTACCAAGGTCTTCCTATTTCTTGTTCTACTATATATGCATACACACACACACACATAATATATATAAATGATAATATTATCATTATTGTGTGTGTGTGTGTGTGTGTGTGTGTGTATGCATAGATATATATGTTTATGAATTTGTGTTGCAAGATTTGGCATTTGACAAAAAAATGACCATTCCAAAATCCAATATATATATGTGTGTGTGTGTGTGTGTGTATATATATATATATATATGTGTGTGTGTGTATAAACAGACACACACATACACCCACACACACACACAGCAGTAACTTGATCTTTGACTCTGTATTTATATTAGGATACAGAGAGGATATATTAATTAAACTCTGCTTCAGTGCCACATTTTTGCTATTAATATTTGCTTTTTCTGCTGGAAAATTTAGTGTACAATTTAGCAGAATGCTTACTGAGTATCTTATAATGGCTGTGGTTATTTTTTCCAGAAAACATTTATCTACTAGACAGAGGAAATTTCAGTGTTACTTGTGTCTTTTATCCATATCTTTTACTCGCTTCAGTCACTGGCCATGCTGGATCATTGCTTTGGCTGGTTTAGTCAGATAAAGCAACCCCTGTACATATTTTGGTTTAAGTCTCTTTTACAGAACCACTATGTTATGGGGGGTGGGCATAAAGAAAACTGATATTGGTTGTCCAATGGTGGTGGCGGTGGTGGTGGTGGTGGTGGTGGTATCTAGAATGACACACACCCAGATATATCGTTATCAGCATCATCATTTAACATCTGCTTTCCATGTTGGCATGAGTTAGACGGTTACTTATTTCTTTATTGCCCGCAAGGGGTTAAACATAGAGGGGACAAACAAGGACAGACAAAGGGATTAAGTCGATTACATCAGCCCCAGTGTGTAACTGGTACTCAGTTTATCAACCCCAAAAAGATGAAAGGCAAAGTCGACCGTGGCGTAATTTGAACTCAGAACGTAACAGCTGACGAAATACTGCTAAGCATCTTGCCTGGCGCGCTAACATTTCTGCCAACTTGCCACCTTGGGTTAGACGGTTTGATTGGAACTGGTAAACTGGAGAGCTGCACCATGTTCCAGTCTGATTTTGGCTTGGTTTCTACAGCTGGATACAGCTTCCTATCACTAACCACTCTGAGAGTGTTGTGGGTGCCAGTTACATGTCAGCTTCTGTCAAATTGTCCAACCCATGCTAGCATGAAGAAAGGACATTAAATGAGGATGAGGATGTTGCCCCCTTTTTCAAGAACCCACAAAAGCAGAATAATGTCTCATTGGCTGAATTAATACAGAATTTAAAGAATTGAAGAAAGGAATGGAAAAAGAAATCAAGGTGTGGCTGTGTTGTAAGAAGTTTGTTTCCAAATTACATGGTTCCAGGTTCAGTCACACTGTGTGGTAGCTTGGGCAAGTGTCTGCTACTAAAACCTCAGGCTGACCAAAGTCTTGTGAATAGATTTGGTAGACAAAAACTGAAAGAAGCCTGTCATATACATATGTATATTTATGTGTGTTTGTCCTCCACCTTCACCTGGCAGCCATTGTTGCTGTATTTACATCCCCATAACTTAGCTGTTTGGCAAAAGAGACTGATAAAATAAGTACCAGGCTTAAAAATATAAGTCTTAGTGTCAATTTATTTGACTAAAATTCTTCAAGGTATTGCCCCAGTATGGCCACAGTCAAATGCCTGAAACAAGTAAATAATAAAAGAACTGCAAACACCTTGGTTTATGTTTACAGTGACTTCTCCCGACATAGATGGGAGAAGTAAATGCAACTTATGCTCACTAGCAGCACTAGAAATCTTCAAGCATAAAGATAGTCTAATAGATAAGTACAATGAATTAATAATTAGATGCAAAACATAAATATATTTAGTCTTTCAGTAAGATTCCATTAACCTAACAGGTTAATGAAGTTTGTTTACATCGTCTGTCTCTACATAACCACAATTGTTTCGACTAATTCTCCTGTAATAAAGCAATTACTAATGAATAATTGTTATTCAACCTCTGGTAATGCCCAATTGGTTAAGGTATGTCTGACATCTTTTTTATTATGAATTTTAAATTTAGAAATTTAGAAATTTAATATCTATATTGTGACTCAGTACATCTGTTTCCAAGCAAGGTAATATTTCCCTTTGGTCAGACAGGTTTTAGCAGAATATTAGAAATGAATTAGATCCATTTACAGCAATCATATATGGAAACACAAACAAACACACATACATACATACATACATACATACATACATACATACATACATTTTACATACATACATACATATATACATACGTGCATGTAGGTATACTTTTATTCTTGTATTTGTTTGTCATTTTACTGTGGCCAAGCTGGAGCACTGCCTTCAAGGGTTTTAATGCCACAAATTGACCCCAGGACTTACATTTGAAGCCCAGTACTTATTCTCTCAGTTTCTTTTCCTGAACCGCGAAGTTATGGGTATATAAACACAGCAACACTGGTTGTCAAGCAGTGATCACACACACACATGCATACACACAGATGCACGCACACACACATACAGGGTGTGGTGAATAGATTGTCATCTAAGTTATGCAAAAATGAAAATAACACTGACCTCTCATTTTAACAGATATTTTTACCAAAATTAGATAAAAAATTCTTGAAATACTAAAGAGTAAATTTATTCAATAAAATTACCATTTGCTTCAACCATGGTCTCCAGATGACTTCAGAATCTCCAGCAACTCTTCTGAACTAAACTCCACACATAATAATCAAGGGAGTTGCAGTCTAGGAAGTTAGGCAGCCAGATGTTAGGGGTGATGTGGTCACAGAAATTGTCTGACGGCCATGACTGGGTCTTCCTGATTGTGTGACATGGTGCAGAATCCTGTTGCCAGACATAGGGTCTTCCAGCAGCCACCCTGTTGATCCTGGGCAGCACTACCTTCTCCGGACTTTTGATGAAGACCTCTGTGTTGAGCCTTAGGTCATGTAGGAAGATGAATGGAGGCATAACGTTGCCATCACTAGTGATCACTCCAAACACTATGATGTTGACTGGATGTTCTGTGTGTTCACTATCTGATCCTGGCAGAAATTTTTCTTACCTGAGAAAAACCAAAGCATGTTTTGTTGGAGGGGATGCTTGAGTTTGCTCAAAAACTTCGCAGTACGGTCTTTCGTCTTGTCCTTGATGGCTTGGGATAAAAATTGGCCCTCATCTGTATGAGGAATGCTGAATGTCTTCATGCACTACCTGCATGTTAAGAAACTCTGACACTCCCATGTCTTGGCGATGGACCTGATTGACTTGGAGGGATCATTTACAATCATGGCCTGGATCTCACCAACAAATTCAGGAGTTCTTTTCTTATCAGAATGATCAGAGTGAGTTCTTTGAGCTGCAGTACCTTTGAAGTCACCATTAGACTCATCCAACGCTTTCCAAATCCTCTGCACTCTGCACTGTCCTCAGATTGACACCCAAACACTCTGAAATGTTCATATTGGAGCTTCCGGCATGAATGCCAATCAGTATAGCATGTCACTTCCAAATTTCTAACAGAGTGAATTGCATCAAGATGCTATTTTTCTCACAGACAGTACCCGACTGACCCTACTATATTGTGTTGTCAGCAAAATTAAAATCAATGTGCATGCGGGAAATAAAAAAAATTAAAAAAGGCAACATTTACCCATCGCACCTTGTGTATATGTATGTATTATATATATATATATATATATATATATATATATATATATATATATATATATATATATATATATATATATATATACATATATATATTATATATATACATATATATATACATATATATATATATATACATATATATATATATATATATACATATATAATATATATATATACATATATATATATATACATATACATATATATACATATATATAATATATATATTATACATATATATACATATATACATATATATACATATATATATATACATTATATATATATATATATATATACATATATATATATATATATATATTATATATATATATATATTATATACTACATATACTTTATTTTAAGCAGCAGAAAATTCAACCAAATCTGTTACTCTGAGTTTCTCGTTGCCGTTCATCAAGACAGTTTTTTTGCTAGAATATATACATATATATATATTTTACTTATATATATATATTTATAATATATATATATTTTTTACTTCCCCTCATGTATATATATGAGGGGAAAACAAAAATTATCCGTACTTTTGCCATAACATATCTTTGTTATTGTCACGCTGCCTTCTGTGCATGCATGCTTATAGTTGGTACTGTTGTGGTCACATGATCGAAGTTTGTGCCTGATCATGCCATTTTACTTTCTGGCTTTACCCGTATCACATGGTTGGGAAGCAACTGTCTTTCCACACAATCAATCTTGGGGTTCTCTGGTGGTTAGTGTGTATAAGGGAGGTAATCATGTCTACATAATATTTGGTGGGATTAGCTATTATACCCACACTACTATTATCCATTAGCACTAGTACTGATTGAGTAAACCCTAAATCTAAAGCCATGCTAACCATCTTTTCTCTTTTATCTTTTACTTGTTTCACTCATCTGACCGTGGCCATGCTGGGGCACCGCCTTGCAAGTTTTTAGTCTAACAAATCATCAACCCCAGGACTTTTTTTAAGCCTAGCATTTATTGTTTCGATCACTTTTGCTGAACCACTAAGTTATGGGGATGCAAACACACCAACACCAGTGATGTGGGGACAAAGACACACTCAAAGACACACACATGTAGATATTTATGGATAACTATATACAATAGGCTTCTTTCAGTTTCCATCTACCAAATCAACTTACAAGGGTCTGGCCATCACAAGGTTATAGTAGAAGATACTTGACCAAAGTGTCACACAGTGGGACTGAACCCACAACCATGTGGTTAGGAAGCAAGCTTCTTCCCACACAGCCACACCTATACCTATCACCTTTTATTTTCCAATATACTTTGAACCACCCAGTGCATTGTTTTCGTTTCTTTTTCTTTTTTTTCTAAGACTGCTGGATATAATTTGAGAGGGATTTGGTTACTATTTCTTGCAGACAAAATTCATTTTATAGACGCTCCCTTGTTGGCTTTACATCGCTCAATTATATGAAGAAACCATCAACTTCATCTTTGTTGTTATTGATGCTGTCGATGATGATGATGGTGGTGGTGGTAGTGGTGATGGTTGTGGTGGTGTTGATGTTGATGGTGGTGGTGGTGGTATTGGTGATGGTTGTGGTGGTGGGGGTGATGGTGGTGGTGATGTTGGTAGTGGTGGTGGTGATGGTGGTGGCGGCGGTGGTGGTGGCGGAGGTGGTGGTGGTGATGGTTGTGGTGGTGTTGATGGTGGTGGTGGTGTTGATGGTGGTGGTGGTGGTTGATGGTGGTGGTGATGTTGGTGGTGGTGGTGATGGTGGTGGCGGCGGTGGTGGTGGCGGAGGTGGTGGTGGTGATGGTTGTGGTGGTGTTGATGGTGGTGGTGGTATTGGTGATGGTTGTGGTGGTGGTGATGGTGGTGGTGATGTTGGTAGTGGTGGTGGAGGTGGTGGTGGTGATGGTCCTGATGATGTTTACGATGATGATGAGAATGATGACAATGGTGACAAGTGCTTGCAGCAACAGTTGCAGCGATAATGACGAGGAGGCTGAAGAGGAAAAATTTTGGTGCTCCAACTAATGTGTTCATTTACACCTTCACACACACACATACACACACACTGTTCATTGCTAAATTATGACATTCTTCTTCTTCTTATTATTATTATTATTATTATTATTATTATTATTATTTTTAAAATTAATTGCATTCATTTGATGTTTCACAGATGGTGCTATAAAAAACAAAAAAACAAAAAAACAAAAAAAACAGAGAAAGCAGACCAAAAGCAAAACAAACTAGTCTTTTGTTCCAGCAATGAACACTGTAATTGCTTTAGAAGCAACAGAGACACTAGCTAGAGTGGTAACTTCCTCGAATTATGTATGAAACTGAAGGTCAGACAAAGATAGTTTGGTCCATTGTGACCAAAAGATATTGATTTGCCTAGATTGAGCAGACAGCTAGGCATGGTGTAGACTTGGCTGTGTGGTTAAGAAGCTCATTGTACAACCATGTGGTTTCGGGTTCAGTCCCACTCTCTTTTACTCTCTTTCAGTCATTTGACTGCGGCCATGCTGGAGCACCGCCTTTAGTCAAGCAAATCGACCCCGGGACTTATTCTTTGTAAGCCCAGTACTTATTCTATCGGTCTCTTTTGCCGAACCGCTAAGTGACAGGGACGTAAACTCACCAGCATCGGTTGTCAAGCAATGCTAGGGGACAAACACAGACACACAAACACATACACACACATACATACATATATATATACATATATACGACAGGCTTGTTTCAGTTTCCGTCTACCAAATCCACTCACAAGGCATTGGTCGGCCCGGGGCTATAGCAGAAGACACTTGCCCAAGATGCCACGCAGTGGGACTGAACCCAGAACCATGTGGTTGGTAGGCAAGCTACTTACCACACAGCCACTCCTGCGCCAGCATTCTTGGATAAGTGTTTTCTACAATATCCTATCCCCGGGCTGATCAGTGCCTTGTGAGTGAATTTGGTAGACGGAAACTGTGTGGAAGCCCTTTGTATCTTTTATCTTTTATCGTTTGCTTGTTTGATTCATTACACTGCGGCCATGCTGGAGCACCACCTTGAAGAATTTTAGTTGAAGGAATCAACCCCAGTAGTTACTTTTTTTTTTTGTGACTGGTGCTTATTTTCTCAGTCACTTTTGCTGAATAGCTAAGTAAACACACCAATACCAGTTCTTAAGCCATACCTATACCAATATATATATAAATGGAGTTAAATGCAAGTGTTATTCAAATTTGAGGGAATGAACATATATACGTACACATATTTATATGATTATGTATACACATATAGACACACACACGCACACACAAACATGTGCACACATACGCGCGCACACACACACGAATGCGCACACCTAAGACTCACAACGCCACGGATACACGTATATACACCCACATACGCATACACGCACACACATACACACGCACACATACATGCACATATGACACGCACGCACATACGACACGCACGCACACACACAAATGAACCCACACATACCTCCCATACACTCATACAAACACACACACAATTATACATGCATGTATACACACGCACATTCAAGCACACACACACATATGCACAAAGTAAAGCACAGTTATTCCCTACACACACAACCTCTATGCATGCACACATGAACACACACATACATACATACATACACACACACACACACAAACACACTACACACAATACATACACATACACACACACACACATACTTCAAACTACCAGTACCTTTCACTGACCATTCTTCAACGCACATGGGTAGGTAGGCACAAGAGCCACTCCTACTTCATTTTTCCTTAACCTTAAACGATACTAAGCCCTACCATACACATAGATTAACAGCCACAACCACACACACACAGACCTGCACGCATGCACATATCCACACTTACACACCTCCTCTTGCACTCTCCTGTCTTTGAAAGAAATTTTTCTTCACCCATTCCCTTCCGGTCATTCAAAATGTGACCGCATGTGTACCATTGGCGATTTTTTTTTCCTCCATCTTCCCTTCTTTGGATCTTTCCTTTTCCTATGTTTCTGACAAAGAGCTCCACTTGAAACGTTAAACCCTCCTTCTTTCCTGAGCATTCAATAATACTATACTTGTTCCACGTCCTTGCGTTCTTGTGTTTTCTCTTTGTGTTTTCATGTTTGGATCAACTATATATTATATATATATATATATATATTGATAAAAATGGTAAGACAACAAAAGAAAGAAAGAGACCTCGATATTACATAAATAGAGGAATTTATCTCTAAATGTAATGTGTGATAATTATTTGGTAGCCATGATAAAACTTCGACTTTCGGATGCCAAAGTGGAAATTCACACTGCCATCTCTTTAGTTATCTGGCCATCGGAAAAATGCTATGAAAAATGAGCGTTATACAAAGGGAAATTACTGTGTGATTGACTGTTATTAAGACAAAAGAGCTATTCGAATGACCGCTAAGTAAGGAGAGGGAGTAAAGTAAGGGGGTAAAAAAAGTTCATAGTAATCACGTAAGCGCGCCTGTTTATACCTACACATGTGCGCCCACACACCCACATGCGTGCACCTAAGAGTATACATTCATCCACCCTCACTTGAAACATACACATCCTCACTCTCATCCTTCATTAAATGTATATATATATATACATACAAACTCACACACACATGCGCACCATAAAGGTTCATACACACGTCTATATATGCACAAAGACAAGAAAAAACAGGGTTAAGGTTAGCAATACAGAAAAAGGCACAAGGGAGTATACAAAGAGTAAACCACATCTATATATGCACATATCCTTATGCACACGCACACGTCTATGCACGCACACACACACACACACACACACAAAAATGATCATACATCTATATGCACACATACAAGAAAAAACAGTGCTATGGGCAAAAATACAGGAAAATGTGTAAAAGCACCGTTTTTACATGTGTGTGTGTATGTATGGTGAATAAATATAGATAGGGATTTATTATTGAGGCGGGTACCATAAGAGCACTCAGTTGTATTCTGGGTTCTGGTCAACTGCATCAATTTGTTAGGAGCACCTAGGATTACTTAAGGTAAGCGATCCTACTGTAATTCATCCTATAGAGAAATCCTGGGTTCACTTCACTGGATTACAAATATTTTACCGAGTGTGTATCCAAGACAATTAAAATAAATACAAAGATTAATACATCTGTGTATTTTTCTCATTTCTACAGTCATAGTAACAGGAGTGGCTGTGTGGTAAGTAGCTTGCTTACCAAGCACATGGTTCTGGGTTCATTCCCACAGCGTGACACTTTGGGCAAGTGTCTTCTGCTATAGCCTCGGGCCAACCAAAGCCTTGGTAGACGGAAACTGAAATAAGCCCATCGTATATATGTGTATATATATATATATATGTATGCGTGTGTATATGTTTGTGTGTCTGTGTTTGTCTCCCCAACATCGCTTGATAACCGATGCTGGTGTATTTTCGTCCCCGTAACTTAGCGGTTCGGCGAAAGAGACCGATAGAATAAGTACTAGGCTTACAAAGAATAAGTCCTAGGGTTGATTTACTCGATTAAAGGAGGTGCTCCAGCATGGCCGCAGTCAAATGACTGAAACAAGTAAAAGAGTAAGGGGTAAAGAGAGTAATTACACAGCACATTTGATTTAAATGTGCCCAATGCACATTTCTACTTCATAGGAAACTAGCAATCCTATTTGCATCCCACAATTTTTTGCTAGTTAGCAGTCTTTGCAACTTTATTGAAGGACCATCCACTGATGTGTCCAATGCAAAGTAAGTGTATGTAGGTTTGATTAATGTTATTCTGCTAGGTTTTTATAGTTTTTGAGAGAAAAAATGTGAAGGGGAGATTTGGAAACTTGATGTGGCTATAAAAACTATCATACGGTTTTATAGCCATATCAAATTTCTAAATCTCCCCCTCACATTCTTTCCTCTCAAAAGCTATGAAAACCTAGCAAAACCACATTAGCAAAGCACATATACACTTAGTTCGTTTTGGATCTCATCTGTGGATGGTTCTTGACTAAAGTTGTATAGACTGCTAACCAGTTGAAAATAACTGAATGAAATGTAATTGCTGGTTTACTATGCAGCAGAGATGTGTGCTGGACAACTTTAAACCAAATATACTGTATCACTGATCTCTGTATTCCTAGTAATTGCCTTACACACATATATATATTTATATATATATATATATATATATATAGAGATAGAGAGAGAGAGAGATAGATAGATAGATAGATAGAGATAGATAGATAGATAGATAGATGTGTGTGTGTATGTGTCTGAAGGCACATGGCTCACTGGTTAGAGCATCAGGTTTACGATCATGGGGTTGTGAGTTCAATTCCTGGACTGGCCTGTGTGTTGTGTTCTTCAGCAAGATACTTTATTTCAGATTTCTTCAGGTCACTCAACTGTAGAAAAGGGTTGCAACATCACTGGTGCCAAATTGTCCTGGCCTTTGCCTTTCTCTTGGACAGTATCAGTGATGTGGAGAAGGGAGATCGATATGCATGAGTGATTGCAGGTCTTCCACTAACAACTTTGCCCAGACTCGTACCTCAAAAGGGAATTTTCTGTGTACAACCCCATAGTCATTCATGACTAAAGAGAATCTCATATATATATATATATATATATATATATATATATGTATATGTATGTATGTATGTAGATAGACAGATAGATAGATATGTGTGTGTGTGAGTTTGTATGATTGTGTATTGAAGGATATATTTATCATTGAAATTCTGACTTTGTTTTTTTTTATGTTTTATTACTTGCAATTTATGTTTTTACAATTTTATAATATTGAAATAAACTAGTACTTTCATGTGTTGTGCAATCATCAGGTTTATGTAGAGACAGTCGTTTTCTACAAGTGACAAAATCATTCATGACAAAAAAATAGTTTGATGAAATTTTAGTTAACAGTAGGAAAATTCATATATCATGACAAATTGTTTCATAACTTAACATCTTGTAAATGATTTATATTATTATATTCAATAATAAATAAATTACTTACATGCCTGCATTAATGCAAAATGGTCTTCAAACTATTTCTGTCATTTATGACTATACATTCCTTATCGTTTTCTCTTGTATTGTACTATATATCTTATATTTTGGAGAATGATACACTAAGGAGCTTTTTTGATGAATACTACCAGATTACGTTAATCCATATATTGTGACTTAAATTTATATATATATATATATATATACACGAGCAAAACACTCCCCGTCCAATGGATGGTGCTGAATCATATCTGCTGAATAAAAAGCAATCAGTGTTTTCTTTTCATTAAAAAATAATTAAGCATGCCTTTATTTCAATAAAATTTTTGGTTTTGCTAAACGAATTTAAGGCAAAAAAAAAAACTTCTTGAGAAACCAAATAGTCTTTCCTTCCTTCATGCCAAGTTTGAAGAAAATATCTCTTTTGCATCTTACATTTTTGGTCTCTTAAATATACTGTATTTTGTGGCATTATTTCAAGCCAGCTGGCTTTTTTTGTGCAAAATGCATGTGCATTTTTCTCGCATACGTGTAGTATCGATCGCAACAGCTGATGTACTTGCATGTACAAATGCACATTCCCAGGCTTTATCAATCGCATTCTCACCTGGAATCGATTTTTGTAATTTTTTCAAGACTTATACATGCCCTGATACCATCGGTATCTGCATATCAAATTTGAGCACAATCGGATGGAGGATGCCCGAGATCCTGGAAGACACACACACAGACAGACAGAACGGATTTTATATAATATATATATATATATATATATATATATATATATATATCATACATATGTATGTATGTATGAATGTGCATGTGTGTGTCTGTGTTTGTGCTCCCCCACTGCTTGATAACCAATGTTGGTTTGTTTATCCTTTTAGTGTTCAGATTACTCTGTTAAATGTAATGCCTTTTCCCTCAAATTGTTTTGAATTAATCATGCATTATCTCATGGCTTTGAAATCTCAATGATGTGATTATTTATTTTTAGAATGTCAATATAGGCGCAGGAGTGGCTGTGTGGTAAGTAGCTTGTTTACCAACCACATGGTCCCGGGTTCAGTCCCACTGCATGACACCTTGGGCAAGTGTCTTCTACTCGGGCCGACCAAAGCCTTGTGAGTGGATTTGGTAGATGGAAACTGAAAGAAGCCCATCGTATATATGTATATATATGCGTGTGTATGTTTGTCCCCCTAGCATTGCATGACAACCGATGCTGGTGTGTTTATGTCCCCGTTATCTAGCGGTTCGGTAAAAGAGACCGATAGAATAAGTACTGGGCTTACAAAAGAATAAGTCCCGGTGTCGAGTTGCTCGATTAAAGGCGGTGCTCCAGTATGGTCGCAGTCAAATGACTGAAACAAGTAAAAGAATAAAAGAAAGAATGAAAGAAAGAATAGGTTAGGTGTAAGAGGCCAGATATGGCTAGTTCAAATATAAAACATGTAGAATATTCAGGCCAGATATGGCTGGTTTAAATACTAAAGGGTTATGTCCCTGAAACCCAGCAGCTTGGCAAAAGAGACTGATAGAATAATTATCACTCTTAAGATAAGAACATAACTACTGGGATTGATTTGTTCAACTAAAACCCTTCAAGGTGGTGTCCCAGCATGGCTGCTGTCCAATGACTGAAACAAGTAAAAGATAGAAAATAAAATATGAAAAGATTCTTATTGTGATTTCTGACTTAGGTAAGTTATTAAATATTTGGCAAGCTGTAGAGTTTTCATGTAGATCTAATTATCTTCATCAGCTGCTTTCTGATTGGCTAATCAAGGTGAATGGTTTCTTTTTCAACCACCAGGAGGATGAAAGAGAATGTCAAGTATGGAAGTCTTTAAACTTTGACATGACAGAGGTGGAAGTAAATGTTGTTTATACATTTGGTCCATGTCGACTATCTTGGTTGTCAGTCTTCTGATTCCGGAACGGCCGATGTATGTGACCGTCAAACACTCAATGCTTGCGACTGTTTATCAATAGAAACGTAATAATTCAAATGCAAAAAAAAAAAATGAAAAATAAATGGGCAAAAACAAACAAACAAAAAACAAATAATGGTGGTGATGTAAGTGAAGAAGCTATCATTTACTAATTAATTAAATTAGAATAAAAGTCTACGTAAGAAGAGAAAAACGTAAGAAATGAAACAACTTTGATGAGGTGACACCAGTGGAGGTGATGGTGCTGCTACTGCTGCTGCTGATGATGATGACAAAGGCGATGATGTTGATGATAAACATTATCATCATCACTACCACCATAATCATCACTACCACCATAATCATCACCACCACCATAATCATCACCACCACTGCTATCATCATCATCACTGAGATGGTGATGATGATCGTGTTTAATAATGTAATGATGGCAATGAAGATGATGATACCACCACTACCAATTATGATGGTGAGGATGATGATGATGATGATGATGATGACGATGATGACAACTGTGACAAGAAAGGCGACGAAGGAAACTGTGCATATACAACAAAGAGAATAATGATATCAATTGTAATTTGCTTTTTAATGAAGTCCATCTACGCAGAAGAAAGAGAGAATGGATTGTTTTTGTATGTTTTATTTTTATTTTATTTTAATTTTGTTTTATTTATTTATTTATTTTTTTTTTTTTGGTAATGAAAAAATAGATTGGCAATGAAAAAGAATTGGTAATTACTGTTGGCGCTCCTGAGAAATGTCATTCTTTATTAGAACTGAAGTTTGTGTGGTGCTCACGTTTTATCAGCGTAACAAAACCGAAATTGCTTTTACAGTGTTGTGGCTGTGCTTTAAATATAATTTCCAATTTCGTTCCCCCTTTCAGATCAAAGACTTGTTTGAAAAGGCTCAGGCGAAAAACAAATTATTGCGTTCCTTTGCCGGCCAAGAACTGGACAACGTCATGAAGCTTGCTTCCCACTGGGACAGTTTTGAGCTTGTTTTGGACAGCCATAATTCTATGATTACTAAAAGAGTAAGTATACAAGCCTGTCTGTATTCCATCTGTATTTATTGCTTCCTCTTAATGGATGGCTTAAAAGCTGTACATGTGGTCAAGCTAAACAAACAAAATGCTTTCTTTATAACATGTTGGTGGTCTGTTTACATCTGAACACAAGCTATTATTCCAGCTTATTTGTTTACACAAGTGCCCTTTTCTTTCTTCAGGTACAGAGTAAGTGTTTTGTTGTCTCTGGCATTAGTTTAATGTTTCATCTGTTTGCTGTATAGAATGTATGATGTGTGAATTGTTTTACGTCATACTGCAAGATCATTGGATAGAATATATTCTGTGCGAGTCGCTTTGTTCATTGGACGGCGATAGTGCAGCATGTGAGAGCACGTGGCCTAGTGGTTACAGTGTTGCAGTCATGATCGCAAGATTGTGGTTTCGATTCCCTGACTGGTCAGTACTTCGTGTTCTTGAATGAAAATCTTCATTTCACATTGCTCCGGCCCACTCAGCTGTAAATGGATATCTCTGTGGCAGACTAGCATCCTGTTTAGGAAGAATCTTATGACCTTGATCACTTACATGCAATAGAAATCAGGTAACTGACCCTGTGAGTGCTTGTACTAAACAGTGTTATATATGTGCTGTATGGGTTATCTTGTTTTATTGGGTCATTGTAGTGTTGCGTATGCATGGATTGTTTTATCTACATGTAATTATGTTTATATACATGTCTTTCATCATCATCATCATTATGGTTGTTGTTTCACGTCCGCTTTCCAAGCTGGCATGGGTTGGATGGTTTGACTGAGGGCTGGCGAGCCAGAAGGCTGCACCAGGCTCCAATCTGATCTGGCAAAGTTTCTATAGTTGGATGCCCTTCCTAACACCAACCACTCTGAGAGTGTAGTAGGTGCTTTTATGTGCCACCGGCACGGGGCCAGTCAGGCAGTACTGGCATTGGCTGTGCTCAAATGGTGCTTTTTACGTGCCACCTGCACAGGAGACAGTCCGGCAGCACTGAGAACGACTACACTCAAATGGTGGTTTTAACATGCTACTAGGACAGGAGCCAGTCAGGCGACACTGGCAACGATCACGCTCGAATGATGCTTTTTACGTGCCACCGGCACAGGATCCAGTCAGCAGCCCTGGCAATGATCGCACTCGAATGGTGCTTTTAACACTCCAGTGGCACAGATGCCAATCAGGCTGTACTGTCATTGGCCACGACAACAATTTCACAACAGATCTTCACAAGCGTAGTATATTGTCTAGTAATCGAAGGGTACTCTTAAATGGGCTTATTGGAACTTCTGGTGTGAGTACCAAGCAGTTATAGTATGTCATTTCCAAATTTCTGGTAGAGTGAATTGCATCATGGTACTGTTTTTCTGACAAACAGTGCCCAGCTGACCCTACTATACTGTGTAGTCAACAAAATCAAAAACAAACAATACACATGCATGAAATTAAAAATATAAAATAGTGACAATTTACCCACTACGCCTGTATATGATAGGCTTCTTTCAATTTCTGTCTGCAAAATCTACTCAGAAGGCTTTGGTTGGATCAGGTCTGTAGTAGGAGACACTTGCCTAAAGAGCCACACAGTGGGACTGAACCTGGAACCATGTGTTTGAGAGGCAAACTTCTTACCACATAGCCACTTTTTTTATAATAATTTTTCTTCATTCCTCAAACTCATAAGGCTGGTTTCCTGGTTTTTATGGTGTATAAGTGACTGACATCATAATACTTTCTCTAAACAAGATGCTGGTCCATTGCAGGAATCAAGGTTAGGAATTCTGAGGCACTGGCATAGGCCACAGTTATAGTCTTTATCTATATGGAATCATATGGATAAAATGTTGAAAGCTAATCTCAAAAAATGCTGGACCTTATGAAGGAGATGACAAAGGGCTGAGATATGTGATCATTCCAATATGAACATTTCAGAGTGTTTGGGTGTCAGGCTGAAGACAGTGCAATCTAAGGACATGTATTAAGAGTGATAAAAATCTAACATCCCCTCAAAACACTCATGATGTTTGGAGTGATCATGAATGATAGTGACATTATGCCTCCATTATCTTCCCACACATCCTCAGACTCAACATGGAGGCCTACATCAAGTTCTTGGCGAAGGTAGTCCCGCCCTGAGTCTGGCAACAAGACTCTGCACCATGCCACACAAGCAAGAGGACCCAGTCATGGCTGTCACACGATTTCTGCAACCACATCACCCCCAACATCTGGCCACCTAACTCTCCAGACTGCAACCCACTTGATTATTATGTGTGGGGTGCAATTGAGCGAGAGACCAACAAAACTCCTTGTAACACCAAAGATGAACTGAAGCCAAGGATTATGGCAGCATTCACCAACTTAAACAAGGAGACCGTCCTGAAGAGTTGCAGGAGATTCAGAAGTTGTCTGGAGGCTGTGGTTGAAGCTAATGGCGATTTTACTGAATAAAATTACTTTTTAGTATTTCAAGATATTTTAATGTAATTTTGGTAAATATAACTGTTAAAATAAGATGTCAGTGTTATTTTCGTTTTTGCATAATTTAGTGTTTATTCACTGCACCCTGTATATATATATTATATATATATATATCTTAGAACATGCATTGAGCCAAACCAGGGACAACTGATGAAGGGGAATTTTCCTTGTATTGTTTGTCCTGTACTCTGTTTTTTCGTTGTTAAATAAAGTCCGTTTCCTTGTTTGATTTTGTTTTCGTTTCTTGTTGTGTTCTATGTTTATTTGTGGTGTCCTGTACTCATATATATATATATATATATGCTTGTATATATACATGTAGATGTAAGTATGTACATATATGTATGTATATATGCATATATTTTATTTATTTATTATATTATTATATGACCGAACGCACGCGTCGTTTCTCTTCATTTCGCTTCTCCAAGTAAGTTTTTATTTATATATATATATATGTATTTCGTTTTGAGATTTGGTTTGCAAGATTCTTTATATGAGTTCGTGTGTTGAAGCATATTCTGTTGTGTCTGGGGAGAGTCATTTTCTTTTTGTGCCTTATAAGACTATTGAAAAGGTTGCAAGACGCAACAAAAATTTTAGGAAAATAAAAATAAGGAATAAGTGGAAATTTTACCAGTGAGTGTGTTACATTATAAGGCACAAAATGAAAATGACTCTCCCCAGAGACAACAGTATATATATCTATATGTATATATACACATAGTGATTATTTCAAATGTAGGTATACACTTGGTACTATGCCATTTAAAGCATGTCCACTGTCTTTGGGTACCTGATGTCATCATAAATTCCATTTTTTCTTACTTTCATTTGTTATATGTGTTTGTGTGTGTCTTTGTATATGTGTTTGTCTCTCACCACCACTTGACAACTTGTATATTTATGACCCCATGACTTAGTCATTTGGCAAAAGAGACCAATGGAGTAAGTACCAGGCTTTAAAAAAATAAGTACCGGAATCGATTTGATTGACTAAAATTCTTCAGAGTAGTGCCCCAACATGGCTACAGACTAATGACTGACACAAGTAAAAAATAGAAGACGAAGATTAAAAGATATCCGTCTTTCTGATTACCTATTTATTTCTCTTTCAGATGGATGTTATGAGAAACAATTTGGAATCTGATGTTGCATCCTTCCACACTGCTGTTCAGAAATTCGCTGATAGATGGGAACAAGCAGAGCAGAACCTATCTTTTGATGGGGACATTTCACAATGTGACCAGGATCTTGAGATTGTTAAAGAGAAGCTCGAGGATTTTAATAAGTTGTGTGAAACTGGTGAAAGTCTCAAGTAATTATTCTTTTTTTTCTTGTTGCATTTTTATTTTTGTGTAAATGTTTTTTTTATTATTCATTTATTCGTGTAAATGTTATTTATTATTTATTATTCGCTTGACAACCGATGCTGGTGTGTTTACGTCCCTGTAACTTAGCAGTTCAAAAAAAAGAGACCAATAGAATAAGTACTAGGCTTCCAAAGAATAAGTCCTGGGGTCGATTTGCTTGACTAAAGACGGTGCTCCAGCATGGCCATGGTCACATGACTGAAACAAGTAAAACAGTAAAAGAGAGAGAGAGTAAGAGAGCTGGGTACAAACTTTGTGAATTTGTGATCAAAGAGCTGACCAACAGGTGAAGCAATAGTTCACGGCAGGTAACGTGAATTCTTCTAAAAGAAACAATGGCCTGTGGCATTGAATTCTTGCTAGGGTAACGCTTGGTTTCACAGGAAGGTGCAGGCATGGCTGTGTGGTACGAAGTATGCACCCTAACCATATGCTTTTGGATTCAATCCTACAGCATGGCAACTTGGGCTAATGTCTTCTACAATAGCTTTGGGCTGACCAAAGCCTTGTAAGTGAATTTGGTTAAATGAAAGTGAAATATGTATATACATACATACATACATATATATATATATTTTTTTTTTTAAAAAGAATAAATGAAAGAATGGAGTCGAACGAAGATTTTAACAAAATACCTTTACTTTCAACACATGTTTCGAAGACTGCATATTCTTAATTCCGAAGGAATAAAGGGTGCATTATGCCGTCTTCTCATCAGGAAAGACAAGGAACCTCTATCAGCCTCAAGACGGACAAAAACTTTTTTATATATATATAAATTATTATTTCTAAATCTCTCAACAAGAGAAGACATTCAGTAACAGTGCTCTAGAGTAAAAATTATTTGCCAACATAATGTGGCAGTCCTGGTTAGGACGAATGTTACTGTTATTTAGCCCCAGGAAAAATCATCTCGAACTGGCTATACGATATGTTATCTGCTTCCTTTGTTTTCAAACAAGGGAGTTTAGCATTCCCACATAGTGCGGATGCTAAACTCCCTTGTTCAAAAATATAAGGATGCAGATAGAGTGTTGTATAGCCAGCTGTAGACGATGCTTCCTGGGGATAAATAACAGTAACATTCGTCCTAACTAAGACTGCCACATTATGTTGGCAAATAATCTTTATATATATATATATATATATATATTATTATCATCATCATCATCATCATTGTTTAACGTCTGTTTCCCATGATGGCATGGGTTGGACAGTTTGACTGAGGTCTATAGAGCCAGTGGCTGCACCAGGCTCCAATCTGATCTGGCAATGTTTCTACAGCTGGATGCCCTTCATAATGCAACTACTCCGAGAGTGTAGTAGGTGCTTTTTATGTACCACCAGCACGGGAGCCAGTCAGGGGGCACTAGCCACAGCTGCAATTTTGGGTTTACTTGACTCAACAGGTCTTCTCAAGCATATTATCTCACCCAACGCATCAAGGGTACTCTTAAATGGGCTGGACATGCAACATTGGCATTGGCCATAGCTGCCATCTCACTTTAGTTGCCGGATCTTCTCAATCACAGCATATCTCCAAAGGTCATGGTCTCCTGTCATTGCCTCTGTGAGGCCCACTGTTCGAAGGTCATGCTTCACTATCTCATGCCATGTCTTCCTGGGAGTGGCACTTCCTCACAGCTGTCCTCATCCATACATAACACAAGACCATACCAGCACAGTCGTGTAGCATGGCAGTTCGCACAAAAGCAACATACAAGCTACTATATATATATATATATATATATATATATTATACATATACTACACTCACGGAGTGGTTGGCGTTAGGAAGGGCATCCAGCTGTAGATGCACTGGCAGATCTGACTGGCCTGGTGCAGCCTTCGGGCTTCCCAGACCCCAGTTGAACCGTCCAACCCATGCTAGCATGGAAAGCGGACGTTAAACGATGATGATGATGATATATATATATATATAGTCAATTCAAATAAAAAAAAACAAATGTGAGGATGTGCACAAGGAATGTATTAGCTTGACACTTGGTGAAAGGAGAGAGTTTGACATTTTGAGCATCGGTCTTCCTTGGAAATGAGAAAGACCAAAGAAGGTAAGACCAAATATGGTAAAGAAGAAATTGCCAACAGCACACATGTAGTGACATTGCTTCAGCCAGCAGATTAAGGTGACACTTGTTTACTGATCATGCTTTATTACTATTATTATTATTATTATTGTGCGATAGAGCAGTGCATGCCATCAAAGTGACACATGGGTACCAATATACAAGCCTCGGAACACCCATCATGACTACCCATCTGATAAGGGTACACGAAGCACATGCATCACAAGCATATGTGTGTGACATGGTGATCTCATATCAAGATAAACAGTGCATGATCTTGCAGGTGGGGCCCAGTCAGAATTTTCTTTAGACCAAGTAGCCCATCCTGCTCAAAAGGACCCTGAATAAGGTTTGTTTAAGGATGTTAAATGAAACATCCATGTTTCCAAGGGTAAATTATTCAAACCCCAAAGAATTCCTCTCAACACAGAGATGCACATATTGTCCACCACCAAGGGGACATTTCACAATGTGACCAGGATCTGACAAGCAAATCTGTAGTATTGAGCAGAATATTTGCTGTAGCCCATCTTTTATACCCAGACAAAACATGTACATTATTATTATTATTATTATTATTATTATTATCATTATTATTATTATCATCATTATTATCAAAGAAATATCATTTCTTATATCCATTACTCTACATATTCTTAGTGATTTATTGAATTAAAAAAAAAATCTTTCTATCAGTGAAACAGACCACTTAGAAGCCTCTTAAATGTTACATCCAATTTGTGATTCATTAGGAAGCAATTTTCTCAGAGTTGTATAGAAAAATGTGCTAACGTTTTCAGCAATACGAAATGGTGGCTTTGAATAAGTTCTAAACATGTGTGTGTGTGTGGCCTTACATCTTGTCTGTTGTAATTAACTTTTCATTAAATAGACTCGCTTCTCAGCTCTCCTAACTTACCTTCTGTTAGAATGTCTCTGAGACATGATTACCGAGTGAGACAGAGAGAGAGAGACAGACAGACAGACACACACACACACACACACACACACACATACATATATAGATTGATAAATAGATAGACAGAGAGAGAAAGAAGTGTGTGTTTGTGTGTGTGTTTTTAGATTGATAAATAATTAGATAGGATAGAGAGTGAAAGAGAAGTGAAAATATATGTAAGCATATATATATATATACAACATACACACACACATGCAAGTGCGTGCAACACACACACACACACAGGTAGAGAGAGGTGGGAGATTTGCAAATAGTTTAGAGCATTGCAATTTTCCTCAAAAGAAAAGTTATACTGTGTTTAGTACATATGTATATTTAATGTATGTATAATTTACACTTGTTTGTATATGTGAGTCAAAAGAAAGCATTGTGTGTAAATGTGTGTGTATATATCTATTAGTTATTTCCTCTTCTTCTTCTTCTTCTTCTTCACAGCAAACCAATTTATCTCCACTTTTGAAACTTTACATAAGCATATTTGTTTTAAGTTTATTTCTCGTGGACATTGTAGCAAGATTATGCGTATCATTAAAGAGTGTAGTTAATAATTGCGTACACACATGTACACAGGAGTGGCTGTGTGATAAGAAGTTTGATTCCTGACCTTACAGTCCCAGGTTCAGTCCCACTGCATGGCACCTAGGGCAGGTGTCTTCTTCCATGGCCCTGGGCCAACCAAATCCTTGTGAGTGGATTTGGTAAATGAGAACTGAAAGAACCCTGTTGAATATATATATATGTGTGTATATATATATATATATATAATATATATTTATTTAGAAAAAAGGAGATGTCGAACACGAGTGGTGATATATAAAAAAGGAAATGAAGAAAATGCTGACAATAATTGAAGTAATTTAAGTAATTTAATTAGGTGAAAGTTCTTTTAACCGGTTGCGCATTTGTTATGCTTATCAAAATATGTTATGCTTATCATATTTTGATAAGCATAACAAATGCGCAACCGGTAAAAAGAACTTTCACCTAATTAAATTACTTAAATTACTTCAATTATTTGTCAGCATTTTCTTCATTTCCTTTTTTATATATTATATATACGCGAGAAAGAAGCAACAAGAATGGATAGGTTTTTAGTACACATCGTTTCATACAAGGACAGGCTTTATTAAAAGTTGTAAAATTACAGCATATAAACGTGTCCCGTACTCATCAGCTAAAATACATGTGAGTTCTCTAGACATCCTAGTGGTTGAGGCTATTACTTCATGAGTATAGCCTCAACCACTAGGAGGTCTAGAGAACTCACATGTTATTTTGCTGATGAGTACGGGACACGTTTATATGCTGTAATTTTTACAACTTTTAATAAAGCCTGTCCTTGTATGAACGATTGTACTAAAAACCTATCCTTCTTGTTGCTTCTTTCTCGCTTATAATCACACCACATTACTGTATTGTTAAAACAGTATAGTTCTTTTTGGTGCATCTAAGTTAGGTACCTTATTCAAGTAAATTCATTTAAATTAACTTGAATCTTTATTGCTTTTTGAATATATATATATATATATAATTCCAAACCATTATTAAGGGATAAAATTTTGAAGGAATTGAAAAATAAAAACATTTACCATCTAACTCCTGGACCAATGGTTTCAGACACTTTTTAGCAAATAAAATAATTTGCTAGGCGAAGTCTTCTTCAGCAGGTACGCCTTAGATTAAATATATATACACAAGGCAATTCAGTATATCCCCCATGCTTATACATTCTAATTTTTCAAGTCTACCACGCAAGCACAGCTCCTTGTCGGCAGAAGATGATAATGCTGGCTTTTCAATTTGAAAATTATCCAGAAAAAGAAATTATTAATAATTAATAATATCAAAATGTAATCAGAAATATTAGAAATTTCTATTACCGGTGGCCTAGCATGTCTATTGACTAAATTTTTACACGCTAGACCAGTGGTAATGGAATTTTTTAATATTTCTGATTATCCTTTGATATTTTATATATATATATACATATAATATATAATATATATATATATATATATTATAGAGAGAGAGAGAGAGAGAGAGAGAGAGATGTGTATGTATGCATGTCCCCCATCACTGCTTGTCAACCAGTTTGGTTTGTTTACACCACTGTAACTTAGTGGTGTGGCAAAAGCAACTGATAGAATAAGTACCAGGCTTTCGAAAGCAGTACTGAGACTGATTCATGCAGATAAAAGGCCTTCATATATATATGTGTGTGTGGGTAGATGGGGGTGTAAAAACCACCTTTTCCGCTCTGTAAAGCCATTAGCATTAAGGAAAGGCATCCGTCCATAAAAATCATGCCAACAGCGGAGCTTGGCACCATCCTCTGGCTTAGCAGCTCCTGGGAAACCATCCAACCCAATGCTGGCTTGGGAGACAGACATGAAATGATGAGCTGATGTGTGTGTGTGTGTGTGCATGCGCATAGTAGTAGTAGTAAAGTTTTCATGAAGCATTGTCTCATATATATCTTTACATCTTTTATCTTTTACTTGTTTCAGTCACTTGACTGCGGTCATGCTGGGGCACCACCTTGAAGGGTTTTTAGTTGAACAACTCGATCCTAGGAGTTATGTTTTGAAGCCTAGTACTTATTCTATCTGTCTCTTTGTTGAACTGCTAAGGTAGTGGGGGGTGGGGTAAACATACTAACACTGGTTGTCAAGTGGAGGTGGGGGACAAACACAGACACAGAAGCACACACACATAGATATATACATATATATATATATATATATATATTATATATATATATATCTATATATATAAAACTCTAGTTGTGTGAGTGTCTGTCCCCTTCGATTTAGATTCCTAACTCCTCCCACATTTTGCGGTGCAGTTTAACCAAATTCGGGTATCTTATAGTCATGATTAATATCGAGCCCGTCTGACTATTAGCGCGCGTCAACGATGAGTCTACGATTTTAAAAATAATTTAACATCATTTTTTATTCCATTTTAATGCATAAAATGCATCGTGTGTCGATGGCGGCGGAGTTGGCGTCCACGCTCACAGCTGCACCTGTTTGCTTCTCCCCCTTCCCTCCCTCGTGAAGCTGTGGGGAAGGGAGTGTAAAGAAATCAATGTCGTAATGCGTTGTGAAGGAAACCAGCGTTCTTTTAGAACAACGACTTCATGGCTTGAAGATACCAAAACAAAAATGGCTAAGAAAGCCTGAATTTATAAGGGAAGTAACTCTCTAAAAATGCTTATATAGTTATTTCCCTTACAAACCCGAGCAGCGCCGGGCGATACTGCTAGTATATATATATATTAATACAAATGGTAAGACTACAAAAGAATGAAAGAAACCTCGATATTATGTAAATAGAGGAATTTATCTGTAAATATATGTGATAATTATTCGGTTGACATGATAAAACTCTGAGTTTTGGATGTCGGGGCAGAAACCCATGCTGGCATCTCTTCAGTTATCGAGCCATCAAAACAATAGCGTTTTTTTTATGGCCCGATAACTGAAGAGATGGTGGCTTGGGTTTCCACCCCGACATCCAAAACTCGGAGTTTTATCATGGCTACTGAATAATTGTCACATATATTTACAGATATATATATATATATATATATATATATATATATATATATATACACACATACATACAACAGGCTTCTTTCAGTTTCCATCTATCAAATCCATTGACAAGGGTTTGGTCGGCCTGAGACTATAGTAGAAAACCCCTACCCGGAATCATGTGGTTGAGAAACAAATTTCTTACAACACAGTCGTGCCTGCACCTATTTATAGATATTTAAAATATTTTTTTTAAAGCCAAAACAATGCAAGTTAAAAAAAATCAAAAATACAGGTTCATTTTTGGTACTATTACCTGGTATTTTAATATTTCAGGCTTAGTACCCCTTCTTCATGAAATCTGTGGCAGAAAGGTGTTCATAGTTAATTACTCTGCTCTGTAGTCAATGAACACCTCTATCCTAGTGATTCTTCCATGAAACAAGACCTGTAGAAATGTCACACCTGAGACATCCAATTTTCTGTTGAAATTACAGAAAGAAACATTGGGAAGTTGAGAATAAAAAAAGCTATTTTAATTAACATGTTCAGCCCATGAATGAAAAAAGCAGATCAGAACTGCTTGCAGGCAATAGGCTACAATAGCAACACAAAACAACTATTCATACATCTACAATACAGAGCAGAAAACTTAGGCATCAGCACCTTTTTCTGTGTAATTTTCCTGAAGAAGGGATCACCTGAATTACTGAAATACCAAGAAATAGTATGAGCCATCAACCTGTACTTTTAAATTATTTAATTTGTATTGTTTTGGCTTTAAATATATTTTAAACATATTATGGTAGGAAGCTTGCTTCCCAACCACAAAGTTTCGGGGTTCAGTCCCACTGCATGACACCTTGGGTAGGTTTCTTCTACTATAGCCTCAGGCTGACCAAAGCCCATCATATATATATATATATATATATATATATATAATAAATCTCTGAACGAGGTATAGACAGTAACTGCATGACAATGTGAAGTATATTTGCCATCTAAATATGGCTAACCACTAAGGATGGATGTTACTGTAGCTTGTAGCCCCAGGAGTACATCTTCTCCAGCCGGCTATTGACACACTTTCTGTGCCCTATCGGCATTTGCAAAGGGAGGTCATCCTTCCCTCGTCAACCTAAGTGATATGCACGGACTGCAGTTTCTGGGTATTGATCCATCATCAGTGCATGACAATCACCGGTTTTTGATGGAAGGGTCCCAATGCAAATACATATATCCTTTTTCCAATGACTTTTCGTCACTGATCTTGAAAAATTGTAAACAAGCAATAATAAATCTCTGAACAAGGAAAAATAAATCTCTGAACGAGGAAAAATATATGGAATAAATTTATGCATAATGAAAGCCGTGTGGTAAGTAGCTTCCTTACCACATGGTTCTGGGTTCAGTCCCACTGTGTAGCACCTTGAGCAAGTGTCTTCTACTATATCCTTTGGCTGACCAAAGCCTTGTGAGTGGATTTGGCAGACGGAAACTAAAAGAAGCTCGTCATATTTTAACTGCATAATTGGAGGAGGGCAGTCAGTGCTTATGATCCTTTCTAGGACCTCCAAGGCTAGTGGGATAAAGGAAGAAGCCTATTTGCAAATAGAGATTTAGTCAAATTGCTTATGAAAGATTTGACTCCACTAAAAATCATTCATTCACCAGATTAATTCTACCATTCAAAGACAGAAGCAGTTCCATTGATGATCTTCCACAAAGTTTGTTTCTACCAAATTTCAACTTTGATAAAGTAAGTTCTAGCAATGTATTGATGGTGATTCATCTAGAGGAGAGAAGTTAGTAACTTAGTAAGAGGAGGAAGGAGAGCATTTATAGCACTTCTCAGGACCACCACTAAGACTTGCTGGTTAGAGGAAGGGAAGAGGCTGTCAGAGACATGTGAGGGCTAAAGCAGTTTCCATCTTGCAAATTTCGCTCAACTCAAAGATATGGCAGAAGACACTTTTACCTCAAGTATTGTTCAGTGGGATTGAACCTGAAATGACATAGTTACAGAGCAAATTTGTTAACCATGTAGCCTTAGGAACACCTTAATGTAAACTACAACTAAGACTTTGCTTGTTCCTTTCTAACTGAAGTGAGTTACTCTTATGTGGCCCTTGTCATACAGCCCCGAACAGTATTTGACATTGTTTACTGATGTGGTGAATCTGTTTTGTTTTATAGGCAAGCCTGTGATAAGTTTCATCTTCCACCACCCGATTCAAACCAGATTACTGAACTAAGAGATAAACTGGCCGGCTTTGAAGGCATAGTTATTGTCTACAATGACTACAAGAATGAACTGGAAGACTTAACAAAAGAAGAGTGGATATCCTTTGGGTAAGTTGATGTTGTTGTTGAGCTAGAGGTCAGTTTCAATTTCAGCTGTGATCATCCTGTTTTTGTTTTTGCTTCAGACATTAATTTAACCACATTATCTAATGTATAATTATTATATATATATATATATATATATATATATATATATAGATAGGTAGGTAGATAGATAGAAATAGATAGATAGATAGACAGACGGATTAGTTAGTTATAGGATTCATTAGAATCTAGCACATCAGCACGTAGTATGCCTGAAGATGGTGGTTTATATACTATGATGTAATCTATGACTACATCAATAAAATTCTACCAAAACTGCTGTCATAAATTTCAAATCCCATTTGTGTTCTTTTATATAATGATTAGTAAATGTAAGATCCATGGATCCAGGTGTAGGAAGTTACTAAGTTTTGAACAGTCTATAGAAGGTATAAAAAACAACTTTCAGGAACAATAGTGATTTATTGACATAGAAGATTGTAAATTTTTCCCATATTGAAGTTTGATTAGCTGAAAAAAGGTTACATATGTTTCCTAGTGAGCAGAAACATATGTAGCCCAGATTTTAACTGCTCCATTCCCTAAATATATATATATATCTGTAAAATAATATGTGACAATTATTCAATAGCCAAGATAAAACTCTGAGTTTCAGATGCCGAGGTGGAAATCCACAACACCATCTCTTCGGTTATCTGGCCATCTGAAAAACGCTATGAAAAAAGACTGTTATACAAAGGGAAATTACTATGTTATAATTCCGCTACTTATATAAAAGCACTAATCCAATGACCGCTAATTAAAATAAGGTTAAAAGTTCATAGTAAACACATAATCATGCCTACTCATACGCACACATGTGCGCTCGCGCACCCACGTGCGTACATATACGTCACTATGAAAACGTATCCATCTTCACTTGCATTTTTCGCCAAATATATACACATATATATACAAACTCATACACACACACGCACACCGTAAAAGTTCATACATACGTCTATATATGCACAAGCACAAGAAAAAACATGGTTAAAGGTAACAATACAGAAAAAAAGCAACAAAACAGAAAAAAACATAAGGAAGTATACAAAGCGTAAAACCATAAGTGGAGGCACAATGGCCCAGTGGTTAGGACTCGCGGTCATAGGATCACAGTTTTGATTCCCAGACCGGGCATTGTGAGTGTTTATTGAGCGAAAACACCTCATGCTCCACGAGGCTCCAGCTGGGGGTTGTAGTGAACCCTGCTGTACTCTTTCACCACAACTTTCTCTCACTCTTTCTTCCTGTTTCTGTTGTACCTGTATTTCAAAGGGCCAGCCTTGTCACACTCTGTGTCATGCTGAATCTCCCTGAGAACTACGTTAAGGGTACATGTGTCTGTGGAATGCTCAGCCACTTGCACGTTAATAAATGAGCTGTGACGTCACTGGTGCCAAGCTGTATTGGCCTTTGCCTTTCCCTTGGATAACATCGGTGGCGTGGAGAGGGGAGGCTACCTAATTAGTGCTCTATATGAACAAAATATAATATAAATCAAATACATATATATATATGTATTTAGCTATGTTTAAGTTTTTTAAGAAGTAAATAGGATAGAATCTGAACTTATGAAAATCAACTTGCCTTAATAAAACAATAAAAATTTTTTTTTCAAATTTAGTTCAATTTGATCAAGTTTAAGCGTAAAATTCTTTATACTTTGGCATCTTAATGATTGATGGGCTTATTGTTGTATTCAAATCTATTAACTTTCTATATATAAGCTGTAAGTTAGTGAATTATAAATTAGAAATAATTTAAATTAGAAATTAGAAATATCATGTGAATTTTGAGACTGTTCCCACTAATGTTCTACATTTTTAATTATTTACCTGTCTTTAATTATCAACAATCCAACTCTTTATTTAAATGGGTAACCTGATTTAACTCTAAATCTAAGTTTTCATTCCTTTCTCTTATTGTCCTTGTTTGTACCCTCTATATTTAGCCCCCGGTAGGCAATAAAGAAATAAGAATTGTTAGCATGCCAGATGAAATGCTCAACGATATTTTCCCTTTTGCTACGTTCTGAATTCAGTTTCTGCCAAGGTTAGCTTAGTCTTTCATCCTTTTGGGGTTGATAGAATAAGTACCAGTTGAGCACTGGGGTCAGTGTGATCGACTAGTCTCCTCCCCCACAAAAATTGCTGCCCTTGTGGCAAAATTTGAAACCATTATTATGGTGGTGGTTGTTGTTGTCGTTAAGGCAGTAAGCCGACTGAATCGTTACTACTCTGGACAATGTGCTTAACAGCATTTCATCTGTCTTTACATTCTGTGTTCAAATCCTGCTGAAGTTGACTTTGCATTTCATCCTCTTGGGGGTCAATGAATTAAGTACCAGTTGAGCACTGGGGTCAATATTTATGACTAGCCACCCTCTTCAAAAAATTTCAGGCCTCATACCTGTAGGTAGTGAAAAGGGTTGTTGTTGTTGTTGGTGGTGGTGGTGGTGTTGTTGTTGTTGTTCTTCTTCTTCTTCTTCTTCTTCTTTTTCTTCTTTTTCTTCTTTTTCTTCTTCTTCTTCTCTGTCTTCTACTTCTTCGTCCTCTTCTTCATCTCCTTCATCATCCTCTTCTTCATCTTCTCAAGTAACCTCGGCCAGCTTTGCTTGACTCTGTTATGAAGGGTACAGATCAACAAAACCTTGTTGCATTCCAGTCATGATCATCACCAGCTAAACATTCTAAGATTTAGAATCTCTGAACACTTCTGCTCTTTCATGTCATATGTAGTTGAAGTCTTGCTGTCTCAGCAAGTTTGGCTTCTTCAACTACATTGAGCAGCAGAGCAATTAAGTACAGTAAAGTGACTTCACTGATTTATTAACACATGAATTAATAATTAGTATTCTAAAGATCAGCTGCTGTTATTTGACAGACAGAAATCACAAATTATAAACTCTGTCAGGGTGGTCTGAGCATTCTAAGGAGCCAAACACAAGGGGAATATTGTATACCTGAAACCTTTAGCATTCAACTTACTTTGTAAAATGTAATAGTTATTTATTCATAGCTATATTATTTCATAGCTTTAAGATTTTGAAGATGTAATTGTTTATTTTTGAATGACATTGCAGGGTATGTGTGAGAGGCCAGATCTGGCCAGTTTGCACATAAAGCAGGTAGAATATTTCGGTCAGATGTGGCCTGTTCAAATACTAAAGGGTTAAACTAGCCATGTCCAAATTGACCCGTTCTGGTCTTTCACACCTACCATGCAATGCCATTCTAAAAATAAACAGTCACGTCATCAAAATCTCAAAGCTATGAGATAATGCATGATCCATTCAAAACAACATGAGTAAATAAATATTAGATTTTTGCCTGGGTAAACTGAATGCTAAAGGGATAAACAGAGCCTTTTGAGGGGATTTGAGAGGAAATCATCATCATCATCATCGTTTAATGTCCGCTTTTCATGCTAGCATGGGTTGGACGATTTGACTGAGGTCTGGCGAACCAGATGGCTGCACCAGACTCCAATCTGATCTGGCAGAGTTTCTATAGCTGGATGCCCTTCCTAACACCGAAATGTATTTAAATAACAAAATTAGTGAGAAACACGAAAGTTGATTATTTACTGAAGACTAACCATTTATCTTTTCTCTGTGGTAACCTGTATTTTGTTGTTTTTTGTTTGTTTATCTTATCTTGTTTCATGATGAAGTGTAGTAGTACTAATAGTGGTGGTGGTGATAGTCATAGTGATGCTGTTTAGCCCCAGGCCAGCCCTGATGACTGGGAAGACTTATGTACGATCAAAGGCATTCCTGCTGAGACTCTTCTGTCTTTCAGAGGTTCTCTAGAAATACATTATCCAATGTGTCCTTTTCTTATAAAACAGTAGAGCATTATTTGAGGAAGATTTGGCTACTATATCAAGCACGCTGTTTGAATGCATTCAAGTTTCTTTCATAGCTCAGGCTCTCTTGTTGCTCTGTAGACTTCTGATGATGGTGGCAGTAGTGATTGTGGTGCTAGATGTAGTTGCCATAGTTGTGGGTGGTGGTGGTGGTGGTGGTGGTGGTAGTGGTGCTAGATGTAGTTGTCATAGTTGTGGGTTGTGGTCATGGTGGTGGTGGTGGCAGTTGTGGTGGTAGTGGTGCCAGATGTAGCTGTCACAGTTGTGTGTGGTGGTGGTGGTGGTGGTGGTGGTGGTACTAGATATAGTTGTCATAGTTGTGAGTGGAGGTGGTGGTGGTGACAGTGGTGGTAGTAGTGGTGCTAGATGTAGTTGCCATAGTTGTGGGTGGGGTGGTGGTGGTGACAGTGGTGGTGGTAGTGGTGCTAGATGTAGTTGTCATAGTTGTGGGTTGTGGTCATGGTGGTGGTGGTGGCAGTTGTGGTGGTAGTGGTGCCAGATGTAGCTGTCACAGTTGTGTGTGGTGGTGGTGGTGGTGGTGGTGGTGGTACTAGATATAGTTGTCATAGTTGTGAGTGGAGGTGGTGGTGGTGACAGTGGTGGTAGTAGTGGTGCTAGATGTAGTTGCCATAGTTGTGGGTGGGGTGGTGGTGGTGGTAGTGGTACTAGATGTAGTTGTCATAACTGTGGGTTGTGGTGGTGGTGGTAGTGGTGGTAGTATTGGTGACATTATTGTCTTTGTAATTCTTTGGCCATTTTATTTTAGTTATCTTTCCACTTAGTTTCTGCTGCAAAGTCATGAAAGCATCTTGTTCTTTCCCCGTTGTATGCCAGAGGGCATATAATGAAGCAAGGATTAATGACTTGAGACTCCCTGTCATCAGATCTGCAACCATACAAACTGCAATTTGAATATTTCTTTATACAATAACTTACAGTTTAAAAGACACATGAGTAGCTGATTAATTAAGCACAGTAACCAGCATGTCTGTCTCCATAAGCAAACGAGCATAATCAAAACAATACTTGAATCATTCACATATTACCGACAAGCTTGGCTGTGTGGTAAGGCGGTTGCTTCCAAACAAAATGGTTCTAGGTTCAGTCCCACAGTGTGGCACATAGGACAAGTTTGTCTTCCGCCAGTCACAGATTTGTGAGTGGATTTAGTTGACAGAAACTGAAAGAAGCCCGTTGCATGTGTGTATTTATTTCAGCCTGTGAGAGCAGAGTTTGTGTGTGTATGTGTCTATGTCCCTTATGTATTCGAAAACTTAGTTGCTGATTTTGCCGTATGGGGTATCAAAAGATTCAGTAATCTTTCAGCTACCAAATAAACTTTATTTTCATTTACATATTTGCATTGTAAAAATTTAAGATTACAATCTTTCTATAAGTAAACTATCGTAAATGACATTTTATACCACCATATCTACATATGTGTATGAGTGTGTATGTGTCTGTGAGTGTGTGTGTGTGTTTCCCCATTCGTTATGCCTTTAACAGTATTTTATTGAGCCCACATCTAATGAAGTAGCTATCCTTATGGTAGGTGATCCCCACGAAAATCATGATATTCTCATTCGTGCTGGAGATAACAAATATGTTTCAGAGACTCGTCCCTCTTATGATGTTCTCCAGTATCCTCTTATTTTGTGGAATGAACAGAATGGGTTTCATTTCAATATTCCACAGATTGAACCTGCTACAGGAGAGCCAGTTATAATCAAAAAGGTGTTGTCAAATGACTTCTATTCTTATCAACTGATGTTAAGACCAGAACAATCAACTCAATTACACATGTATTGTGATCTATTTCAGTAATACCTTGTTGATATGTACGCTAAAGTTGAGATTGAGTGTCTCCTCTACATTTGTAACAATCAAAAAAAGTTAAGGACTAAAAATTATGTCCATCTCCAAGATGCTCTGAAGACAGCTGGTGATATTTGAAACATGGGGCAATGTATAATCCTTCCATCATCATTCACATGCAGTCCTTGATATATGCATGAACGAACACAAGATGTTATGACATATGTCAGGACATATGGAAAACCAGACCTTTTTGTCACTCTCACCTGCAATCCTAAATGGGAGGAAATAAAATCTAACCTTCTTCCAGTGTTGTATCTTCTGGTATTGCAGCTACCCTCCTCAATAGGGGTAGGACTGCTCATTCCATGTTCAGACTCGCTGTAAACCTTGCAATGAAAGAATCTCAAATGTGCATCATTTCCAAAACTCTGCAATGGCAACAGTTCTCCAACAAACTTGCCTCATTGTTTGGGATCAGTGCACTATGTCACATCATAGAGCACTGGAGGTAGTTGGCTGTAGCCTCCAAGACATAAAAAACAATAGCATGCTCGTGGGAGGAGTAACAGTTCTTTTTGGAAGAGATTTACATCAAATGTTGCCAAAGGATCAAAGCTGATGAGGTCAGTACATTCTTACAAAAATTGTACTTTTGGAGACAAGTGAAAAAACTTCATCTTACAAGCGACATAAGAGTAAGATGATCATACAAGCTGCCCAAGACTGATAATGGGGTTTTGACTTTCAACTCAAGACTTCAGCTACATGAAATTACATGCGGTCAAATGAGACTTTCTCTTTGGGATCTTATGGATAAAGTATTTCCTAATTTATCGGTCAATTAGACTGATGTAAACTGGTTATGTGAAAGAGCCATACTGGCTACAACTAATGAAATGGTTGGTAAACTGAATCATGAACTTCTTCAAAATTTAACAGATGCATCAGAAATGACTTTTTGATTTATTGACAACAGTCGATCAAGATCAGGTTGTTCAATACCCTGTTGAATTTCTGAACATACTTAAACCCACTGGGATACCACTGCATAACTTAACACTAAAACTGGGTGCCCCATTATTGTTGCTTAGGAATCTTGACCCATCTCGCCAGTGTAATGGAACTCGCTTAATTACTTCTATGAAGCCCCATGTCCTACAGGCAACAATCATAACAGTTAGTCACAAACAAGAAAATGTCTTTATATCAAAATTTCCTCTCATACCACAGATGAATTTAAGAGGCTTCAGTGTCCAATCAAATTTCCTCTCATACCACATTTGAATTTAAGAGGCTTCAGTGTCCAATCAAATTAAGTTTTGGCATTTCAATTAACAAATGTCAGGGTCAATCCCTCAATGTAGTTGTATTGATCTCTCTACTACATACTTCTCCCATGGCCAACCCTATGTTGCTTCCTCATGACTTGGAAGCAGCAAGAATTTATTCATTTCGACACTAACAAAAAATTATACAGTGAATATTGTTTACTCTGAGGTGATTCAACATTGACAGACTTTCAGTTCAAAATTCTATTATCATTACAATTTGGATATTATTTTAATAAAATATAGATATTTTGAAATAATTATGAGAATATATCTTTATATTTATTGTTTTCTAATCTGAATAAGAACAGCAGTAACTCAGGCAACGCCGGGTCATTGAGTTAGTGTCTGTTAAAATACACAGTCTATGTTTCAATTAATCTGGAAAATAACAATGAATTTAACAAAATAACTTGACTATTATTAAGATAGTGTTTAAGGTGGCGAGCTGGCAGAATCGTTAGCACACCAGGCAAAATGCTTAGCAGTATTTCGTCTGTCTTTACATTGAGTCCAAATTCTTATTTCTTCATTGCCCACAAGGAGCTAAACATACAGGAGTCAAACAAGGACGGACAAAGGGACTAAATCGATTACATCGACCCCAGTGCATAACTGGTACTTAATTCATCGACCCCGAAAGAATGAAAGGCAAAGTTGATCTCGG